>NC_134475.1:41239836-41269836 GCF_964194025.1 Convolutriloba macropyga
TGGATTGCTCAGTTGATGAGGGGTATCACTAAATACAGATTGTACCATTTTCCTACAAGTTTTGATGGTTTACATTAGCGAAACTTGAAATTGGATAGCCAAAATAGGTCATTTGACCAAATGAATGGGTGAAGTGGTGTTTTTTGCAATTGAACAAGTTTTTGGGCGTGCATTTTGTGTTTTCTATACACTATTTAGGTTGTTGAAGCTAATTGTATCAAACAATGGGATTAATTCAACAATTTTTCTTTTTTCACGATTTCATCAAATTTCCGTGGATGTTGTTTTATGTCAAAACACACAAAACATCATAACCTTCATGGTGAGGTGGGAAATTTTTTCCCACCTCCCCATAGAGGTTTTCCGTGACCCAGAACGTCGAAGTGGACCAGAACCACACCCAAGAATACGCCGGCAACTATGTTTCACGTTATTTTACGTCAGTTCCCGAGATTTTGGGCTTCACTTTTAGCCCAAAAAATGCGGTACAGAGCAGTATTTTGTTAATTTCTTCTAAAGTACTGAACCAAATTGAACGGGAGTAGTCGCATTCTGTTGGCACTGAACCCTTCTTGCTTGCAGTGTTTGGTTGGTTTCTCAAATCGTTGTAATCAAAAAGTTATTAATGTTCAAATTTGAAATAGTTCGAATTTTCGGGTTTTTATGGGTGACCCAATTTTCGGTACAACCAAACACGCGATTTACCCAACAAGTGTTAGTGTTTTAGAATCCCCAGTTAGTGGGGAGTCTCCCCATATATATTTTATATGGTATTTTATGTAGTTGAGATTGTCAATTTTGGCTCTGAGTGGATTTTAAAAAAGTCACCATTACAGGTGATATTGGTGTTCCCCAAAAATGCGTACCCCAAAATACCATAGTATCCCTGCATATACGGGTTTGCTGGATTTGTATTGTAGTGGGGAGTATCCCGATTCATATTTGTATATAATTTATGGAGTTGAGTGGGTCAATTTTTGCTCTGTAGGCGCCAAACCTCGAGTTTCGGCCATTTTCGGCTATTTCGGCGGTGACATAAAGTTGACTTTTCTTCTGTCAAGATTAAACATTATAGTGTTTTGGATTGCTCAGTTGATGAGGGGTATCACTAAATACAGATTGTACCATTTTCCTACAAGTTTTGATGGTTTACATTAGCGAAACTTGAAATTTGATAGCCAAAATAGGTCATTTGACCAAATGAATGGGTGAAGTGGTGTTTTTTGCAATTGAACAAGTTTTTGGGCGTGCATTTTGTGTTTTCTATACACTATTTAGGTTGTTGAAGCTAATTGTATCAAACAATGGGATTAATTCAACAATTTTTCTTTTTTCCACGATTTCATCAAATTTCCGTGGATGTTGTTTTATGTCAAAACACACAAAACATCATAACCTTCATGGTGAGGTGGGAAATTTTTTCCCACCTCCCCATGAAGGTTTTCCGTGACCCAGAACGTCGAAGTGGACCAGAACCACACCCAAGAATACGCCGGCAACTATGTTTCACGTTATTTTACGTCAGTTCCCGAGATTTTGGGCTTCACTTTTAGCCCAAAAAATGCGGTACAGAGCAGTATTTTGTTAATTTCTTCTAAAGTACTGAACCAAATTGAACGGGAGTGGTCGCATTCTGTTGGCACTGACCCCTCTTGCTTGCAGTGTTTGGTTGGTTTCTCAAATCGTTGTAATCAAAAAGTTATTAATGTTCAAATTTGAAATAGTTCGAATTTTCGGGTTTTTATGGGTGACCCAATTTTCGGTACAACAAAACACGCGATTTACCCAACAAGTGTTAGTGTTTTAGAATCCCCAGTTAGTGGGGAGTCTCCCCATATATATTTTATATGGTATTTTATGTAGTTGAGATTGTCAATTTTGGCTCTGAGTGGATTTGAAAAAAGTCACCATTACAGGTGATATTGGTGTTCCCCAAAAATGCGTACCCCAAAATACCATAGTATCCCTGCATATACGGGTTTGCTGGATTTGTATTGTAGTGGGGAGTATCCCGATACATATTTGTATATAATTTATGGAGTTGAGTGGGTCAATTTTTGCTCTGTAGGCGCCAAACCTCGAGTTTCGGCCATTTTCGGCTATTTCGGCGGTGACATAAAGTTGACTTTTCTTCTGTCAAGATTAAACATTATAGTGTTTTGGATTGCTCAGTTGATGAGGGGTATCACTAAATACAGATTGTACTATTTTCCTACAAGTTTTGATGGTTTACATTAGCGAAACTTGAAATTTGATAGCCAAAATAGGTCATTTGACCAAATGAATGGGTGAAGTGGTGTTTTTTGCAATTGAACAAGTTTTTGGGCGTGCATTTTGTGTTTTCTATACACTATTTAGGTTGTTGAAGCTAATTGTATCAAACAATGGGATTAATTCAACAATTTTTCTTTTTTCACGATTTCATCAAATTTCCGTGGATGTTGTTTTATGTCAAAACACACAAAACATCATAACCTTCATGGTGAGGTGGGAAATTTTTTCCCACCTCCCCATAGAGGTTTTCCGTGACCCAGAACGTCGAAGTGGACCAGAACCACACCCAAGAATACGCCGGCAACTATGTTTCACGTTATTTTACGTCAGTTCCCGAGATTTTGGGCTTCACTTTTAGCCCAAAAAATGCGGTACAGAGCAGTATTTTGTTAATTTCTTCTAAAGTACTGAACCAAATTGAACGGGAGTAGTCGCATTCTGTTGACACTGAACCCCTCTTGCTTGCAGTGTTTGGTTGGTTTCTCAAATCGTTGTAATCAAAAAGTTATTAATGTTCAAATTTGAAATAGTTCGAATTTTCGGGTTTTTATGGGTGACCCAATTTTCGGTACAACAAAACACGCAATTTACCCAACAAGTGTTAGTGTTTTAGAATCCCCAGTTAGTGGGGAGTCTCCCCATATATATTTTATATGGTATTTTATGTAGTTGAGATTGTCAATTTTGGCTCTGAGTGGATTTGAAAAAAGTCACCATTACAGGTGATATTGGTGTTCCCCAAAAATGCGTACCCCAAAATACCATAGTATCCCTGCATATACGGGTTTGCTGGATTTGTATTGTAGTGGGGAGTATCCCGATACATATTTGTATATAATTTATGGAGTTGAGTGGGTCAATTTTTGCTCTGTAGGCGCCAAACCTCGAGTTTCGGCCATTTTCGGCTATTTCGGCGGTGACATAAAGTTGACTTTTCTTCTGTCAAGATTAAACATTATAGTGTTTTGGATTGCTCAGTTGATGAGGGGTATCACTAAATACAGATTGTACCATTTTCCTACAAGTGTTGATGGTTTACATTAGCGAAACTTGAAATTTGATAGCCAAAATAGGTCATTTGACCAAATGAATGGGTGAAGTGGTGTTTTTTGCAATTGAACAAGTTTTTGGGCGTGCATTTTGTGTTTTCTATACACTATTTAGGTTGTTGAAGCTAATTGTATCAAACAATGGGATTAATTCAACAATTTTTCTTTTTTCACGATTTCATCAAATTTCCGTGGATGTTGTTTTATGTCAAAACACACAAAACATCATAACCTTCATGGTGAGGTGGGAAATTTTTTCCCACCTCCCCATGAAGGTTTTCCGTGACCCAGAACGTCGAAGTGGACCAGAACCACACCCAAGAATACGCCGGCAACTATGTTTCACGTTATTTTACGTCAGTTCCCGAGATTTTGGGCTTCACTTTTAGCCCAAAAAATGCGGTACAGAGCAGTATTTTGTTAATTTCTTCTAAAGTACTGAACCAAATTGAACGGGAGTAGTCGCATTCTGTTGACACTGAACCCCTCTTGCTTGCAGTGTTTGGTTGGTTTCTCAAATCGTTGTAATCAAAAAGTTATTAATGTTCAAATTTGAAATAGTTCGAATTTTCGGGTTTTTATGGGTGACCCAATTTTCGGTACAACAAAACACGCAATTTACCCAACAAGTGTTAGTGTTTTAGAATCCCCAGTTAGTGGGGAGTCTCCCCATATATATTTTATATGGTATTTTATGTAGTTGAGATTGTCAATTTTGGCTCTGAGTGGCGGTCACCTCGCTTTTTTGGTCATTTGGTACGGTACCTTATAATTGCTATAACTCCTCGAAGAATGTACCGATTGGGCTCATTTTTTAATATGATGCGTATCTCAAGCAGTGCTACAAACTGTACTAAGGGGGTTTATTTTTGTCCGGCCGTTTTAGAGAAATTGGCCAGTAAACTTGCCCTCGATTTTAGCCCCAGAAGCGGTTGACACCAGCGTTTGACCATTGGTTGACACTTTGAACTGTGTTACAAAAATTAGTGTTTTGAACAGCGCGTGTTATGTAGATTCCGAATATGTATACTTTATATAGCGTTTTCCGAGGTTTAGGTGTTCAATTTTAGCTGTGAAGGTGGTGTAACCCTGTTACAGGGTTATTTGGTACGGTACCTTATTTTTGCTATAACTTCTTGAAAAATGCACCGATTGGGCTCATTTTTTGATATGATGCGTGTCTCAAGCTGTGCTACAATTGGTACTAAGGGCGTTTGTTTTTGTTCAGCCGTTTTTGAGAAATTGGCCAGGAAAGTTGACCCCAGTTCGACCTCCTGTGGAGAGAAACACCACCTTGAGTACGATATTAAACCTTGTTGTGGGTTCAATCCACGGTGAAATTTAGTGTGTTAGATTCCCCTGTTAGTGGGGAGTCTCCCCATATATATTTTACAGGTGGTTATAATGAGTGGTTATGTTATAGTACAGAAACAGGACCCGAAATCGGTCATTTTGGTCATTTGGTACGGTACCTTTATGTTGTAATATCTCCTTATAGAGTGAACCGATTTTTGATCTGTTTGTTGATTTGAGCTCAGCTTGAGCAATACTTGAATCCCTGTAAATGGCGTTTTGTTTCTTTCAGCCGTTTTTGAGAAATTGGCCTCGACACATACGGTCATTTGGACCTTTTAGTGACTGGTACGTTTCGCGTTTCTACATGTGAAATGTTGAAAATTAATGACTTTGACTGCACGAGTAGGCCCGTTGAACTCCATTTGTAATAGGGAAGCTCCCCATATATAGTTTGTATATGGTTTTCAGGGTTTCAGGGGGTCAATTTTGGGTCTGCAGATGACCCCCCCCCCCAACCCCCTGTTTTCATGCTTATAGTGAAGTAATTCACTTGGGAAAGTGGGAAAACTATCGAATTCGGGGCCAGCACTGGTCTCATAGACCCAGTATGTATGAGCCAGAACTCATGCCAAAATTTGGCGTTGGTGGGTTGGGCGGTCGGCGTTTGGGGGGGGTGGTTTTGGGGGGGGGTGTGCGGCGGTTTGGCGCGCCGGGGGGGGGGGGGGTTTGGTTTGGCGCTTGTTGGGGGTGGCCGCGCGTCTTGTGTGTTGTCTTTGATGTTTTCTTTTATGTATACTAACAAAGTGTTTTTTCAGAGTTTGTTTGCTTTGCTTCTTTCTGCTGCCGTCTCCTCTCAGGTGAGTTCTTTCCGCTTCTTTGCTCGCTAGCTTGGCTAGCTCTCGCTTTCTTTCGGTCTGGTTTGCTCTGCACCGCAGAGCTGCGGTTTTCGGACCGGTTTTTTGGTCTGTGTTCCCACATAGTGGGAAAGTGTTCTTGCAAAGCAAGAAGGTTCGTTGAAGCTTTGCGCTTTTCTTGGGTTTTCATTTTTGAGCTTTGTTAGCTTCCGCTTTCTTTTTTCGGTCTGGTTTGCTGTGCAACGCACAGCTTCGGTTTCCTGAGTGGTCTTTTGGCCCAAATTCCCACTCCGTGGGAATTAATTCTGGCAAAGCAAGAAGGTTCGTTGGTTACGAAAAAAGTACTTAATACGTTGTCAAATTTCACACTCAAAAATTGTGCTTGCGCAATTTCATAAAAAGTCTTTTTCAATATACTCAAGGACTTGTTCAAATGAATAGAGGTTCTATCTAGGAGAGTCATAACCCTAGTAGGTTCTGAATGAGTGCTAATTTTTGATCTAGGTGGTTTCCGAAAAAAGTACTTACTACGTTGTCAAATTTCACGCTCAAAAACTGTGCTTGCGCAATTTCATAAAAAGTCATTTTCAATATGGTCAAGGACTTGTTCAAATGAATTGAGGTTCTATGTAGGAGTGTCATAACCCTATTAGGTTCTGAATGAGTGATAATTTTTGATCTAGGTGGTTTACGAAAAAAGTACTTACTACGTTGTCAAATTTCACGCTCAAAAACTATGCTTCTGCAATTTCATAAAAAGTCATTTTCAATATGACCAAGGACTTGTTCAAATGAATTGAGGGTCTATGTAGGAGTGTCATAACCCTAGTAGGTTCTGAATGACTGATAATTTTTGATCTAGGTGGTTTCCGAAAAAAGTACTTACTATGTTGTCAAATTTCACGCTAAAAACTATGCTTCCGCAATTTCATAAAAAGTCATTTTCAATATGGTCAAGGACTTGTTCAAATGAATTGAGGTTCTATGCAGGAGTGTCATAACCCTAGTAGGTTCTGAATGAGTGCTAGTTTTAGATCTAGGTGGTTTCCGAAAAAAGTACTTACTATGTTGTCAAATTTCACGCTAAAAACTATGCTTCTGCAATTTCATAAAAAGTCATTTTCAATATGGTCAAGGACTTGTTCAAATGAATTGAGGTTCTATGTAGGAGTGTCATAACCCTATTAGGTTCTGAATGAGTGATAATTTTTGATCTAGGTGGTTTACGAAAAAAGTACTTACTACGTTGTCAAATTTCACGCTCAAAAACTATGCTTCTGCAATTTCATAAAAAGTCATTTTCAATATGACCAAGGACTTGTTCAAATGAATTGAGGGTCTATGTAGGAGTGTCATAACCCTAGTAGGTTCTGAATGACTGATAATTTTTGATCTAGGTGGTTTCCGAAAAAAGTACTTACTATGTTGTCAAATTTCACGCTAAAAACTATGCTTCCGCAATTTCATAAAAAGTCATTTTCAATATGGTCAAGGACTTGTTCAAATGAATTGAGGTTCTATGCAGGAGTGTCATAACCCTAGTAGGTTCTGAATGAGTGTTAGTTTTTGATCTAGGTGGTTTCCGAAAAAAGTACTTACTATGTTGTCAAATTTCACGCTAAAAACTATGCTTCTGCAATTTCATAAAAAGTCATTTTCAATATGGTCAAGGACTTGTTCAAATGAATTGAGGTTCTATGTAGGAGTGTCATAACCCTAGTAGGTTCTGAATGAGTGATAATTTTTGATCTAGGTGGTTTACGAAAAAAGTTCTTACTATGTTGTTAAATTTCACGCTCAAAAACTGTGCTTGCGCAATTTCATAAAAAGTCATTTTCAATATGGTCAAGGACTTTTTCAAATGAATTGAGTCTCTATCTAGGAGTGTCATAACCCTAGTAGGTTCTGAATGAGTGCTAATTTTTGATCTAGGTGGTTTACGAAAAAAGTACTCACTACGTTGTTAAATTTCACGCTCAAAAACTGTGCTTGCGCAATTTCATAAAAAGTCATTTTCAATGTGGTCAAGGACTTGTTCAAATGAATTGAGGTTCTATGTAGGAGTGTCATAACCCTAGTAGGTTCTGAATGAGTGATAATTTTTGATCTAGGTGGTTTACGAAAAAAAGTACTTACTATGTTGTCAAATTTCACGCTCAAAAACTGTGCTGGTGCATTTTCATAAAAAGTTATTTTCAATATAGTCAAGGACTTGCTCAAATGAATTGAGGTTCTATGTAGGAGTGTCATAACCCTAGTAGGTTCCGAATGAGTGATAATTTTTGATCTAGGTGGTTTACGAAAAAAGTACTTACTACGTTGTCAAATTTCACGCTCAAAAACTGTGCTTGCGCAATTTCATAAAAAGTCATTTTCAGTATAGTCAAGGACTTGTTCAAATGAATTGAGGTTCTATCTAGGAGTGTCATAACCCTAGTACGTTCTGAATGAGTGCTAATTTTTGATCTAGGTGGTTTTCGAAAAAAGTACTTACTATGCTGTCAAATTTCACGCTAAAAACTATGCTTCTGCAATTTCATAAAAAGTCATTTTCAATATGGTCAAGGACTTGTTCAAATGAATTGAGGTTCTATGTAGGAGTGTCATAACCCTAGTAGGTTCTGAATGAGTGATAATTTTTGATCTAGGTGGTTTACGAAAAAAGTACTTACTACGTTGTTAAATTTCACGCTCAAAAACTGTGCTTGCGCAATTTCATAAAAAGTCATTTTCAATATAGTCAAGGACTTGTTCAAATGAATTGAGGTTCTATCTAGGAGTGTCATAACCCTAGCAGGTTCTGAACGAGTGCTAATTTTTGATCTAGCTGGTTTCCGAAAAAAGTACTTACTACGTGGTCAAATTTCACGCTCAAAAACTGTGCTTGCGCAATTTCATAAAAAGTCATTTTCAATATGGTCAAGGACTTGTTCAAATGAATTGAGGTTCTATGTAGGAGTGTCATAACCCTAGTAGGTTCTGAATGAGTGATAAATTTTGATCTAGGTGGTTTACGAAAAAAGAACTTACTACGTTGTCAAATTTCACGCTCAAAAACTGTGCTTGCGCAATTTCATAAAAAATCATTTTCAATGTGGTCAAGGACTTGTTCAAATGAATTGAGGTTCTATGTAGGAGTGTCATAACCCTAGTAGGTTCTGAATGAGTGATAATTTTTGATCTAGGTGGTTTACGAAAATAGTACCTACTACGTTGTCAAATTTCACGCTCAAAAACTGTGCTTGCGCAATTTCATAAAAAGTCATTTTCAATATGGTCAAGGACTTGTTCAAAGGAATTGAGATTCTATGTAGGAGTGTCATAACCCTAGTAGGTTCTGAATGAGTGATAATTTTTGATCTAGGTGGTTTACGTAAAAAGTACTTACTACGTTGTCAAATTTCACGCTCAAAAACTGTGCTTGCGCAATTTCATAAAAAGTCATTTTCAATATGGTCAAGGACTTGTTCGAATGAATTGAGGTTCTATGTAGGAGTGTCATAGCCCTATTAGGTTCTGAATGAGTGATAATTTTTGATCTAGGTGGTTTACGAAAAAAGAACTTACTACGTTGTTAAATTTCACGCTCAAAAACTGTGCTTGCGCAATTTCATAAAAAGTCATTTTCAATATAGTCAAGGACTTGTTCAAATGAATTGAGGTTCTATCTAGGAGTGTCATAACCCTAGTAGGTTTTGAATGAGTGCTAATTTTTGATCTAGGTGGTTTCCGAAAAAAGTACCTACTACGTTGTCAAATTTCACGCTCAAAAACTGTGCTTGCGCAATTTCATAAAAAGTCATTTTCAATATGGTCAAGGACTTGCTCAAATGAATTGAGGTTCTATGTAGGAGTGTCATAACCCTAGTAGGTTCTGAATGAGTGATAATTTTTGACCTAGGTGGTTTACGAAAAAAGAACTTACTACGTTGTCAAATTTCACGCTCAAAAACTGTGCTTGCGCAATTTCATAAAAAATCATTTTCAATGTGGTCAAGGACTTGTTCAAATGAATTGAGGTTCTATCTAGGAGTGTCATAACCCTAGTAGGTTTTGAATGAGTGCTAATTTTTGATCTAGGTGGTTTCCGAAAAAAGTACCTACTACGTTGTCAAATTTCACGCTCAAAAACTGTGCTTGCGCAATTTCATAAAAAGTCATTTTCAATATGGTCAAGGACTTGCTCAAATGAATTGAGGTTCTATGTAGGAGTGTCATAGCCCTATTAGGTTCTGAATGAGTGATAATTTTTGATCTAGGTGGTTTACGAAAAAAGAACTTACTACGTTGTTAAATTTCACGCTCAAAAACTGTGCTTGCGCAATTTCATAAAAAGTCATTTTCAATATAGTCAAGGACTTGTTCAAATGAATTGAGGTTCTATCTAGGAGTGTCATAACCCTAGTAGGTTTTGAATGAGTGCTAATTTTTGATCTAGGTGGTTTCCGAAAAAAGTACCTACTACGTTGTCAAATTTCACGCTCAAAAACTGTGCTTGCGCAATTTCATAAAAAGTCATTTTCAATATGGTCAAGGACTTGCTCAAATGAATTGAGGTTCTATGTAGGAGTGTCATAACCCTAGTAGGTTCTGAATGAGTGATAATTTTTGACCTAGGTGGTTTACGAAAAAAGAACTTACTACGTTGTCAAATTTCACGCTCAAAAACTGTGCTTGCGCAATTTCATAAAAAATCATTTTCAATGTGGTCAAGGACTTGTTCAAATGAATTGAGGTTCTATGTAGGAGTGTCATAACCCTAGTAGGTTCTGAATGAGTGATAATTTTTGATCTAGGTGGTTTACGAAAATAGTACCTACTACGTTGTCAAATTTCACGCTCGAAAATTGTGCTTGCGCAATTTCATAAAAAGTCATTTTCAATATGGTCAAGGACTTGTTCAAAGGAATTGAGGTTCTATGTAGGAGTGTCATAACCCTAGTAGGTTCTGAATGAGTGATAATTTTTGATCTAGGTGGTTTACGAAAAAAGTACTTACTACGTTGTCAAATTTCACGCTCAAAAACTGTGCTTGCGCAATTTCATAAAAAGTCATTTTCAATATGGTCAAGGACTTGTTCGAATGAATTGAGGTTCTATGTAGGAGTGTCATAGCCCTAGTAGGTTCTGAATGAGTGATAATTTTTGATCTAGGTGGTTTACGAAAAAAGTACTTACTACGTTGTTAAATTTCACGCTCAAAAACTGTGCTTGCGCAATTTCATAAAAAGTCATTTTCAATATAGTCAAGGACTTGTTCAAATGAATTGAGGTTCTATCTAGGAGTGTCATAACCCTAGTAGGTTCTGAATGAGTGCTAATTTTTGATCTAGGTGGTTTCCGAAAAAAGTACCTACTACGTTGTCAAATTTCACGCTCAAAAACTGTGCTTGCGCAATTTCATAAAAAGTCATTTTCAATATGGTCAAGGACTTGTTCGAATGAATTGAGGTTCTATGTAGGAGTGTCATAGCCCTAGTAGGTTCTGAATGAGTGATAATTTTTGATCTAGGTGGTTTACGAAAAAAGTACTTACTACGTTGTTAAATTTCACGCTCAAAAACTGTGCTTGCGCAATTTCATAAAAAGTCATTTTCAATATAGTCAAGGACTTGTTCAAATGAATTGAGGTTCTATCTAGGAGTGTCATAACCCTAGTAGGTTCTGAATGAGTGCTAATTTTTGATCTAGGTGGTTTCCGAAAAAAGTACCTACTACGTTGTCAAATTTCACGCTCAAAAACTGTGCTTGCGCAATTTCATAAAAAGTCATTTTCAATATGGTCAAGGACTTGCTCAAATGAATTGAGGTTCTATGTAGGAGTGTCATAACCCTAGTAGGTTCTGAATGAGTGATAATTTTTGATCTAGGTGGTTTACGAAAAAAGTACTTACTACGTTGTCAAATTTCACGCTCAAAAACTGTGCTTGCGCAATTTCATAAAAAGTCATTTTCAATGTGGTCAAGGACTTGTTCAAATGAATTGAGGTTCTATGTAGGAGTGTCATAACCCTAGTAGGTTCTGAATGAGTGATAATTTTTGATCTAGGTGGTTTACGAAAAAAGTACTTACTACGTTGCTAAATTTCACGCTCAAAAACTGTGCTTGCGCAATTTCATAAAAAGTCATTTTCAATATAGTCAAGGACTTGTTCAAATGAATTGAGGTTCTATCTAGGAGTGTCATAGCCCTAGTAGGTTCTGAATGAGTGATAATTTTTGATCTAGGTGGTTTACGAAAAAAGAACTTACTACGTTGTTAAATTTCACGCTCAAAAACTGTGCTTGCGCAATTTCATAAAAAGTCATTCTCAATATAGTCAAGGACTTGTTCAAATGATTTGAGGTTGTATCTAGGAGTGTCATAACCCTAGTAGGTTCTGAATGAGTGATAATTTTTGATCTAGGTGGTTTACGAAAAAAATATCTACTACGTTGTCAAATTTCACGCTCAAAAACTGTGCTCGCGCAATTTCATAAAAAGTCATTTTCAATATGGTCAAGGACTTGTTCAAAGGAATTGAGGTTCTATGTAGGAGTGTCATAACCCTAGTAATCTCTGAATGAGTGATAATTTTTGATCTAGGTGGTTTACGAAAAAAGTACTTACTACGTTGTCAAATTTCACGCTCAAAAACTGTGCTTGCGCAATTTCATAAAAAGTCATTTTCAATATGGTCAAGGACTTGTTCAAATGATATGAGGTTCTATGTAGGAGTGTCATAGCCCTAGTAGGTTCTGAATGAGTGATAATTTTTGATCTAGGTGGTTTCCGAAAAAAGTACTTACTATGTTGTCAAATTTCACGCTCAAAAACTGTGCTGGTGCATTTTCATAAAAAGTCATTTTCAATATAGTCAAGGACTTGTTCAAATGGTATGAGGTTCTATGTAGGAGTGTCATAACCCTAGTAGGTTCTGAATGAGTGATAATTTTTGATCTAGGTGGTTTACGAAAAAAGTGCCTACTACGTTGTCAAATTTCACTCTCAAAAACTGTGCTGGTGTAATTTCATAAAAAGTCATTTTCAATATGGTCAAGGACTTGTTCAAATGAATTGAGGTTCTATGTAGGAGTGTCATAACCCTAGTAGATTCTGAATGAGTGATAATTTTTGATCTAGGTGGTTTACGAAAAAAGTACTTACTACGTTGTTAAATTTCACGCTCAAAAACTGTGCTTGCGCAATTTCATAAAAGGTCATTTTCAATATGGTCAAGGACTTGTTCAAATGAATTGAGGTTCTATGTAGTAGTGTCATAACCCTAGTAGGTTCTGAATGAGTAATAATTTTTGATCTAGGTGGTTTACGAAAAAATTACTTACTACGTTGTCAAATTTCACCCTCAAAAACTGTGCTGGTGCATTTTCATAAAAAGTCATTTTCAATATGGTCAAGGACTTGTTCAAATGAATTGAGGTTCTATGTAGGAGTGTCATAACCCTAGTAGGTTCTGAATGAGTGATAATTTTTGATCTAGGTGGTTTCCGAAAAAAGTACTTACTATGTTGTCAAATTTCACGCTCAAAAACTGTGCTGGTGCATTTTCATAAAAAGTCATTTTCAATATAGTCAAGGACTTGTTCAAATGATATGAGGTTCTATGTAGGAGTGTCATAACCCTAGTAGGTTCTGAATGAGTGATAATTTTTGATCTAGGTGGTTTACGAAAAAAGTACTTACTACGTTGTCAAATTTCACTCTCAAAAACTGTGCTGGTGCAATTTCATAAAAAGTCATTTTCAATATGGTCAAGGACTTGTTCAAATGAATTGAGGTTCTATGTAGGAGTGTCATAACCCTAGTAGGTTCTGAATGAGTGATAACTTTTGATCTAGGTGGTTTACGAAAAAAGTACTTACTACGTTGTTAAATTTCACGCTCAAAAACTGTGCTTGCGCAATTTCATAAAAAGTCATTTTCAATATGGTCAAGGACTTGTTCAAATGAATTGAGGTTCTATGTAGGAGTGTCATAACCCTAGTAGGTTCTGAATGAGTGATAATTTTTGATCTAGGTGGTTTCCGAAAAAAGTACTTACTATGTTGTCAAATTTCACGCTCAAAAACTGTGCTGGTGCATTTTCATAAAAAGTCATTTTCAATATAGTCAAGGACTTGTTCAAATGATATGAGGTTCTATGTAGGAGTGTCATAACCCTAGTAGGTTCTGAATGAGTGATAATTTTTGATCTAGGTGGTTTACGAAAAAAGTACTTACTACGTTGTCAAATTTCACTCTCAAAAACTGTGCTGGTGCAATTTCATAAAAAGTCATTTTCAATATGGTCAAGGACTTGTTCAAATGAATTGAGGTTCTATGTAGGAGTGTCATAACCCTAGTAGGTTCTGAATGAGTGATAACTTTTGATCTAGGTGGTTTACGAAAAAAGTACTTACTACGTTGTTAAATTTCACGCTCAAAAACTGTGCTTGCGCAATTTCATAAAAAGTCATTTTCAATATGGTCAAGGACTTGTTCAAATGAATTGAGGTTCTACGTAGGAGTGTCATAACCCTAGTAGGTTCTGAATGAGTGATAATTTTTGATCTAGGTGGTTTACGAAAAAAGTACTTACTACGTTGTCAAATTTCACGCTCAAAAACTGTGCTTGCGCAATTTCATAAAAAGTCATTTTCAATGTGGTCAAGGACTTGTTCAAATGAATTGAGGTTCTATGTAGTAGTGTCATAACTCTAGTAGGTTCTGAATGAGTGATTATTTTTGATCTAGGTGGTTTACGAAAAAAGTACTTACTACGTTGTCAAATTTCACGCTCAAAAACTGTGCTTGCGCAATTTCATAAAAAGTCATTTTCAATATGGTCAAGGACTTGTTCAAATGATATGAGGTTCTATGTAGGAGTGTCATAACCCTAGTAGGTTCTGAATGAGTGATAATTTTTGATCTAGGTGGTTTACGAAAAAAGTACTTACTACGTTGTCAAATTTCACTCTCAAAAACTGTGCTGGTGCAATTTCATAAAAAGTCATTTTCAATATGGTCAAGGACTTGTTCAAATGAATTGAGGTTCTATGTAGGATTGTCATAACCCTAGTAAGTTCTGAATGAGTGATAGTTTTTGATCTAGGTGGTTTACGAAAAAAGTACTTACTACGTTGTCAAATTTCACGCTCAAAAACTGTGCTTGCGCAATTTCATAAAAAGTCATTTTCAATATAGTCAAGGACTTGTTCAAATGAATTGAGGTTCTATGTAGGAGTGTCATGACCCTAGTAGGTTCTGAATGAGTTATAATTTTTGATCTAGGTGGTTTCCGAAAAAAGTACTTACTATGTTGTCAAATTTCACGCTCAAAAACTGTGCTGGTGCATTTTCATAAAAAGTCATTTTCAATATAGTCAAGGACTTGTTCAAATGATATGAGGTTCTATCTAGGAGTGTCATAACCCTAGTAGGTTCTGAATGAGTGATAATTTTTGATCTAGGTGGTTTACGAAAAAAGTACTTACTACGTTGTCAAATTTCACTCTCAAAAACTGTGCTGGTGCAATTTCATAAAAAGTCATTTTCAATATGGTCAAGGACTTGTTCAAATGAATTGAGGTTCTATGTAGGAGTGTCATAACCCTAGTAGGTTCTGAATGAGTGATAATTTTTGATCCAGGTGGTTTACGAAAAAAGTACTTACTACGTTGTTAAATTTCACGCTCAAAAACTGTGCTTGCGCAATTTCATAAAAAGTCATTTTCAATATAGTCAAGGACTTGTTCAAATGAATTGAGGTTCTATCAGGAGTGTCATGACCCTAGTAGGTTCTGAATGAGTGATAATTTTTGATCTAGGTGGTTTACGAAAAAAGTACTTACTACGTTGTTAAATTTCACGCTCAAAAACTGTGCTTGCGCAATTTCATAAAAAGTCATTTTCAATATGGTCAAGGACTTGTTCAAATGAATTGAGGTTCTATGTAGGAGTGTCATAACCCTAGTAGGTTTTGAATGAGTGATAATTTTTGATCTAGGTGGTTTCCAAAAAAAGTACTTACTACGTTGTTAAATTTCACGCTCAAAAACTGTGCTTGCGCAATTCCATAAAAAGTCATTTTCAATATGGTCAAGGACTTGTTCAAATGAATTGAGGTTCTGTGTAGGAGTGTCATAACCCTAGTAGGTTCTGAATGAGTGATAGTTTTTGATCTAGGTGGTTTACGAAAAAAGTACTTACTACGTTGTCAAATTTCACGCTCAAAAATTGTGCTTGCGCAATTTCATAAAAAGTCATTTTCAATATGGTCAAGGACTTGTTCAAATGAATTGAGGTTCTATGTAGGAGTGTCATAACCCTAGTAGGTTCTGAATGAGTGATAATTTTTGATCTAGGTGGTTTACGAAAAAAGGACTTACTACGTTGTCAAATTTCACGCTCAAAAACTGTGCTTGCGCAATTTCATAAAGTCATTTTCAATATGGTCAAGGACTTGTTCAAATGAATTGAGGTTCTATGCAGGAGTGTCATAACCCTATTAGGTTCTGAATGAGTGATAATTTTTGATCTAGGTGGTTTACGAAAAAAGTACTTACTACGTTGTCAAATTTCACGCTCAAAAACTGTGCTTGCGCAATTTCATAAAAAGTCATTTTCAATATGGTCAAGGACTTGTTCAAATGAATTGAGGTTCTATGTAGGAGTGTCATAACCCTAGTAGGTTCTGAATGAGTGATAATTTTTGATCTAGGTGGTTTCCGAAAAAAGTACTTACTATGTTGTCAAATTTCACGCTCAAAAACTGTGCTGGTGCATTTTCATAAAAAGTTATTTTCAATATAGTCAAGGACTTGTTCAAATGATATGAGGTTCTATGTAGGAGTGTCATAACCCTAGTAGGTTCTGAATGAGTGATAATTTTTGATCTAGGTGGTTTACGAAAAAAGTACTTACTACGTTGTCAAATTTCACTCTCAAAAACTGTGCTGGTGCATTTTCATAAAAAGTCATTTTCAATATGGTCAAGGACTTGTTCAAATGAATTGAGGTTCTATGTAGGAGTGTCATAAGCCTAGTAGGTTCTGAATGAGTGATAATTTTTGATCTAGGTGGTTTCCGAAAAAAGTACTTACTATGTTGTCAAATTTCACGCTCAAAAACTGTGCTGGTGCATTTTCATAAAAAGTCATTTTCAATATAGTCAAGGACTTGTTCAAATGATATGAGGTTCTGTGTAGGAGTGTCATAACCCTAGTAGGTTCTGAATGAGTGATAATTTTTGATCTAGGTGGTTTACGAAAAAAGTACTTACTACGTTGTCAAATTTCACGCTCAAAAACTGTGCTTGCGCAATTTCATAAAAAGTCATTTTCAATATGGTCAAGGACTTGTTCAAATGAATTGAGGTTCTATGTAGGAGTGTCATAACCCTAGTAGGTTCTGAATGAGTGATAATTTTTGATCTAGGTGGTTTCCGAAAAAAGTACTTACTGTGTTGTCAAATTTCACGCTCAAAAACTGTGCTGGTGCATTTTCATAAAAAGTTATTTTCAATATAGTCAAGGACTTGTTCAAATGATATGAGGTTCTATGTAGGAGTGTCATAACCCTAGTAGGTTCTGAATGAGTGATAATTTTTGATCTAGGTGGTTTACGAAAAAAGTACTTACTACGTTGTCAAATTTCACTCTCAAAAACTGTGCTGGTGCATTTTCATAAAAAGTCATTTTCAATATGGTCAAGGACTTGTTCAAATGAATTGAGGTTCTATGTAGGAGTGTCATAACCCTAGTAGGTTCTGAATGAGTGATAATTTTTGATCTAGGTGGTTTCCGAAAAAAGTACTTAATATGTTGTCAAATTTCACGCTCAAAAACTGTGCTGGTGCATTTTCATAAAAAGTCATTTTCAATATAGTCAAGGACTTGTTCAAATGATATGAGGTTCTATGTAGGAGTGTCATAACCCTAGTAGGTTCTGAATGAGTGATAATTTTTGATCTAGGTGGTTTCCGAAAAAAGTACTTTCTATGTTGTCAAATTTCACGCTCAAAAACTGTGCTGGTGCATTTTCATAAAAAGTGATTTTCAAGATAGTCAAGGACTTGTTCAAATGATATGAGGTTCTATGTAGGAGTGTCATAACCCTAGTAGGTTCTGAATGAGTGATAATTTTTGATCTAGGTGGTTTCCGAAAAAAGTACTTACTATGTTGTCAAATTTCACGCTCAAAAACTGTGCTGGTGCATTTTCATAAAAAGTTATTTTCAATATAGTCAAGGACTTGTTCAAATGATATGAGGTTCTTTGTAGGAGTGTCATAACCCTAGTAGGTTCTGAATGAGTGATAATTTTTGATCTAGGTGGTTTACGAAAAAAGTACTTACTACGTTGTCAAATTTCACTCTCAAAAACTGTGCTGGTGCATTTTCATAAAAAGTCATTTTCAATATGGTCAAGGACTTGTTCAAATGAATTGAGGTTCTATGTAGGAGTGTCATAACCCTAGTAGGTTCTGAATGAGTGATAATTTTTGATCTAGGTGGTTTCCGAAAAAAGTACTTACTATGTTGTCAAATTTCACGCTCAAAAACTGTGCTGGTGCATTTTCATAAAAAGTCATTTTCAATATAGTCAAGGACTTGTTCAAATGATATGAGGTTCTATGTAGGAGTGTCATAACCCTAGTAGGTTCTGAATGAGTGATAATTTTTGATCTAGGTGGTTTCCGAAAAAAGTACTTACTATGTTGTCAAATTTCACGCTCAAAAACTGTGCTGGTGCATTTTCATAAAAAGTCATTTTCAATATAGTCAAGGACTTGTTCAAATGATATGAGGTTCTATGTAGGAGTGTCATAACCCTAGTAGGTTCTGAATGAGTGATAATTTTTGATCTAGGTGGTTTCCGAAAAAAGTACTTACTATGTTGTCAATTTTCACGCTCAAAAACTGTGCTGGTGCATTTTCATAAAAAGTTATTTTCAATATAGTCAAGGACTTGTTCAAATGATATGAGGTTCTATGTAGGAGTGTCATAACCCTAGTAGGTTCTGAATGAGTGATAATTTTTGATCTAGGTGGTTTACGAAAAAAGTACTTACTACGTTGTCAAATTTCACTCTCAAAAACTGTGCTGGTGCATTTTCATAAAAAGTCATTTTCAATATGGTCAAGGACTTGTTCAAATGAATTGAGGTTCTATGTAGGAGTGTCATAACCCTAGTAGGTTCTGAATGAGTGATAATTTTTGATCTAGGTGGTTTCCGAAAAAAGTACTTACAATGTTGTCAAATTTCACGCTCAAAAACTGTGCTGGTGCATTTTCATAAAAAGTCATTTTCAATATAGTCAAGGACTTGTTCAAATGATATGAGGTTCTATGTAGGAGTGTCATAACCCTAGTAGGTTCTGAATGAGTGATAATTTTTGATTTAGGTGGTTTCCGAAAAAAGTACTTACTATGTTGTCAAATTTCACGCTCAAAAACTGTGCTGGTGCATTTTCATAAAAAGTCATTTTCAATATAGTCAAGGATTTGTTCAAATGATATGAGGTTCTATGTAGGAGTGTCATAACCCTAGTAGGTTCTGAATGAGTGATAATTTTTGATCTAGGTGGTTTCCGAAAAAAGTACTTACTATGTTGTCAAATTTCACGCTCAAAAACTGTGCTGGTGCATTTTCATAAAAAGTTATTTTCAATATAGTCAAGGACTTGTTCAAATGATATGAGGTTCTATGTAGGAGTGTCATAACCCTAGTAGGTTCTGAATGAGTGATAATTTTTGATCTAGGTGGTTTCCGAAAAAAGTACTTACTATGTTGTCAAATTTCACGCTCAAAAACTGTGCTGGTGCATTTTCATAAAAAGTCATTTTCAATATAGACAAGGACTTGTTCAAATGATATGAGGTTCTATGTAGGAGTGTCATAACCCTAGTAGGTTCTGAATGAGTGATAATTTTTGATCTAGGTGGTTTACGAAAAAAGTACTGACTACGTTGTCAAATTTCACTCTCAAAAACTGTGCTGGTGCATTTTCATAAAAAGTCATTTTCAATATGGTCAAGGACTTGTTCAAATGAATTGAGGTTCTATGTAAGAGTGTCATAAGCCTAGTAGGTTCTGAATGAGTGATAATTTTTGATCTAGGTGGTTTCCGAAAAAAGTACTTACTATGTTGTCAAATTTCCCGCTCAAAAACTGTGCTGGTGCATTTTCATAAAAAGTCATTTTCAATATAGTCAAGGACTTGTTCAAATGATATGAGGTTCTATGTAGGAGTGTCATAACCCTAGTAGGTTCTGAATGAGTGATAATTTTTGATCTAGGTGGTTTCCGAAAAAAGTACTTACTATGTTGTCAAATTTCACGCTCAAAAACTGTGCTGGTGCATTTTCATAAAAAGTCATTTTCAATATAGTCAAGGACTTGTTCAAATGATATGAGGTTCTATGTAGGAGTGTCATAACCCTAGTAGGTTCTGAATGAGTGATAATTTTTGATCTAGGTGGTTTCCGAAAAAAGTACTTACTATGTTGTCAAATTTCACGCTCAAAAACTGTGCTGGTGCATTTTCATAAAAAGTTATTTTCAATATAGTCAAGGACTTGTTCAAATGATATGAGGTTCTATGTAGGAGTGTCATAACCCTAGTAGGTTCTGAATGAGTGATAATTTTTGATCTAGGTGGTTTACGAAAAAAGTACTTACTACGTTGTCAAATTTCACTCTCAAAAACTGTGCTGGTGCATTTTCATAAAAAGTCATTTTCAATATGGTCAAGGACTTGTTCAAATGAATTGAGGTTCTATGTAGGAGTGTCATAACCCTAGTAGGTTCTGAATGAGTGATAATTTTTGATCTAGGTGGTTTCCGAAAAAAGTACTTACAATGTTGTCAAATTTCACGCTCAAAAACTGTGCTGGTGCATTTTCATAAAAAGTCATTTTCAATATAGTCAAGGACTTGTTCAAATGATATGAGGTTCTATGTAGGAGTGTCATAACCCTAGTAGGTTCTGAATGAGTGATAATTTTTGATCTAGGTGGTTTCCGAAAAAAGTACTTACTATGTTGTCAAATTTCACGCTCAAAAACTGTGCTGGTGCATTTTCATAAAAAGTCATTTTCAATATAGTCAAGGATTTGTTCAAATGATATGAGGTTCTATGTAGGAGTGTCATAACCCTAGTAGGTTCTGAATGAGTGATAATTTTTGATCTAGGTGGTTTCCGAAAAAAGTACTTACTATGTTGTCAAATTTCACGCTCAAAAACTGTGCTGGTGCATTTTCATAAAAAGTTATTTTCAATATAGTCAAGGACTTGTTCAAATGATATGAGGTTCTATGTAGGAGTGTCATAACCCTAGTAGGTTCTGAATGAGTGATAATTTTTGATCTAGGTGGTTTCCGAAAAAAGTACTTACTATGTTGTCAAATTTCACGCTCAAAAACTGTGCTGGTGCATTTTCATAAAAAGTCATTTTCAATATAGACAAGGACTTGTTCAAATCATATGAGGTTCTATGTAGGAGTGTCATAACCCTAGTAGGTTCTGAATGATTGATAATTTTTGATCTAGGTGGTTTACGAAAAAAGTACTTACTACGTTGTCAAATTTCACTCTCAAAAACTGTGCTGGTGCATTTTCATAAAAAGTCATTTTCAATATGGTCAAGGACTTGTTCAAATGAATTGAGGTTCTATGTAAGAGTGTCATAAGCCTAGTAGGTTCTGAATGAGTGATAATTTTTGATCTAGGTGGTTTCCGAAAAAAGTACTTACTATGTTGTCAAATTTCCCGCTCAAAAACTGTGCTGGTGCATTTTCATAAAAAGTCATTTTCAATATAGTCAAGGACTTGTTCAAATGATATGAGGTTCTATGTAGGAGTGTCATAACCCTAGTAGGTTCTGAATGAGTGATAATTTTTGATCTAGGTGGTTTACGAAAAAAGTACTTACTACGTTGTCAAATTTCACGCTCAAAAACTGTGCTTGCGCAATTTCATAAAAAGTCATTTTCAATATGGTCAAGGACTTGTTCAAATGAATTGAGGTTCTATGTAGGAGTGTCATAACCCTAGTAGGTTCTGAATGAGTGATAATGTTTGATCTAGGTGGTTTACGAAAAAAGTACTTACTATGTTGTCAAATTTCCCGCTCAAAAACTGTGCTGGTGCATTTTCATAAAAAGTCATTTTCAATATAGTCAAGGACTTGTTCAAATGATATGAGGTTCTATGTAGGAGTGTCATAACCCTAGTAGGTTCTGAATGAGTGATAATTTTTGATCTAGGTGGTTTCCGAAAAAAGTACTTACTATGTTGTCAAATTTCACGCTCAAAAACTGTGCTGGTGCATTTTCATAAAAAGTCATTTTCAATATAGTCAAGGACTTGTTCAAATGATATGAGGTTCTATGTAGGAGTGTCATAACCCTAGTAGGTTCTGAATGAGTGATAATTTTTGATCTAGGTGGTTTACGAAAAAAGTACTTACTACGTTGTCAAATTTCACGCTCAAAAACTGTGCTTGCGCAATTTCATAAAAAGTCATTTTCAATATGGTCAAGGACTTGTTCAAATGAATTGAGGTTCTATGTAGGAGTGTCATAACCCTAGTAGGTTCTGAATGATTGATAATTTTTGATCTAGGTGGTTTACGAAAAAAGTACTTACTACGTTGTCAAATTTCACTCTCAAAAACTGTGCTGGTGCATTTTCATAAAAAGTCATTTTCAATATGGTCAAGGACTTGTTCAAATGAATTGAGGTTCTATGTAAGAGTGTCATAAGCCTAGTAGGTTCTGAATGAGTGATAATTTTTGATCTAGGTGGTTTCCGAAAAAAGTACTTACTATGTTGTCAAATTTCCCGCTCAAAAACTGTGCTGGTGCATTTTCATAAAAAGTCATTTTCAATATAGTCAAGGACTTGTTCAAATGATATGAGGTTCTATGTAGGAGTGTCATAACCCTAGTAGGTTCTGAATGAGTGATAATTTTTGATCTAGGTGGTTTACGAAAAAAGTACTTACTACGTTGTCAAATTTCACGCTCAAAAACTGTGCTTGCGCAATTTCATAAAAAGTCATTTTCAATATGGTCAAGGACTTGTTCAAATGAATTGAGGTTCTATGTAGGAGTGTCATAACCCTAGTAGGTTCTGAATGAGTGATAATGTTTGATCTAGGTGGTTTACGAAAAAAGTACTTACTATGTTGTCAAATTTCCCGCTCAAAAACTGTGCTGGTGCATTTTCATAAAAAGTCATTTTCAATATAGTCAAGGACTTGTTCAAATGATATGAGGTTCTATGTAGGAGTGTCATAACCCTAGTAGGTTCTGAATGAGTGATAATTTTTGATCTAGGTGGTTTCCGAAAAAAGTACTTACTATGTTGTCAAATTTCACGCTCAAAAACTGTGCTGGTGCATTTTCATAAAAAGTCATTTTCAATATAGTCAAGGACTTGTTCAAATGATATGAGGTTCTATGTAGGAGTGTCATAACCCTAGTAGGTTCTGAATGAGTGATAATTTTTGATCTAGGTGGTTTACGAAAAAAGAACTTACTACGTTGTCAAATTTCACGCTCAAAAACTGTGCTTGCGCAATTTCATGAAAAGTCTTTTTCAATATGGTCAAGGACTTGTTCAAATGAATTGAGGCTCTATGTAGGAGTGTCATAACCCTAGTAGGTTCCGAATGAGTGATAATTTTTGATCTAGGTGGTTTACGAAAAAAGTACTTACTACGTTGTCAAATTTCACTCTCAAAAACTGTGCTGGTGCATTTTCATAAAAAGTCATTTTCAATATGGTCAAGGAGTTGTTCAAATGAATTGAGGTTCTATGTAGGAGTGTCATAACCCTAGTAGGTTCTGAATGAGTGATAATTTTTGATCTAGGTGGTTTACGAAAAAAGTACTTACTACGTTGTCAAATTTCACGCTCAAAAACTGTGCTTGCGCAATTTCATAAAAAGTCATTTTCAATATGGTCAAGGACTTGTTCGAATGAATTGAGGTTCTATGTAGGAGTGTCATAGCCCTAGTAGGTTCTGAATGAGTGATAATTTTTGATCTAGGTGGTTTCCGAAAAATGTACTTACTATGTTGTCAAATTTCACGCTCAAAAACTGTGCTGGTGCATTTTCATAAAAAGTCATTTTCAATATAGTCAAGGACTTGTTCAAATGATATGAGGTTCTATGTAGGAGTGTCATAACCCTAGTAGGTTCTGAATGAGTGATAATTTTTGATCTAGGTGGTTTACGAAAAAAGTACTTACTACGTTGTCAAATTTCACGCTCAGAAACTGTGCTTGCGCAATTTCATAAAAAGTCATTTTCAATATGGTCAAGAACTTGTTCAAATGAATTGAGGTTCTATGTAGGAGTGTCATAACCCTAGTAGGTTCTGAATGAGTGATAATTTTTGATCTAGGTGGTTTACGAAAAAAGAACTTACTACGTTGTCAAATTTCACGCTCAAAAACTGTGCTTGCGCAATTTCATGAAAAGTCATTTTCAATATGGTCAAGGACTTGATCAAATGAATTGAGGTTCTATGTAGGAGTGTCATAACCCTAGTAGGTTCTGAATGAGTGATAATTTTTGATCTAGGTGGTTTACGAAAAAAGTACTTACTACGTTGTCAAATTTCACTCTCAAAAACTGTGCTGGTGCATTTTCATAAAAAGTCATTTTCAATATGGTCAAGGACTTGTTCAAATGAATTGAGGCTCTATGTAGGAGTGTCATAACCCTAGTAGGTTCTGAATGAGTGATAATTTTTGATCTAGGTGGTTTACGAAATAAGTACTTACTACGTTGTCAAATTTCACTCTCAATAACTGTGCTGGTGCATTTTCATAAAAAGTCATTTTCAATATGGTCAAGGACTTGTTCAAATGAATTGAGGTTCTATGTAGGAGTGTCATAACCCTAGTAGGTTCTGCATGAGTGATAATTTTTGATCTAGGCGGTTTACGAAAAAAGTACTTACTACGTTGTCCAATTTCACGCTCAAAAACTGTGCTTGCGCAATTTCATAAAAAGTCATTTTCAATATGGTCAAGAACTTGTTCAAATGAATTGAGGTTCTATGTAGGAGTGTCATATCCCTAGTAGGTTCTGAATGAGTGATAATTTTTGATCTAGGTGGTTTACGAAAAAAGTACTTTCTACGTTGTCAAATTTCACTCTCAAAAACTGTGCTGGTGCATTTTCATAAATGGTCATTTTCAATATGGTCAAGAACTTGTTCAAATGAATTGAGGTTCTATGTAGGAGTGTCATATCCCTAGTAGGTTCTGAATGAGTGATGATTTTTGATCTAGGTGGTTTACGAAAAAAGTACTTACTACGTTGTCAAATTTCACTCTCAAAAACTGTGCTTGCGCAATTTCATGAAAAGTCATTTTCAATATGGTCAAGGACTTGTTCAAATGAATTGAGGTTCTATGTAGGAGTGTCATAACCCTAGTAGGTTCTGAATGAGTGATAATTTTTGATCTAGGTGGTTTACGAAAAAAGTACTTACTACGTTGTCAAATTTCACTCTCAAAAACTGTGCTGGTGCATTTTCATAAAAAGTCATTTTCAATATGGTCAAGGACTTGTTCAAATGAATTGAGGTTCTATGTAGGAGTGTCATAACCCTAGTAGGTTCTGAATGAGTGATAATTTTTGATCTAGGCGGTTTACGAAAAAAGTACTTACTACGTTGTCCAATTTCACGCTCAAAAACTGTGCTTGCGCAATTTCATAAAAAGTCATTTTCAATATGGTCAAGAACTTGTTCAAATGAATTGAGGTTCTATGTAGGAGTGTCATATCCCTAGTAGGTTCTGAATGAGTTATGATTTTTGATCTAGGTGGTTTACGAAAAAAGTACTTACTACGTTGTCAAATTTCACTCTCAAAAACTGTGCTTGCGCAATTTCATGAAAAGTCATTTTCAATATGGTCAAGGACTTGTTCAAATGAATTGAGGTTCTATGTAGGAGTGTCATAACCCTAGTACGTTCTGAATGAGTGATAATTTTTGATCTAGGTGGTTTACGAAAAAAGTACTTACTACGTTGTCAAATTTCACTCTCAATAACTGTGCTGGTGCATTTTCATAAAAAGTCATTTTCAATATGGTCAAGGACTTGTTCAAATGAATTGAGGTTCTATGTAGGAGTGTCATAACCCTAGTAGGTTCTGAATGAGTGATAATTTTTGATCTAGGCGGTTTACGAAAAAGTACTTACTACGTTGTCCAATTTCACGCTCAAAAACTGTGCTTGCGCAATTTCATAAAAAGTCATTTTCAATATGGTCAAGAACTTGTTCAAATGAATTGAGGTTCTATGTAGGAGTGTCATATCCCTAGTAGGTTCTGAATGAGTGATAATTTTTGATCTAGGTGGTTTACGAAAAAAGTACTTTCTACGTTGTCAAATTTCACTCTCAAAAACTGTGCTGGTGCATTTTCATAAATGGTCATTTTCAATATCGTCAAGAACTTGTTCAAATGAATTGAGGTTCTATGTAGGAGTGTCATATCCCTAGTAGGTTCTGAATGAGTGATGATTTTTGATCTAGGTGGTTTACGAAAAAAGTACTTACTACGTTGTCAAATTTCACTCTCAAAAACTGTGCTTGCGCAATTTCATGAAAAGTCATTTTCAATATGGTCAAGGACTTGTTCAAATGAATTGAGGTTCTATGTAGGAGTGTCATAACCCTAGTAGGTTCTGAATGAGTGATAATTTTTGATCTAGGTGGTTTACGAAAAAAGTACTTACTACGTTGTCAAATTTCACTCTCAAAAACTGTGCTGGTGCATTTTCATAAAAAGTCATTTTCAATATGGTCAAGGACTTGTTCAAATGAATTGAGGTTCTATGTAGGAGTGTCATAACCCTAGTAGGTTCTGAATGAGTGATAATTTTTGATCTAGGTGGTTTACGAAATAAGTACTTACTACGTTGTCAAATTTCACTCTCAATAACTGTGCTGGTGCATTTTCATAAAAAGTCATTTTCAATATGGTCAAGGACTTGTTCAAATGAATTGAGGTTCTATGTAGGAGTGTCATAACCCTAGTAGGTTCTGAATGAGTGATAATTTTTGATCTAGGCGGTTTACGAAAAAAGTACTTACTACGTTGTCCAATTTCACGCTCAAAAACTGTGCTTGCGCAATTTCATAAAAAGTCATTTTCAATATGGTCAAGAACTTGTTCAAATGAATTGAGGTTCTATGTGGGAGTGTCATATCCCTAGTAGGTTCTGAATGAGTGATAATTTTTGATCTAGGTGGTTTACGAAAAAAGTACTTTCTACGTTGTCAAATTTCACTCTCAAAAACTGTGCTGGTGCATTTTCATAAATGGTCATTTTCAATATGGTCAAGGACTTGTTCAAATGAATTGAGGTTCTATGTAGGAGTGTCATAACCCTAGTAGGTTCTGAATGAGTGATAATTTTTGATCTAGGTGGTTTCCGAAAAAAGTACTTACTATGTTGTCAAATTTCACGCTCAAAAACTGTGCTGGTGCATTTTCATAGTCATTTTCAATATAGTCAAGGACTTGTTCAAATGATATGAGGTTCTATGTAGGAGTGTCATAACCCTAGTAGGTTCTGAATGAGTGATAATTTTTGATCTAGGTGGTTTACGAAAAAAGAACTTACTACGTTGTCAAATTTCACGCTCAAAAACTGTGCTTGCGCAATTTCATAAAAAGTCATTTTCAATATGGTCAAGAACTTGTTCAAATGAATTGAGGTTCTATGTAGGAGTTTCATATCCCTAGTAGGTTCTGAATGAGTGATAATTTTTGATCTAGGTGGTTTACGAAAAAAGTACTTACTACGTTGTCAAATTTCACGCTCAAAAACTGTGCTTGCGCAATTTCATAAAAAGTCATTTTCAATATGGTCAAGAACTTGTTCAAATGAATTGAGGTTCTATGTAGGAGTGTCATATCCCTAGTAGGTTCTGAATGAGTGATGATTTTTGATCTAGGTGGTTTACGAAAAAAGTACTTTCTACGTTGTCAAATTTCACTCAAAAACTGTGCTGGTGCATTTTCATAAAAGGTCATTTTCAATATGGTCAAGGACTTGTTCAAATGAATTGAGGTTCTATGTAGGAGTGTCATAACCCTAGTAGGTTCTGAATGAGTGATAATTTTTGATCTAGGTGGTTTACGAAAAAAGTACTTACTACGTTGTCAAATTTCACTCTCAAAAACTGTGCTGGTGCATTTTCATAAAAGGTCATTTTCAATATGGTCAAGGACTTGTTCAAATGAATTGAGGTTCTATGTAGGAGTGTCATAACCCTAGTAGGTTCTGAATGAGTGATAATTTTTGATCTAGGTGGTTTACGAAAAAAGTACTTACTACGTTGTCAAATTTCACGCTCAAAAACTGTGCTTGCGCAAATTCATAAAAAGTCATTTTCAATATGGTCAAGGACTTGTTCAAATGAATTGAGGTTCTATGTAGGAGTGTCTTAACCCTAGTAGGTTCTGAATGAGTGATAATTTTTGATCTAGGTGGTTTACGAAAAAAGTACTTACTACGTTGTCAAATTTCACGCTCAAAAACTGTGCTTGCGCAATTTCATAAAAAGTCATTTTCAATATGGTCAAGGACTTGTTCAAATGAATTGAGGTTCTATGTAGGAGTGTCTTAACCCTAGTAGGTTCTGAATGAGTGATAATTTTTGATCTAGGTGGTTTACGAAAAAAAGTACTTACTACGTTGTCAAATTTCACGCTCAAAAACTGTGCTTGCGCAATTTCATAAAAAGTCATTTTCAATATGGTCAAGGACTTGTTCAAATGAATTGAGGTTCTATGTAGGAGTGTCATAACCCTAGTAGGTTCTGAATGAGTGATAATTTTTGATCTAGGTGGTTTACGAAAAAAGTACTTACTACGTTGTCAAATTTCACTCTCAAAAACTGTGCTGGTGCATTTTCATAAAAAGTCATTTTCAATATGGTCAAGGACTTGTTCAAATGAATTGAGGTTCTATGTAGGAGTGTCATAACCCTAGTAGGTTCTGAATGAGTGATAATTTTTGATCTAGGTGGTTTCCGAAAAAAGTACTTACTATGTTGTCAAATTTCACGCTCAAAAACTGTGCTGGTGCATTTTCATAAAAAGTCATTTTCAATATAGTCAAGGACTTTTTCAAATGATATGAGGTTCTATGTAGGAGTGTCATAACCCTAGTAGGTTCTGAATGAGTGATAATTTTTGATCTAGGTGGTTTCCGAAAAAAGTACTTACTATGTTGTCAAATTTCACGCTCAAAAACTGTGCTGGTGCATTTTCATAAAAAGTCATTTTCAATATAGACAAGGACTTGTTCAAATGATATGAGGTTCTATGTAGGAGTGTCATAACCCTAGTAGGTTCTGAATGAGTGATAATTTTTAATCTAGGTGGTTTACGAAAAAAGTACTTACTACGTTGTCAAGTTTCACTCTCAAAAACTGTGCTGGGGCATTTTCATAAAAAGTCATTTTCAATATGGTCAAGGACTTGTTCAAATGAATTGAGGTTCTATGTAGGAGTGTCATAACCCTAGTAGGTTCTGAATGAGTGATAATTTTTGATCTAGGTGGTTTACGAAAAAAGTACTTACTACGTTGTCAAATTTCACTTTCAAAAACTTTACTTGAGGAATTTCATAAAAAGTCATTTTCAATATGGTCAAGGACTTGTTCAAATGAATTGAGGTTCTATCTAGGAGTGTCATAACCCTAGTAAGTTCTGAATGAGTGATAGTTTTTGATCTAGGTGTCTTACAAAAAAAGTACTTACTAGGTTGTCAAATAGGTTACGAAAAATAGGTTAGGTCGGACCATATGGTTCATGCAAGCAATGACATTTTTCCTTTATATATTTAAAATGTTAGTTCATTCGAATTCAGACTTTCTTTTTGTGTTTCAGTATGGCTAACCCACAAGTCATCGTCCACCGTAATGGTTATAATTTTATATTCTATGACTATGATGATGATGAAGATGTGCAAACTATGCTGGACTACATGTATTATATATATAGTGCGCCTAATTTTCAAGTTCAAAATAATTTGATTTTCGTAGGAGATAGCAACATGCGAAGAGCTTATGATAGTAACCAGGGACTGTTCAATTTTGGTTTTAATTATGAAGTGTTTGCTCAGGGTGGTCGCCGCGCGTATCATTTAAGAGAACTTTATCCAAGAATAATTCAGAGTAAATATATATGCATTGCTGTAGGAGGGAATGACCTCAATTCAACTAGTCATGATGCTTTGATTAAATATTATACTGAGTTTATCGGACATTTGCCTTCGCAAAATACTTATATTGTGAGAATTATGCAGCTGTTTCCTCGTAAAGATCATAATCCTGAGAATTTGAAAGCTTTTAATCAAGAACTTAAGCGTAAGTTGCCCAGTTATTATTATCCCACTAATGTTTTGAAACGATCTAATTTCTTTGAAGAACCTGTACGAGAAAGATGTCATTTGCAGCCACAATATTATAACAAATTACTGAAATTGATGCTTGGTATTGGT
>NC_134475.1:41277336-41297336 GCF_964194025.1 Convolutriloba macropyga
TTTTGTAATATTTGAAAAATTAAAGTCGTTTCCTCTTGTTTATATTTTTTTGGCCACGCGAATTGATCTGTAAAATTATTGTGTTCAATCCGTAGCTAATTTTCAGATAGCTTGAAAATGTCCGTGAACTCTGGTAAAATTCTGAAAAAGAAATCAACCGCAACAACACCCCGTTCACACTGTGCCGCTGCTGTGTCTGAGTTTGTTGGAAGTGCATCTAACAATAACTCTTGTGAGATAACAGAATCGGCCCGTCCTAGAGATGTTTGTTCTGAGGGGAAGGTTAGTCGGCATTTATACGAACCTTTTGGTGCCTTTTCTTGTTTTTCTTACCAGAAACAAATTGATTCAAGTTTAAAATTCTGTGAGTCACACGGTTTTTAGGATCAGAAAGCCTTATACTTTATCTTGGCGTTTTTAATTTGATTTAACGCAATTAAAATTTCTCATCCTGTAGTTCTGATTACGAATTAAGTTATTTGGTTTTAGGCAACTCAAAAGAGAGTGCTGCGTGATAGTAGGGGTCTAAGCGCAAGTGACAGGAAAACGGTTGAGGCAACGAATGAAGTCGCTCTGAATGAGTTGAAGCAATGGTTCTGGTTGCTACTGTTTAAAAACAACAGCTGTGGTGTTGTGCGTGGTAGCCACTCAGGAATAAGATTGCCTATGACTGAACGATTAGATTTACAAGTAAATTTTCAGTTTGTTTTTTCAATAGTTTGTTTCGTAAATGCACTCGATTACTCATTTCATACTTTTTTTGTGCTTGCAATCGTTTTCTGGTTTGCTTCAGCAAGGTGATCACGTCGAGATCAAACTTGAGTATAAGGACCCGGATACGGACTCTTTTATCTGGACTGCTCTCATTAAAAGGATAGGTCGGGAGCAATTTATTTACGAGGCCGAAAAACAACTTTGCCTGAATATTCAGGAAAATATTAATGATCCGTCATATGATCCCACTATCGAAATACGTGACGACCTTGATCGTTCTGTCAATCCTAACATGAAAGAGCTCTTTCTAAGCCAGGAAGGTAATCCACGAGCTAGGAAACTGGATTTTTGTGGCACTCAACTTGTAAGCCAAGAGCCACTGACTGTGATTAATGGTGTCGATGTTGAGGAGATTCTTGAGGACAATATAGAAAATGCAGTGGATAATGTTATGGATGGTCCAGTGCCTCTTGAGTTTTGTGACGAGGTCAGTTTGAAAGTTTTTTTTGTTATTCAAATATTTCTAACATTATATGAGGGATGCATATGATGCGTTAATCACTCCTATTGTAATAGTTGAAAAATTGTGATAATAATGACAATCTTTATTAACAATAAAACAGTTGCTTTGATTGGAAATTCCAAATGTTTAGAACGTACCATGTAGCTCACAGGGGAAGCCTGCTACCTCTAGTTCATCAATGCCAAAAAAGCGTAGAGGGAAGACAATGAGACCTGAGGAGTTGAAAGAGTATAGTGTTCGCAAGATGCAAGATGAGGTTGCAGCAAAGCAGCTAGAGGCAACTCAGTTGCAAATAGATACCAATAACCAATTGCTAAATACCATCAAGGAGTTGAATAGTGCTGTGTTGGGTCTTTCCAACCGAAATTATAATCAGCTGCAACAGTTCTCCAATCAGCTGAAGTATATGGTGAATAATCAGCTTTTAATTTTTCCATCTTGAACTTTTTTTAAGGTTTTCACAATCAATTGCCTCATTTTTCGCCTTGTCTCGTTTAGAGCTCACAAATCGCAAAAATGGGTGTGTTATGGCCAGAGCCTCATCAAATTGACGCTGAGGATGAACCGCTGATTATTGCTAAGGGGCCAAATCAGGGAGAAAATTTGATGCTGGTTGAGGGCAATACCCCACAAAGTTTGGCACGAGGGGCGTGCAAGCGTTTATATACCAAGGAGGAGACCATGGGTCATATGTTGTCGCCCAAAACCAAACCCAGAACTGGTGTTGTGCAGCGCGACGATTTCTCACCTGTCAGAAAAAATCAGTTGAAAGGTTCCTTAATTTTCCCTTTTTCCTGAAGTAATTTCCCAAAAGGTTTTGAGTCTGCTGATTTCTGCTTCTGAAGATCTACTGGCAGTGTTTTTAAGGGCTGCCCTCAGCTCAAAAAAGTGTGTCTCGTAGTTGTTTGGCTTAGCCAGTTCATGTTGAAAACTTGGTTTACTCATTTTCTGCGACTTTCTTCCATAAAGTTTTTTTGAAATAGTCTTTCTTAATGTGTTGTTGATTTTTAGAGTTCTTCCGTCGAAAGTACCAGGACAAGTGGCTGGCAATGTACGAATTGGCCAAAACAAGTGTAAATAATTTAGGAAATGAGCTGCGTTCCAATGGAAGAAGAAGTGGAAACCTTCCAAATGAGGCCGGTACTGATGATGAAAATTGATTGCCATTGTCAAATAGTTTCTCTTGCCAAAGTTGTTCAAACGGAATTGACTTGTCAAAATTGGACTGATTTATCTTATGACTGTAATCTATTTAGTCGACGTTTGATTTGGTATTTTTGTTCTGCTGCTTTGTAAATTTTTCATTCGGTACTTCTTGATAGCCTGCTGTGCTAAACAATTTCAGTTGATATATATTCAGATGTTTCCATTTCTATAGCAATCTCTTGTTGCTTTTTTCTACGTGTTCCTTCAGTTTATATATTAAAAATGTACTTCGTGTTCTGTATATATTTTGCATAACCTATACATTTCATCAGGTCAACATTAAAACGTTTGGGATCCACTTCAAGTATCTTTGAGACTACCTGTCAGTTTGGATTATTTGAAATGTTTTTTTGATGGATTAATCCTAGCATCCATTCATATGCGACCCAAAAATTTTCATTGGCCGCCGCTGTCGAAATATTTATGTTTAAACAACACCGCTGCTCATGTTTTTATGCAGTACTTTCTGCTTTCGTTCTGTGCTAGCTACCTTTAATTCTTTGTTATTCAGATATATCCTTGTTCATAGCATTTTTTGTTGCATCTTTTAATTTACCTCGTTGTCATTGTTTTTTTAAAAGATTGCCTTGGTATTATTTGCTATTTAAACTTTCTTTTTCATCAGTATAATAGCTAAATTTTTCTAGGAGCATCTTCAAACAGTTTTGAAGGTTCTTGTTAACTTTTCATTTTTTACCAAATAATTAAATGTTTTATATCAGAAATGCTACCAAGAAAAATTGATTGGCCTGTGCTTGCACAATGTGATTTATATGCTGTCAAAAGACATGTGGAAACTGAGTTCAGAAAGGCCGAAGAAATTGTGAGGCCTTTGTCAGAGCGTATTTTTGAGCAGCGCATCAAAAATGATTCAAACTGGAAATTAACATACAAGGCAGTTTGCAACGCGTACATTTCCCTTTTTCCTGATTTTGCTATTGAACATGACACCTATGGCGGATACAAACTAATGTACAGAGGTACCGAATCTTTAAAGGCCAACACAGTTTTAAGAGGAAAACCCATTGGTTTTGTGAAACCTGTCCCTGATGGTGTCACAGATTGGTCTGTGATGCGGTCTGAGAGGACTGGTGAACAGCTTCTCCTTCTCGGGCCGATCAGATTCGTTAATTCAGATTGTACTCCAAACAGTGAGTATGACTTCTCGAGCTCTGATGGAGTTGTACAGCTTAGAACAAAGAAGCGGATCTCCTCTGGAGATGAAATTCTCGTAAAATACGGTAGTGACTTCTTTGACTTGAATCAGTGTAAATGTAAAACATGTGAGGATTTGAATGAAATTACGCAGTTCCTACTAAACGAAATTTTTCATGAATTGTTGCCAGAGATAGTTGCTGAAGTCTTAACAGAACGCAGTCCAATGTTGAAAAAAGTGAAACCCGGTGCGCCTAGGATACGCTCACGACAGTTAGTTCTACTCTACAACGAAATGGTCGAAACCCCCGCTGAGACTTTTGATATCGTTCAGGAGCAAAATCAGACAGTTGATAATGCAGAGTCTGAAACATGTTTTCTACATGAATTTTCAAATTTCGCCCCGCCTACTCAGATGTTGCCAACGATTACAACGGTAGACAATATGTCTAGAGACCCACTTGGTTGTACTATCTTTCAGCCTCCGCGTGCTTCATCGCCCATAAATTACTCTGTGCCTCTCGAATGTTCTGTGTCATCAATTCAAACGACGCATGATTATGAGCAGGACCTGGTCGGTAGGAAAAAATTGTTCCCTGGAAGTGATGTTAATCTCGCAGATGCTTCTCTATTAGTAGAGCTTCTGTGTTCGAAGCTGCACTTATCAGATGAGGGATCGGTTTTGACCCATAGTGTTATCAAATCTCTCCTTCCACAAGAGAATGTATTTCCTTCTGGATCTTCCTTTATCAGCAAAGTAAAAGCAAATTTTGATGATGCTACTAGAGTTATTGTTGGCAAAGAGGAGGGCTCATTTTGTGTGCTCAACTTCAGAAATCAGATTGCAAGTGTTTTAGAACGAAATTTTAACGAAATTTTAAATTATTCCAGCCATCGAAAGCTTTATCCCTATTCCGATTTTAATGATAAATTTTCTCCAATTTTCGGAATAACTGATTCTAATTCAGCGACTTTAAATCTTATTGTTTCAACCGATGGTGTTAATATCAAAAAATCAACTTTCAAAAAAGAACTGTGGCCTATTTGGCTTCAGGTTGCTGATCTACCCCCAATTTTGCGCATGGCTAGAAAAAACATTGTTCTGGCAGCTTTGTTCGTTGGCTCTCAGGCACCTGATTGGACCACCATTGTTCCGCATTTGAGAGCAGAATTAGTTTCCAATGTTGAAGTAATTGTGCATGGAGACTATCGATTGTCGGTTCGGTTGAATTGCATTTCAATTGTTGCTGACATGTGTGCTAAAGCACATGTTTTGAATATGTTCCAGTTCAATGGCTTTTTCGGTTGTCATTAATGTGACGTTGAAGGAGTTACGTTAGGTAGGTCTCATGCCTACTACCCGTTCAGTCAAAAGGGTGCTATTCGAGATTCCGAGGTTTATGAAAAATACGTTAAGGTGGCCGAAAGCATGCCAGGCAATGATGTACAAAATATTGGTGGTGTCAAAGGAAAAAGTGCTTTTTCATCAATCATCAATGGTTTACCGCTTTCGGCACCAATTGATTATATGCACTGTGTATTGCTGGGCATCTTTCCTGAATTATTAAAGTTTTGTTATCGGAAATTAGATTTTTGGAATAAGGAATTTTTGAATGCAAGGGTAGCAAAACTGGCTTGTCCACAAGAAATGATTTGTTATTCTCAAAAGATTCGAAGCCTCGAAGAGATCGGACAATTCAAAGCAAATGAATATTTTAATTGGATGTTTTATGTTGCTCCTGTTCTTTTTCGTAATAGTTTACCCGAGACCTTGTACAAGCAGCTTTTAAATCTTTCATTTGGCGTTCGACTCCTTATCGAAGCAAGCACTGACTCAAACATTCAATTGGGTGAATCGTTAATAACTGATTTTCGCGCGAACGTTGTAAACATTTTTGATGGCAATGAGAGAATCGAAACAATTAATGTTCACTCGTTGGGTCATTTTGGAGACCAGGTGCGAAAAATTGGTCCTTTATTCACATGTTCAGCCATGAGTTTTGAATCTGCCAATCGTCTTCTCGGAGAGGTTTTTACGGGATCACATCATGAAGTTGAAGTTATCTGCCGTCGTCTTCTTGAACTGCAACGTTTTTATGATGCCACTGTGGATAGTCGACCTGTACTAAACTTATATAACAAAATTATGGGCCAGAACACGGAAGAGCGCTCCAATTTTCACCATGGAATGAAATTGACAAAGTCGTTGGAAGATGGAATGAAAAATTTCCCCGAGGCTAACTTTTTCAATCGGTATTATGTCGGAAACCGTTATTTTGATTCACCCTGTTATTCAAGGGCTCCTTCCTCTGGTGATTGCAATAGTTTTGTTTATTTCAACGTTGCAGAGCAGCTAACTTTCGGACAGATTATGTATTTTCTTTCTTCGAGAAATTTAAGTCAAGAGAGAAGGGTGCAAGCGTGTGTACAACGTTATGAAGTAATGGAGGAGCTCGGTCCTGTCAAAGGATTTTTGTTCTTTATCAAAAAGGGTTCGGGTGAAACTTTGGTAGATGTTGAGCGTCTTAAAAAAGTCTTCTGTCTGAGGGATTGTCAAGCCCCCGAAAAACTGTTTGCAATGAAACTCTGTGCAGCCTTCGATCATGCATAACTTATTAACTCAGACAAAAACCAGTTCTGACCTAAGTTGTTCTCTGTAAATTTCTGAATTCAAAATATTAGGCCTCGAAAATGTTTTTGTTCGGTGCATAATTTTGGCATGCTTTCCCAAAAAATATCTAGTGAACATGTATGATGAAAACGAGAGAATATAGACAATGAACGCTTACTTGTGACATCTTTCTGATCGAGCAAGAGTTGCGTTTTTGTTTGCGTACTCAGCAATGAGTTCTGTTTATGCAAATTGCCTGCTTGTGAATGTATTTCCTCTTCAGATTTACTTGTCTCCTGTTATAAGACTCGTTGTTCTGGAGTCGCTTTTTTTTCCTTTTCCTCTACTATCTCACTTGAGTATTTGGGCGCGTTTCTTTTCCTTACTCTCTTAGCTCTACGGCCTTAGAGTATTAAATGTCTTATTTCTACATAGTAGAAGACTCGTGGCTTTATGGCCGCAGTTCTGTATATTCTCTTTGCCTTACTCTCTTGGCTCTATGGCCTCAGAGAATCTAATGTCTTAAATTTACATTGTAGAAGACTCGTAGAAGACTCTTGACAGTTCTGTCTTCTTTTTTTCGTTTTTTACTCTCTTGGCTATATGGCCTCAGAGTATAAATGTCTTATTTTTACATTGTAGAAGACTCGTGGCTCTATGGCCGCAGTTCTTTTGTCTACTTTTTTCTTTGCTGACTCTCTTGGCTGTATGGCCTCGGAGTTTTTTTCTTATTTACTTTTTAGGCGTCTCGCAGCTATATGGCTGCAGTTCTTTCTATTGCTTTTCTTTGCTTACTCTCTTGGCTCTATGGCCAAAGAGTAATAAATCTCTCATTTTCCTTTTAGAAGATTCGTGGCTCTATGGCTGCAGTGTTAAATGTACATTTTCTTTGTAAAAGCTTCCCTGCTATTCTGTAGTCTTTTTTTCGTTGTTTACTCTCTTGGCTCTATGGCCTCAGAGTACAAATGTCTTATTTTTACATTGTAGAAGACTCGTGGCTCTATGGCCGCAGTTCTTTTGTCTGTTTTATTCTTTGATTACTCTCTTGGCTGTATGGCCTCAAAGTTTCTTCTTATTTACTTTTTAGGCGTCTCGCATCTATATGGCTGCAGTTCTTTCTTTTTCTTTTCTTTGCTTACTCTCTTGGCTCTTTGGCCCCAGAGTAATAAATGTCTCAATTTCACTGTAGATGTAGAAGACTCGTGGCTCTATGGCCGCAGTTTTTCTGTCTTGTACTTTTATGCTTCTCTTGGCTCTATAGCCGATAAGATTTTTCATGACATTGAATTCCGTGATGTAAATGATTCTTGATCTTTTGCTCACAAATTTGAAACTGAGTTTGCTTTTTTTTTGAAATGACAAAATTGTTTTTATGTCTGTGTCATTGATTATTGTGTGACAAGTATTCTCTTTTCTATCGAGGTTGCGGCTTTATAGTCACAGCTTTTCTATCGCATTTTTCTTTTGTTAACACAACTCTTAAGCCTCTTTTGTACCTTTATCCTGCTCTTAGGAGACTTGTAGGAGACCACATTGCCACAGTTTTTCTGTCTGTTATTTCTTTCGTTGCTTAATCTCTTGGCTCTGATCTCCGAGTAATAAATGTCCTATATATCATTGAAGCAGATTCGTGGCTCCATGGCCGCAGTTCTGTCTATTTTTTTTCTTTGCTTACTCTTTTGGCTGTAGTGCCTCGGAGGTTGTTTTCTTTTTTACTTTGTATTAGTCTTGCAGATATATGGCTGCAGTTCTTTCCATTGTTTTTCTTTAATTACTCTCTTGGCTCTATGGCCTCAGAGAATCGAATGTCTTAAATTTACATTGTAGAAGACTCGTAGAAGACTCCTGAAAGTTCTTCTGTCTTCTTTTTTTCGTGTTTTACTCTCTTGGCTCTATGGCCTCAGAGTACAAATGTCTGGTATTTACATTGTAGAAGACTCGTGGCTCTATGGCCGCAGTTCTTTTGTCAACTTTTTTCTTTGCTGACTCTCTTGGCTGTATGGCCTCGGAGTTTCTTCTTATTTACTTTTTAGGCGTCTCGCAGCTATATGGCTGCAGTTCTTTCTATTGCTTTTCTTTGCTTACTCTCTTGGCTCTATGGCCACAGAGTATTAAATCTCTCATTTTCCTTGTAGACGACTCGTGGCTCTATGGCCGCAGTGTTAAATGTTCATTTTCTTTGAAAAGCTTCCTTGCTGTTCTGTCTTCTTTTTTTTTCGTTGTTTACTCTCTTGGCTCTATGGCCTCAGAGTACAAATGTCTTATTTTTACATTGTAGAAGACTCGTGGCTCTATGGCCGCAGTTCTTTTGTCTACTTTTTTCTTTGCTGACTCTCTTGGCTGTATGGCCTCGGAGTTTTTTTCGTATTTACTTTTTAGGCATCTCGCAGCTATATGGCTGCAGTTCTTTCTATTGCTTTTCTTTGCTTACTCTCCTGGCTCTATGGCCACGGAGTATTAAATCTCTCATTTTCCTTGTAGACGACTCGTGGCTCTATGGCCGCAGTGTTAAATGTACATTTTCTTTGAAAAGCTTCCTTGCTGTTCTGTCTTCTTTTTTTTCGTTGTTTACTCTCTTGGCTCTATGGCCTCAGAGTACAAATGTCTTATTTTTACATTGTAGAAGACTCGTGGCTCTATGGCCGCAGTTCTTTTGTCTACTTTGTTCTTTGCTGACTCTCTTGGCTGTATGGCCTCAGAGTTTTCTTTTTTACTTTTTAGTAATCTCGCAGCTATATGGCGGCTTTGTTTCTTTTCTTTCATTGCTTTTCTTTGCTTACTCCCTTGGCCCTTCAAACCGAGTAACTCTCGTTTTCATTGTAAAATACTTGTGGCTTGGGCCGCAGTTCTTCATTCCTGCACTTTTTTGCTTCTTTTGGCTGTATGGCCGATGAGGTTTTTCATGTCATGACATTTCTTTCGTCATATAACTGATTCTTGATCTTTGGCTCACAAGTTTGAAATTGAAATTTTTCTTGAAATGAGAAAATTGTTTTTGTGTCTATGTCGTTGATTATTGTGGACAAGTATTCTCTTTTCTATCGGGGTCGTGGCATTATCGTCACAGCTTTTTTGCTTTTGTCTTTGCTTAACATCTTGACTCTTCAGCCTCTTTTTTATCTTCGTCCTGTTCTTAGGAGACTCAATTTTTATGATGATTGATTCTTATCTGTGACTCTCATGTTCAAAATTCATATTCTGATCTTTTTTGATCGATGTTGCGGTTTGTGTCTGTTTTCTTGATTCTTGCCGATAACTTGTCTCTCTGTCCTTGTAGCTCTGTGACCACGTCTAATTTTTTTGTTGCTTGTCTTACTAACTCTGTTGTCTCTTTCGTCTCATTTTTTTGGTTTTGGAAGACGCTTGACTCAATGGCCACAGTTAGTCTGTGCATAGTTTTTTCGCATTCTAATTTTTTTGTTTTTAGAGGTTTTCTTAGCTTGTAAACATATGATGCTTATTTCTTGATATCTGATTCACCTTTACAAAACTGATATTTTGGTCTGAAACGAATTAAACTTTTAAAGAATTTTTTTTCAAATTGGTCAAGGATTGGTGCATATCGAACAATACTCTAATTCGAAGTGCCCCTATGTCTTAAGGATCCAAGTAAAATCAAATTTGGATCGATCTTGCTGAGGAAAAAGTTTTTAAATATTTTTTTTTCGTTGATTTGTAATTTTTGTTTTAAGCTAGTCAAGGAGTGGTTCATATCAAGCGTTACTGCAAATCAAAGTTCCCCTATATCATTAGGATCGAAGTCATAAGAATTTTGAATCCAGCTTCCTTTTTGGAAAAAAGTTAGGTTTGAAACTATTTTTTTTGTTTTTCAAAATGTATTTTTAAATATATTTTTTTCAAGCTAGTCAAGGAGTTGTTCAAATCTTTTGTTACTACGAATCAAAGTTCCCCTATATCACTGGGATCGAAACCAAAAAGAATTTTTGACCTAGCTTGCTTAGGAAAAAGGTTAGATTTTCAAACGGTTTTTTTGTTGTTTTGCAAAATGTATTTTTTAAAGGTATTTTTTCAAGCTAGTCAAGAAGTTGTTCAAATCTATTGTTACTACGAATCAAAGTTCTCCTATATCACTTGAATCCAAGTCTAAAAGAATTTTTGACCTAGCTTGCTTTGGAAAAAAGTTAGATTTTCAAACTGTTTTTTTGCAAAGTGTATTTTTAAAATATATTTTTTTCAAGCTAGTCGAGGAGTTGTTCAAATCTATTGTTACTGCGAATCAAAGTTCCCCTATATCACTGGGATCCAAGACGAAAAGAATTTTTGACCTAGCTTGCTTTGGAAAAAAGTTAGATTTTCAAACGGTTTTTTCGTTGTTTTGCAAAATGTATTTTTAAAATATATTTTTTTTTCAAGGTAGTCAAGGAGTTGTTCAAATCTATTGTTACTAAGAATCAAAGTTCCCCTATATCACTGGGATTCAAGACAAAAAGAGTTTTTGACCGAGCTTGCTTAGGAAAAAAGTTAGATTTTCAAACGGTTTTTTCGTTGTTTTGCAAAATGTATTTTTAAAATATATTTTTTTCAAGCTAGTCAAGGAGTTGTTCAAATCTATTGTTACTACGAATCAAAGTTCCACTATATCACTGGGATTCAAGACAAAAAGAATTTTTGACCTAGCTTGCTTAGGAAAAAAGTTAGATTTTCAAACGGTTTTTTCGTTGTTTTGCAAAATGTATTTTTAAAACATATTTTTTTCAAGCTAGTCAAGGAGTTGTTCAAATCTATTGTTACTGCGAATCAAAGTTCCTCTATATCACTGGGATCCAAGTCAAAAAGAATTTTTGACCTAGCTTGCTTAGGAAAAAAAGTTAGATTTTCAAACGGTTTTTTCGTTGTTTTGCAAAATGTATTTTTAAAACTAATTTTTTTTCAAGCTAGTCAAGGAGTTGTTCAAATCTAATGTTACTGCGAATCAAAGTTCCCCTATATCACTGGGATCCAAGTCAAAAAGAATTTTTGACCTAGCTTGCTTATGAAAAAAGTTAGATTTTCAAACGGTTTTTTCGTTGTTTTGCAAAATGTATTTTTAAATTATATTTTTTTCAGGCTAGTCAATGAGTTGTTCAAATCTATTTTTACTAAGAATCAAAGTTCCCCTATATCACTGGGATCCAAGTCGAAAAGTTTTTTTGACCTAGCTTGCTTAGGAAAAAGGTTAGATTTTCAAACGGTTTTTTCGTTGTTTTGCAAAATGTATTTTTAAAATATATTTTTTTCAAGCTAGTCAAGGAGTTGTTCAAATCTATTGTTACTACGAATCAAAGTTCCCCTATATCACTGGGATTCAAGACAAAAAGAGTTCTTGACCGAGCTTGCTTAGGAAAAAAGTTAGATTTTCAAACGGTTTTTTCGTTGTTTTGCAAAATGTATTTTTAAAATATATTTTTCTTCAAGCTAGTCAAGGAGTTGTTCAAATCTATTGTTACAGCGAATCAAAGTTCCCCTATATCACTGGGATCCAAGTCAAAAAGAATTTTTGACCTAGCTTGCTTAGGAAAAAAGTTAGATTTTCAAACGGTTTTTTCGTTGTTTTGCAAAATGTATTTTTAAAACATATTTTTTTCAAGCTAGTCAAGGAGTTGTTCAAATCTATTGTTACTGCGAATCAAAGTTCCCCTATATCACTGGGATCCAAGTCAAAAAGAATTTTTGACCTAGCTTGCTTAGGAAAAAAGTTAGATTTTCAAACGGTTTTTTCGTTGTTTTGCAAAATGTATTTTTAAAACATATTTTTTTCAAGCTAGTCAAGGAGTTGTTCAAATCTATTGTTACTGCGAATCAAAGTTCCCCTATATCACTGGGATCCAAGTCAAAAAGAATTTTTTACCTAGCTTGCTTAGGAAAAAAGTTAGATTTTCAAACGGTTTTTTCGTTGTTTTGCAAAATGTATTTTTAAAATATATTTTTTTCAAGCTAGTCAAGGAGTTGTTCAAATCTATTGTTACTACGAATCAAAGTTCCCCTATATCACTGGGATTCAAGACAAAAAGAGTTCTTGACCGAGCTTGCTTAGGAAAAAAGTTAGATTTTCAAACGGTTTTTTCGTTGTTTTGCAAAATGTATTTTTAAAATATATTTTTCTTCAAGCTAGTCAAGGAGTTGTTCAAATCTATTGTTACAGCGAATCAAAGTTCCCCTATATCACTGGGATCCAAGTCAAAAAGAATTTTTGACCTAGCTTGCTTAGGAAAAAAGTTAGATTTTCAAACGGTTTTTTCGTTGTTTTGCAAAATGTATTTTTAAAACATATTTTTTTCAAGCTAGTCAAGGAGTTGTTCAAATCTATTGTTACTGCGAATCAAAGTTCCCCTATATCACTGGGATCCAAGTCAAAAAGAATTTTTTACCTAGCTTGCTTAGGAAAAAAGTTAGATTTTCAAACGGTTTTTTCGTTGTTTTGCAAAATGTATTTTTAAAATATATTTTTTTCAAGCTAGTCAAGGAGTTGTTCAAATCTATTGTTACTACGAATCAAAGTTCCCCTATATCACTGGGATTCAAGACAAAAAGAGTTCTTGACCGAGCTTGCTTAGGAAAAAAGTTAGATTTTCAAACGGTTTTTTCGTTGTTTTGCAAAATGTATTTTTAAAATATATTTTTCTTCAAGCTAGTCAAGGAGTTGTTCAAATCTATTGTTACAGCGAATCAAAGTTCCCCTATATCACTGGGATCCAAGTCAAAAAGAATTTTTGACCTAGCTTGCTTAGGAAAAAAGTTAGATTTTCAAACGGTTTTTTCGTTGTTTTGCAAAATGTATTTTTAAAACATATTTTTTTCAAGCTAGTCAAGGAGTTGTTCAAATCTATTGTTACTGCGAATCAAAGTTCCCCTATATCACTGGGATCCAAGTCAAAAAGAATTTTTGACCTAGCTTGCTTAGGAAAAAAGTTAGATTTTCAAACGGTTTTTTCGTTGTTTTGCAAAATGTATTTTTAAAACATATTTTTTTCAAGCTAGTCAAGGAGTTGTTCAAATCTATTGTTACTGCGAATCAAAGTTCCCCTATATCACTGGGATCCAAGTCAAAAAGAATTTTTTACCTAGCTTGCTTAGGAAAAAAGTTAGATTTTCAAACGGTTTTTTCGTTGTTTTGCAAAATGTATTTTTAAAACATATTTTTTTCAAGCTAGTCAAGGAGTTGTTCAAATCTATTGTTACTGCGAATCAAAGTTCCCCTATATCACTGGGATCCAAGTCAAAAAGAATTTTTGACCTAGCTTGCTTAGGAAAAAAGTTAGATTTTCAAACGGTTTTTTCGTTGTTTTGCAAAATGTATTTTTAAAACATATTTTTTTCAAGCTAGTCAAGGAGTTGTTCAAATCTATTGTTACTGCGAATCAAAGTTCCCCTATATCACTGGGATCCAAGTCAAAAAGAATTTTTGACCTGGCTTGCTTAGGAAAAAAGTTAGATTTTCAAACGGTTTTTTCGTTGTTTTGCAAAATGTATTTTTAAAACATATTTTTCTTCAAGTTAGTCAAGGAGTTGTTCATATCGAGCGTTACTACAAATCGAAGTTCCCCTATATCCATAAAATCCAACTCATTTTTTTTGCTTTAGCTTGTTGTTTTATATATATATATATATATGTAATTTTCGGTATTGTATTGGTTTTTTTTAGCTATAGCTCTTCATTTCTCTTCAACAGTGAGTATTGAATTTGTATTTTTAAGGACCTCTTTGGCCTTGAAAAGGTTACCATACCTTACCAAGAGCCACGAACATAGTTTAAATAGCATTCATAATCATATTTGGTGCTTTATTTGTACATAAGGGTACTCAAACTTATGTTAAAAGTGCCCATGAACCTTGAAAATGCACCATTCTAACCCTCTGTCCAGAAAAAATCAAGTCTTGGATCCTTTCTGCCAAGAGAAATCCCAAGTCTTGTGTCTTGCCTGCCAAGAGGTCACCAAGTCTTGGTTGTACTCTGCACAGAGTGACCCAAGACTTGGACCTTCTCTTGGCAGAGAGACCCAAGACTTGGGATTTCTCTGGGCAGAGACCCCCAAGTCTTGATTTTTCTCTGTCAATAGAAACCTCAGAGATCGACTCTGGAGTGTTCTCTTAGCAGCCTTGTATTTGACATGATCAGACTCTGAATCAGGCCTGGGACCTTGTCTGATTTTTTTCTGAATCAGGCCTGATGGTCTCTGGAGGCTCAGTACGGGATGTCTCAAATCTCAACACTGTTGTGGTCAATGATGGAAATTTTTATTATTCAAAGCACATTTTGTGACGAACTGTATACAAAATTTAAACTTGTTTTCTGGAATTTAACGGTTGCCCTATAATAGGCAACACACGAAATGTTCGCTAAGCAAAAGGAACTAGAGTTGTCTTTTAAAACGTTCATTTTTTGTTGTTTCTTCTGTGGTCAAATACTATATCCCCACACAAAATAAGACTGAAAGTGTATTATAATGTAAAATTTTCAGAATAAAAGTGAAACGCTGTGGAAGAATCAGCTATCCTTCGCGTGTCTTCCTGAAAATAACCATTAATGCCCAATTTTCGAATTCTTTCATTTTTCTATCAAGTTTAACTGTTGGCTTTGGACAGTATTTGATTTTGAGTATTCGCTTCTCTCTTTCTCACGATAACACCAATCCCTCCTCGTTTTAAGTTTTCCCATTGCAGGTTTGTATCTGCTGGTATCAATCAATTGAGATGCAATGTTTATCAGAGCTGTTTTCAAGCCATGTTCCAGTAGAGCATACGGACAATGGTAAAATGTACTGCTGCTTTGGATCTATCTCAAAAAAATTTAGCTTTTCTTCATATTGTTCTTTTTTTGAAGTAGGATGGTTTTCGCATCTTAGGAATTTGACGACCTCCATACTAATTATCCTTCCGCGTAGAAGCTCTCCACCTCTTAACAAAAAAAATCAAATAGCATAAAATTTTCTTCATTTAGTTTTAAAATTGTCTCTCAAAGCAGCTGCTCGTTAGCATAGTCAACATCCAGATTCAGTAATTGTTTATATTGCAAAAGATGAATGCCAGCGTACGCAAAAATTATTTTAATTTCAGCAGAACACCGCAATATCTTTGAATATTGGAAGACATTAGGTTTCATTGTTTTTGTTATAGGTCACAAATCTCATTCTATTTGCTGCCAATGTCGCAAGCGAACGAATGGAGAGCTTTAAATGTATATGAACCGGGAAAGTTTTGTGTCTGTTGCGAATATTGCTTTCAGATACTTGAACAACTTAAAATGAGAAAAATTTCATTATGAGCAAATTTCAGAACATTTGCCAAAATTATACAGTTTGCAGGAATAATATTTCAGCGATTTGCCTACTGCAAAATTTCAAACATATACTGGAAGCAAAGTTTTTGTAGTGCTATTTTCAAGCGTATTGCTATGCTTAGCTTACAGCATCAAAGTATCAAACAAAAGTTTTTTGGAATTTAGCGGAACATGATTTTATGTCTCTCAGTACTGCTGTTGCATTTTTCGTTCAGGTCACAATGTTATACTTCATTTGACTTAGCAAGAACCTCGATAACTTGAATCAATTTTTGTTTGTTTTGGCCGATATCACGAATGACTGCGCGCTGGATCCTTTTCAGATTGCTGACGATGTTTCAAATAGGGCCTTTTAAACCATGACTGAGACTGCACAATTATTGCTTGACGTAATCGTTCCCATTTTGTTGCTTCCTTGTTATCGAGGCTTTATTTTTTAAGGAATCATTTGCTGATAAGTGCAACGTAATTGATCAGAGGACCCTTTATTTTCAATTTTTATTGGCCTGAGCTCTCTAAATCATTCATCAAAAAGATAAATTGCATATCATTGAATCTGGACAAACTTTTGCAGCAAACCCCTCGGCATATGACAAGCAAGCTTTTACACTGCTTCGGTTCATTTTCATATTCTAAACAAACAAGCTAATTTAGATTCAGTTTTTATCTATGTAACGCCAATTCATGTAATGCAAATGGGAAAGTTAAATGAAGTAAGCAATTTTATTTTATGATCAACTGTTCGCTGCGCTGATCTCTTCTATATCATCCTTTCTTGTACCCTGGTATGAATTAATTCTGTTGCAAAACTTCGCAAACAATGAAAACTGTTGTAACTGCCGCTGACTTACTATTATTTTCAGGTGAAAAAAAACTCGCTTTTTTTTCTGCAAAAAACTCGCAGTACTGCTATTTTCAAGTGCATTGCTAAGCTTACAGCAACGAACTATCAAACAAAGGTTTCTCTTTGAAATTTAGCGGAACTTGAATTTTTGTCTCCCAGTACTGCTGTTGCTTTTTTCGTTCAGGTCACAGTGTCAAACTTCATTTCCCCTAGCAAGAACCTTGATAACATGAATCAATTTTTGTTTGTTTTGGCCAATATCACGAATGACTGCTCGCTGGATCCTTTTCAGATTGCTGACGATGTTTAATATAGGGCTTTTAAATCCAAGGCTGAGACATCGCAATTTTTGCTCGACGTAATTGAAACCATTTTGTTGCATCCCTGTTAATCGAGACTTCATTTTTTTAAGGAATCGCTTGCTGATAAGTGTAACATAATTGTTCAGAGGACTCTTTATCTTCATTTTTTCCGGCCTGAGCACTCTACCTAATTCATCAAAAAGACAACTTGCAGATCACTGAATCTGGACACACTTTTGAAGCAAACCCCTCAGCATATGACAAGCAAGCTTTTACACTGCTTCGGTTCATTTTCACGTTCTAAATAATCAAGCAAATTTAGATTCAGTATTTATCTATGTAACGCCAATTGATGTAATGCAAATGGAGAAGTTAAATGAGGCAAGTATTTTAATTGTTTGATCAACTGTTCGCTGCGCTGCTCTTTTCTTTATCATCCTGTCTTGTACCCTGGTATAAATTACTTCTGTTGCAAAACTTTTAAAAAAATGAAAACTGATGTAACTGCCGCTGACTTACTATTTTTTTCAGGTAAAAAAAACTCGCTTTATTTTCAGGTAAAAAACTCGCAGTACTGCTATTTTCAAATGCATTGCTAAGTTTACAGCATCAAAGTATCAAACAAAAGTACCTTTTTGGAATTCAGCGGAACTTGGATTTATGTGTCTCAGTACTGCTGTTGCTTTTTTCGTTCAGGTCACAGTGTCACACTTCATTTCCCCTAGCAAGAACTTTGATAACTTGAATCAATTTTTGTTTGTTTTGGCCGATATCACGAGTGACTGCTCGCTGGATCCTTTTCAGATTGCTGACGATGTTTCATATAGGGCTTTTTGAACCATGGCTGAGACAGCACAATTTTTGCGCGACTTAATTGTACCCATTTTGTTGCTTCCCTGTTAAACGAGGCTTCATTTTTTAAGGAATCGCTTGCTGATAAGTGTAACGTAATTGTTCAGAGGACTCTTTGTCTTCATTTTTTCCGGCCTGAGCACTCTAAATCATTCATCAAAAAGATAAATTGCATATCACTGAATCTGGACAATCTTTTGCAGCAAACCCCTCGGCATATGACAAGCAAGCTTTTACACTGCTTCGGTTCAATTTCATATTCTAAACAAACAAGCTAATAATTTAGATTCAGTTTTTATCTTTGTAACGCCAATTCATGTAATGCAAATGGAGAAGTTAAATGAAGCAATCAATTTTATTGATTGATCAACTGTTCGCTGCGCTGCTAATTTCTTTATCATCCTTTCTTTTACCCTGGTATGAATTAATTCTGTTGCAAAAATTCGCAAATAATGAAAACTGATGTAACTGCCGCTGACATACTAATTTTTTCAGTTGAAAAAAAACCGCATTATTTTCAGGTAAAAACCTCCCAGTACTGCTATTTTCGATTGCATTGCTAAGCTTACAGCATCAAAGTATCAAACAAAAGTTTCTCTTTGGAATTAAGTGGAACTTGAATTTATGTGTCTCAGTACTGCTGTTGCTTTTTTTGTTCAGGTCACAGTGTCACACTTCATTTCCCCTAGCAAGAACCTTGATAACTTGAATCAATATTTGTTTGGTTTGGCCGATATCACAAATGACTGCGCGCTGGATCCTTTTCAGATTGCTGACGATGTTTCATATAGGGTTTTTTAAACCATGGCTGAGACAACACAATTATTGCTCGACTTAATTGTACCCATTTTGTTGCTTCCCTGTTAATCGAGGCTTCATTTTTTAAGGAATCGCTTGCTGATAAGTGTAACGTAATTGTTCAGAGGACTCTTTGTCTTCATTTTTTCCGGCCTGAGCACTCTAAATCATTCATCAAAAAGATAAATTGCATATCACTGAATCTGGACAATCTTTTGCAGCAAACCCTTCGGCATATGACAAGCAAGCTTTTACACTGCTTCGGTTCAATTTCATATTCTAAACAAACAAGCTAATAATTTAGATTCAGTTTTTATCTATGTAACGCCAATTCATGTAATGCAAATGGAGAAGTTAAATGAGGCAAGTATTTTAATTGTTTGATCAACTGTTCGCTGCGCTGCTCTTTTCTTTATCATCCTGTCTTGTACCCTGGTATAAATTACTTCTGTTGCAAAACTTTTAAAAAAATGAAAACTGATGTAACTGCCGCTGACTTACTATTTTTTTCAGTTGAAAAAAAAAACGCATTATTTTCAGGTAAAAACCTCCCAGTACTGCTATTTTCGATTGCATTGCTAAGCTTACAGCATCAAAGTATCAAACAAAAGTTTCTCTTTGGAATTAAGTGGAACTTGAATTTATGTGTCTCAGTACTGCTGTTGCTTTTTTCGTTCAGGTCACAGTGTCACACTTCATTTCCCCTAGCAAGAACCTTGATAACTTGAATCAATATTTGTTTGGTTTGGCCGATATCACAAATGACTGCGCGCTGGATCCTTTTCAGATTGCTGACGATGTTTCATATAGGGTTTTTTAAACCATGACTGAGACAACACAATTTTTGCTCGACGTAATTGTACCCATTTTGTTGCTTCCCTGTTAATCGAGGCTTCATTTTTTAAGGAATCGCTTGCTGATAAGTGTAACAAAATTGTTCAGAGGACTCTTTGTCTTCATTTTTTCAGGCCTGAGCACTCTAAATAATTCATCAAAAAGATAAATTGCATATCATTGAATCTGGACAAACTTTTGCAGCAAACCCCTCGGCATATGACAAGCAAGCTTTTACACTGCTTCGGTTCATTTTCATATTCTAAACAATCAAGCATATTTAGATTCAGTTTTTATCTACGTAACGCTAATTGATGTAATGCAAGTGGAGAAGTTAAATGAAGTTAGCAATTTTATTTTATGATCAACTGTTCGCTGCGCTGCTCTTTTCTTTATCATCCTTTCTTGTACCCTGGTATGAACTAATTCTGTTGCAAAACTTCGCAAACGATGAAAACTGATGTAACTGCCGCTGACTTATTTTTATTTTTAGATAAAAAACTTGCATTATTTTCAGGTAAAAAACTTGCAGTACTGCTATTTTCAAATGCATTGCTAATCTTACAGCATCAAAGTATCAAACAAAAGTTTCTCTTTGGAATTTAGCGGAACTTGAATTTATGTGTCTCAGTACTGCTGTTGCTTTAATCGTTCAGGTCACAGTGTCACACTTCATTTCCCCTAGCACGAACCTTGATAACTTGAATCAATTTTTGTTTGTTTTGGCCGATATCACGAATGACTGCTCGCTGGATCCTTTTCAGATTGCTGACGATGTTTCATATAGGGCTTTTTATACCATGGCTGAGACAGCACAATTTTTGCTCGACTTAATTGTACCCATTTTGTTGCTTCCCTGTTAATCGAGGATTCATTTTTTAAGG
>NC_134475.1:41302336-41322336 GCF_964194025.1 Convolutriloba macropyga
AGCAAAAATACCTGTGAAAGTACGAGAAAAGGGAAATGATATATTAAATTTGTAAGAAACTCCGGAAAAATTATGATCTCGCATTAAAAACTAAACCTGATTGATCATTTCATTTCGCGACAAATTCCCTGTATGTTTTTTGTTAGTATTCATAGAGCTGCAAATTTATCCGCATGATTACGAGGAAACAACGCAAGTCTTTTATGATCTTGTATATTTCAGGGATTGATATAGCATTTTTCAGGATTTCAATGGGACTTGTACAAACAAAAACACGGTCGGCGAACGTATTTATGTCAAAGCTGGGCTATTGTTCTTTGGATTGAGAGCTCAGTTAATCATCGGTTTAGGAGCTTAGCATGCTTAGGAGGAAAAATTTACCAGTTTTAGAATCCTGGAGGAGCAAACGAAATTGCATTAGTTGTACGTTTTATCCAATTTCTGTTGTCATAGCAATTAATGAATCCTTAAAATAGACATAGTTTTAGTTGTAGTTCTAATTACATCTACAGCTAGAGTCAGGTAGAGAAATATTGCAAAAGATCACTCCAAGGGCTTTCAGAATATTGAAAATTGTCTTTCGGTTCTAGGCACGTTAATTTAAAGCCAGAAAATAAAAAATCAATTGAATTGAGTTAATTAGAATGAGTTAATTTAATTGCTTGCAAAATATTTGACTCGGTCTAGATCATACGGATAACTCTAATGAATCCTTTGCGAATTTGGCAGTTTTTTTAAAACCCGAGTTAATTAGGAGCACAAGAAGTTTGAGGTCCCGGAAAAACGCAAATCACATTAGATTAGTTTTTTTTTGCAATTTTCTGTGAGTTTCCTATGAAATTCGACTTCTCAGGTAGAGTCGTTGTCAGGTAGGAAATGAACGCTAATGATCACTAAAAGAGCTATCAGGTTATTGAAAATATCCTGATTCTTAAATTTTTGCGCGTTAAGTCAAAGCATTCTTACATTTGCACGTTTGAGTACTAATGAACGCAAAAAATGAATGTTCATATTGTTTCTCGTTTCGAGTTAGATAATTATCTAACTCGAAACGAGAAACAATATGAACATTCATTTTTTGCGTTCATTAGTACTCAAACGTGCAAATGTAAGAATGCTTGTTTCAAAGTATTTTAATTGGTAGAGATCATTTAGTCATCGCAAATAAACTCCTAGTCAACTTTTATAACAACCCAATTTTTTAGGAGCTCAAAACGTTTGAGAGTCCGGGAAGAGGTAATTCATATAGGACTATTTTGAAAATTTCCGGATTTTTTATTAGTTTTCTATGAAATGCAAAATCTCGTTTTGAAAAAAACCTGATTGATCATTTCGACTTTTGAAAATATCTCTTCTCTTTTTTGTTAATACTCATAGGGCAGAAAAATTTTTCTGCATGAATCTTGCAAGATAACAGGGGAACAACACAATTCATTTATGATCATGTATAATACCGGGATCGATATATCATTTTTTATGGTTCCCATTGAACTTGTATAAGGATTAATGCGGCTGGTGACTGTACTTATACACAAGCGGATGTTGTTGTTCCTTGCAAGGAGAGATCATTTGTTTCTCGTTGTAGGAGCCGAGCATGTGTAGGAGGAAAAATTAGCAGCCTAAAAAGATGAGAAGGGAAAATTCATTTGTTTTTGTGGCTTTTTTAATCGAATTTCTGTTCTGTTCTCTTAGCAACTATTGTTCAAAAGTACACAGAGATTTAGTTGAAGTGCTAGTTACAGTTACAGTCTCGTGGAACAAGTAATTAAAGTGCGCTAAAGCAACAACACAACAAGCAATAAAAAAAAAGAGCCGGTGACAACGGACTTTCCTATTACCTATCAAAGCTTTTGCAATTGTTTTTAGCAGCAAGCATCGCATTACTGTGTACTGTACTATAAATATGTTCTAGCTAAAAAATGTTGCTCTGTCTTGTTGAAGACTATATAAGCAGAGCTTTATGTTTTCAGGTTTACTGTTTTACAAACTATTTGAGCTGCAATTCATCTGTTCCTACAACCAGCAACTTTTACTTCGAACCATGAGTACAAGAGGAAAATCCGGTTTCTATTTGTTAAAATCAGTTGACGTCAACAGTCATTCGACATACATAAGTTTGTCGTCAATTTTTGTCCCTACCCGATTGCACTGGAACGCGATAAAAAATCTCGTATTGCGTGGTCTGTAAAAATTCAGGCCAATCTGATTTTAAAAAATTGGATGCAACAACTAGCCAAGATTGGAAATTGAATTGCCACGGTAAAAATAAACCGGGTAATCAGATACAAGCAAAAGGAGAATACAAAGCAAATTATCCTGCAAGGTTTAGAAATGCAAAAACGAACGGGGTGGTGTAATGATCTCCTTCATATAAGTGGGAGAGCAATTTTGGTTCTCCAATCCAAACCATAAGCCTAGATCGCTGTATCGAACTGCATATAAAAACAAACACAACGAAACAGTTAGAAAGACAGTTTGAAGCAAGGAAACTACAAAGCAGTCTCCATCTGTATACGAGAAAAAGTGAAGAGTCCAACTGCTACCCAATTTACAAAAAAAATGGACTCAATGGCGGATTTTCAGCAGTTTTAAAAAGCAGACTTTTACCTGCTCACTGCAACTATAGGAAACTTGGAAAAGGGTTTTCAAAATGGCAATAGGACCGGCAATTTAAAAACTGTCTAACAAAAGAATTAAGAGGATGACAGCCACTCTCAACAACTTTTTGAAGGACAAAGAGATTTGAAAAGTAAAATTTAATAATCTTTGGTGAAGAGAACGTTCTGGAGACGTAAATCAAAATCGACTGAGAAACAAGATTGCAACTCGAAAAAACACAATTTGATGGAAAAGAGTAGCTGAAAAATCAGATGAAAAAATTCGGAACACAGATTCAACTCCGAGAACGAGAGCAAGAGCTTGAACGCCAATTTCAAAGAGCAGCATTGAAAAATTTGAAGTACACTCGCAACAATTGAGAGCCTATGAAGGTCAACATCCAATTTGGTATGTGTACAAAAAAGATGTTGCAGAGTGTGCTAAAACAATGAAGGAGACAATAATTTTTTCAGCCTTGAACTAACTGAGAATCGTCGTTGTTCATGGTACTTAGTCACTGATAAAGCTTCGAAGGACGAAATTTTTTTCCTAATTTTTCAATGCGACTCAACACTGGACATTCAAGCAGCAGCAGTTTTCAGAAATTACATTTTTACAGTTTTGGTGGAAAGCCAAATAAGAGGCTTGAGTGGTCTAGCAATTTTACCACACCAGCAGATAAACTTATGACCCCTGATTCAGAAAAAGCAGAGCCCTTTGAAGACGCCATTGAAAAAAAACAAAATCGATAGCCTCAGGATTGGGATATTCTTGACTGTTTAATCCTGCTTACTGATTTTTTCTAAAAAAAAAACGCATTTCCCTTCAGATCAGCGAGAGCAAACGAAAAGCAAATCCAGTGAAAACTGACTATTCGGCAAGCTTGATTCAAATTTTTGATGTCTTATATCTAAACTTGGGAACCCACTCAAAAAGTACAAACATATTAGCGACCGGCAAACAGTTTCAACATTGTACACGGTACATTGTACAAGTAGACGAGCTGCCATAGGTTCTCAAACCAAAAAGTAGTTCTATGTAGATGGAAAAGACAGGACAAGCCGGAAGCCGGATCTAATCATAGCAGGTATACTTGTAAATTATTTATACATGAAGGGTTTTAAAGGCCTAAAGCTGGACGCAAAGGAGAGAACAGACGGAACACAAATAGAGAAAATGTTTCCCAAGAAAGAAAAACAACTTTAAAGTGCAAATTTGCATGTTAAAGAATCAGGGCTAACGCCGAAAAATCACTGCCCACTAGCTGATGACACACATTGTATTTGAGACGGTCCAATTATTCAAATACACGAAAACCAACAATCATAACGATTCAGCAAAAAAGGAAAGCTTATTTTATTATTGTCTAAGAAGAAGACATGCGATCAGAAATCCTAAATTCAACGCATTCGGTTTAAAAGGAAGGTGGAAGCGCGAGGCATCAATGTGTTGGTTAGAATACTGAGCAGAGAACGAACGAGGGATCTGAAGACAGACGGAGTTTACTACAAAGTAAAAGCACTATTATCAAAAGTTCAATTGCTCGAGTCACATGGTGAGTTATAGAAACTTCCTCTTACAAAAACATCGTTTTCAGTCAGTCAAAGAAGGAAGAACAAGCACAATATTTGCTAGGAAGTACTAGAAAGATTACCCGAGTGCGGTTTGATTTAGGAGCCAGGCCGAATCTACCAAACAGCTAAAGCTTAGCCTAGTTTTCTCAGCATTACTCGTTGGAGCATATGATCCAAAGGAACCCAGATTGGCCAATAGATTCAAAGGGGAGAAAAATTTTGTGAACAATGAGCAAGTCAATGAGCGAATTGAAAAGCAGTATAGGGAAAACTGGTATCTGCTGCATAATAGGGCACTAAGAAGTATCACGCTCAATATGCTCCATCTTGTTTGATAGCTAATAGACTAAACTGATTTCATAAAAGGATGGATTGGGATGGGAGACTTTTTAGATTTCATGAATGACCAATGGTCCCGACGGCCAATATGGAATTAATGTTTCTGCAAGTGCACGTTTATGAACAGAAGAGAAGCTGACTGACTAAGATTTTATGGATATGATGAATCGGTGGGTGCAATACGCGAGTAACAGTGCTTCATTTTTGATCAAGAAAGTGCCTCAACGTGCGCAAAATACGCCTTCAAATGAGTCAGCATTGATTATGGAGATGAATTCCTTATCAGAGCAATTCACCGCAACTTCACAGCATCTTCGGTGCAAATCAGGGCAATTTCTATAGATTGATGTTAACAAATCAGTAGAAAACAAACACCTGAAGAAACTATTGGGCTGTTCAATAAGTTACACTGCTCTCTCATCGAGTCGTCACAGCACAGTTTGAAGAACAGAAACCAATTAATCAATAGCACAGGGTTATTATTCTCATTGTCAGCTAAGTACAATTGCCATTTTGCAGTGAGCGGTGAATGAACTAACCGGGCCACAAAGACTACTTGTATTGAAGAAAAGAGGAAAGCAAAAACAATCATTTGAAACTATTGTAGCCAAAACATTTTGCTGGAGAGTTTAAAACTCGAATCTGAATACAAAAATCTGAAAGGCAGCAAGATTTTACGTTTCTCATTCTTCCATGAGAAAAGGGACCTTTTCGTTCCCAAGGCAGAATACGCAACCGTAAACTGAACTTCAATATAAAACAACCAAAACTCTTCCACTAGAAAGAACAAATTAAGAAACTATTTTTGCATAACTAGGAAATTAACAATTCATAGGAGCAGACTGAAGTCTTGATAAAAAGAGTTTTGCAACAATTTTGGACTATTGGCGTAAGAAATGCCTTATTTTTGACGAAAAATAAATGTATAGCGTGCTGTAGTGTCAGAGCATAAACAATGTTTTCAGCAATGGCCAAGCTACCAACAGAAAATTTGTTTGCTTCAAGAGCCTCTTAGTGCCCTTTATTGTAACAGTTGGGAGCAGGCCTGGAAACCGATGATGTTTTTTGTAAAAATGTCTAACATTAGGAGCCATGCTAATAGATATGGTTCTCAAGAACGAATTGTCAGAACGCATTTATGTGGGTTATGTGTCGAAGAAGCAAGCCAATAAATGTCAACAGTGAAAACATGACGAACATATTTAGCGCACACATGCAATTTAAAGAATATGTTGCAACTTAGAACAAAAAGAAGACTGAGAAAACTTTTTTCTGCAAGGATGAGATGGATGTTCAATCCACCCGCGGCTCCTAGCTTTGGAGGATTGTGTTATTGATTCGTCAGAAATGCAATAAAAACACCTATTAAGTGTTGCGGAATTGATCAACAACGGAAGATCTATCAACCACAATATGGCTTGTGAGACAAAATTGATTGAACTACAAATTACAGCGGTCAGTTCTGATGAACACAACTCTGATGCAATTACACTAAACCTCAGACTATTTCCATTAGCAGAGATTGTAACAAAAGAAAGAGTGTACAACAGCCTGTGGTGAAGCTCGCTCAGGAAATACGAATTACCAGAAAGCTTTAACAAAGGAAAACGGGGCCGGCATTGTCGGAGCTTTGCTTGCATAAGCAGATAACTATGTCACGTTCAAAAACTGAAAATGGAAAACTTTTTTAAGCTTGTTGTTCATTTTATCCAATTTTTGTTCCCATATCAGTTATTTAGTTGTAGTAATAGTCAAATAGAGCTCCAGTTTTTTCAATTCTAATTTCAGTCATGTGCAGAAACGTAACAAATAGGTTAAAACAGAAGCTAGACATGCACTTGACAACAACTACAGCCGCAGACAACGGCTTTCTACTGATAACTCACCAGAACTATTGCAAAGAAAAACTGTTTTGAGTTGTAAAAACCTGTAAATCTGGTCCGAAGTTTCTGTAATCTGGAGCAGTAAATTGTTAACTTGTGTCTTGTTATGAAAAACTTAAAAAGATTTCAAAACTTTTTATGTTGAAGTAGATTATCGGTTACTCTTGTGTCTTGTATCTACAGATTACTTTAGCAGCAATTCACGTGTTTCTACCCCCTTCTTCTGATATTTCAACCCGGGAAAAACCAAAACCCAACCAACGTATTTGTTTAATTTTTTGCTCAAACTGGTCTTAGACATGTATCTTTGTCTTTGATTTGTTTCACTATCTGATTGATCCCGTTAACAGAATGAGATCCCGTATTGTCTGATCTGCTGTAAACTCGGTCACTATTGTCTATTGCAAATAGTCACAAACTGATTTTGTAATACAAATATGAAAATTTAGCGAAAATACAGTTACAAATGGCGACTGCAGAAAAAAAATATCCGAACTGATTTGGAACCGCTAAAAAGAACTGTTTAAAGCTTAAATGTTAGAAGTGGGAGAACCGTTGTTGTACGCTCGTAAACTATCAAATGGCCATTTTTGATAGTTAATTGTCTGAGCTAGACAGGAAGATGAGAAAAATCCGAGAGCAAGTAGAAGCTATTTAGGCCTGCTTTTCAGTTCAGAGCAATATTCGATGCCATATAGATGTTGAATTTCTTGAAAAAATCCGTTTTAAAGACTTTCATTATAATCTTACTTTCGTGATTAAACGTTAAACAATATTCATGAGAAAAGTTCTCCGTTTACCAGATGACCTTATTTTGTATACTGCTGTTGAATACTGCGGTCTGCTGTTGAATACTCATCAGCAGTTTTCAATTGCCTCAGTTATTACAGCTCCTAGATAGAGTTTTGTAGTGATGAAACCTCCATTTAATATATTTGTTTTGCTCACTTATTTAGGTTTCTTTGACAGAAAGAATAGCAAGTTGTTAGAAGGGCGGAAGAAAAAAATTAAGGCAACTTATGCATACTAGGAGATTGACATAGCTTGACAAAAAGCTCTACTTGTTCAACGTATACTGGGCTAGATAAATGAAGCCGTGAAATACAGGAAAGGACGAGAGAACGGTTTATAAGAGACAAACAAGTTTTAGATCTTCAAACCAGGTGGTAAAATGGAAAACATACTAGGCTTGCAATTAGGACAAGTGATTTCAAATCTAATGGTGATGCATTTTCACTGTCGTTGCACCTGCTTAGATCCCCTAACACAACGCGCACAAAACTGAATAACAATTTTTTTTGCTCTCAGTAGTCTACAGTTCATTAACTTCTGGTTTTTACAGCCTTCTCGTGTTGAGACAAAGCTACAAAATTGACACAATATCCGCCGTGTTGTTCTTTTTTGTCAATTTTTGTCGATTTCGTCGGTTTTTTTTTATGTACCAACAGTCCGTTATCGTGGTTTTTGTCGGTGTTGTTAGAATTTTATACAAAAAGTGTCGATTATTAACGTTTTGTTGGTATCGTCAGCCTCAATTTGATTTAAATGCAAAAAAGGTACAGTAACACTAAGTGAGAGGTGGTGAATTGCAGCAAAATGTGGCTGGTAATCTTTGAGTTGTAGGTTTGTATCCTGACAAAGACTGTCCTTTTTGTAAGATTTTTAGAAAGAAAAAAATCAACGGTTCTTAGTTTTAAATGCCGATGAAAACCGATCAAAACGACCAAGAAAACATACAGGCTTTGATCGGTTTGGTGAAGTAAAATTGACCAAAACCAATTATTTCTGATGTTTGAATCCAGGGAAATCAGCAACACGGTTCCTCCTTTGAGCTACTTTCAAGGAACGAATTTATGAAGACCTTTGAGTTATGTTACTCTGACAGTTAGTTATCTCCAAGCCAAAAATATGCATTTTGAGAGGTCAATCTCCATTTGAAGATTTCTTTTTCTGCGGAAAAGACGAACTAAAATTTTTTCTCCCCTCCTCAGTTTGTTCCAATTTCAGCCATTTTGTCTTGATTATTTGGGTATTTTGGCTGGAGGAGACTAACTTCGTTGATCATGTCAATGAGTTCTGCATCTGTTGGGTTCAATCCCATCTTTCTCATCACTGTGCCCAATTTGGTTGCATTTATCACTCCCTCTCCGTCCTAAAAAAATATTTGCATCAATACACACGCTGCAATACTTACTTTATGCTCGAGAAAAATCAATCGAAATTTGAAAATGATTTCCACTGTAGCTGCTAACTTAAATGAAGCCTAGATTGCAAATAATTGCATAAATGGACATTGAACTACTAATGGTGGATTAAAAAGACCAATTACAAATTAGCACCAATCTAAAAAAATTAGTCATGAAAAAATGTGCATCTTAAAATTTGAGGCTAAAAACTGCCATGTTGAATCTTAAGTAATTAATGATCAGTTTGAGAAAATGAAGTTGTCATAAAAGCCCCAAGGTGTACTTTTTGCGGCCTACTGATGCCTACTTAAGGCCTCGACTTTATGAAAGACCAATGTTGGCAATACCGTGCTCCATATGTTATTGTACTAAACAGGTTTGGCCAAACCATAAATGACTTCTTCGGCTTTCACTCGACAATAAATGAAGTCCTGAATTTTTGACTTGAAGTGCAACTTGTTTACGCGTTTGGCTCGGCAATGAAATCGTATCAGCTAGTGCAGGTAGCGCATAATTTGAGGAACTTTTTCACTACTTCGCTTTTTTCAAATTTGAAACACTTCTTCTGTAATTGAAGAGAAGGTAAGAAAACCAATATATTATTTGCATCAGCACGTTTCCATTATCCCGCTGTACGTTTAATTCGGGTCCGAACCAATGTCAGCGTTCTTAGCAGTCATATCTGCGCCACCAGTCACTCTTTTTACTATTCTATGAAATCGTTTAATTAAATCAGATTCAATACTTTTTCTTTATGACCGAATTTATGAACAATTACCGAGTTTTATTCTCACCGTGAAAAAATTTCAAAAAACCATGAAAAAAATTTTGCCGTTATAAACCATAGAAACCTGTTTATGAAATAAAAAATGAAATTTAGCAAACATCCAAAAGAGATTCAGAAATTTGTCTGCAGCCCATTTTCAAACCAAATTGCATACGCTAATGCCTTTTTAGGTAAATAATTCATTATTAATTAAGCTTGAACGGTTAATAAATTGAACGCACAAGTAGAGAAATGAACCACGAGGTAAGTCATCAGTGAAACAATTCAATTTTTTTATAGACCTAATAAAACTTATCAAATGGTTGATCAATCAAATTGGTTATGGATCATATAAACCAACAATTTCTAGAACAAAAACCAGGAAAAAGTCTGAAAAAAGATAGCTCTTACTTGTTATTTTTGCAAAATGAGAACAGTTTGAACACAGCAATAAAAAAAGTTTGACCATAGCCAAATTTTTTTGAAAATCAATTGCGTCAGAGAAACGAAACATAAAGTGTTTGTTCAAGAGGTGAGCCAATTTGTACTTTTATTAATATAGTACCGAAAAATCAGTTCACAAGTTCATTAAAAGAGAAAGTGACAAAAAAAACATCAATGTTATTTGGTCAACAAAACAAAAAAAGAAGTCAATGTACAATTTGAAAAGTGCTTGATCAAATGACTGATCACAATTGTTATTGCTTAGTTTCAGAAGCCAATAACAACAAGTCAACGAAAAAAAAAACAACTATTGGCAAATCACAGAAGTATCACGTGTTGTTTTGACAGAAAACAAAAAAAAGACGCAAATTTGTTTGGAAAAAAACGCAAGTGTTTTAGAATGAAACAACAGAGACTTCTTTAAAGAGGTCAAGTTGAATTTTGGCAAGAAAACAAGAGAGAGAGAGAGAGAGAGAGAGAGAGAGAAAAGACACTTGAATTACTATCATACAGGTACAAGTACCAGAAAAATGTAACCAACATTACATTATTATGACAGAAAGTGTATGGGGAGATGAACAAAAAAAGGTAATTTAAAGTAGTTGAGGAGTTCAAATGTAATATACTCAAGCTCCTTGTTCGGGTTTGATAAGAACATAAGATAAACCTAGAAGTTAGTAAAAACCAAAATATTGTATAGCAGATTAAAGTTTACAAGACCGCCAGTGATCATTGACTGAATTAGAACAAATTGTTGTTTGTGTTTTCAGTAAAAATTGTTTTAGAGACTTTAAATTTTTAAAGAACCAAAAAATATTTTATTGACGATATTTAAAATCCAGCACCACTCAGATGTGTAAAATCTATCAATGAATTAAAAAACTGCAGATATTTATACTTAGATTGCCAAAGGAACATATTCAAAAGTTGGTATAGGTGAGAAGAGAGTAAAAGAATCGAATATATTAGGAACTCAAAAACAATCGAAAATTTTTTATCAAGGTGAGAAGAAAGTAGAAAATCCTAATTTATTAATAACTGAAAAACGTTGCTACAATTTGCAACGAGCCCCATTAGCGTCAATCAATTCACTACCGAAAAGCTATAAAGTGAAAACAAGAATAACATTCACCAGAAGATATATATATATATATATATATATATATATATAAAACAAGTTTCGCTGAAAGAAGCAGCTGAGACATTTTTCAACGAGGTTAACTATATAAAAATTTCGACGAAAAACAATGAGATGAGGACTTATTCTATCAAATCCCATTCAAGTTTTTTCAAATAACAATGAAATTCATAAGCAATCAGAGATGTAAAAACCATATTAACAAGCTGCATTTATTCATCCAAAATGGTTTACCGTATGGTTGATCAAACATGGTATTATTGAGACTGAAAATAAAACAAAACATGTTGGAGCTCAGCTCGCTAAGCTTGTGTAGGCGGGAAAATAGAAACAAAACACTTTCTTTTGTCCTAGTCATTTAATAGTTATAGTTCTAGTTCTAGTTCTAGTTACAGTTTGTCACGTGAGAAAAAAGAGAAAAGGGGGAAATAACAAAAAGCAACACACAGAACTCAACGTAGTAGCCGCAGAAAACGGCTGAAAGTATAACTCAGCAAAATATTGCAAAACAAATTGTCTTGAGCAGTAAATAACGTGTTACTGTTTCTTATACTAGAAATATTCCTGAGCAGTAAATTGTTACTGTGTCTTGTATTCAAAATATTATTCTTGAGCAGTAAATTCTTTTACTGTGTCTTGCATCAACGAATTATTGGAGCTGAAATTCAACTGTTACAACCCCAACTTCTGGTATTCTCAACTTGTGAGTACAAACAGCAAAAGCCAACTTAAGTTTAAATTTAAATATTTTTGCACAAACAGGTCTTAGACATATATCTTTGTCTTCGATTTGTTTTTTCTATCGGATTGAATTGGTATACATAAAGAGATCCCGTATTGTATGGTCTGTAGCAATCCAGTTCAAATTGATAGTTGAAAAAACTAAGATTAGCCAATAATTACGAACTGAATAGTTAATGCAACAGTAAGTAAAGCAGAACGGATATACAGTTACAAAAGCAAACTGCATAAACGAAGTATCCGGACAGATTTTGTAGCCACTCAGAACGAACTGGGTGGTGTAAAACTTTCTTTGTGAAACACAAGGAGAGCAGCCGTTACATTTGGTCCGCCGACCCGGACAGTGGAATAAACTGCTGTCCAACCCAACAGTCGGAGTGACGAAGTCATCGACGAACGAGAACAAAACTCAACAGGCAATCCAACGACGCAAAGCCAATTAGGCAAAGTGCTTTAGAAGTTGAATAGCAAGCCTTAATAAAAGCAAATAAACAAAAGCACTGTAGAGACTCAAGCTGAAGTCCCAAAGTACAAACGCAGTGACTCCGTCACAGAGTCAAGACTTTTTGCTTAGACAGATTAGCAACTGCAAAAAACAACTCGAAGAAAAAACTGAGGAGGGCCAGGAGTTAATCAGAAACAACGATAGATCAAGCAAACTCAAGAACATCTATAAACAGGTACTGAAACTTGACGACTCCCTTTGCATTCTTTATCGGAAGCGAGCAAATATTCTTCGTGATTCTGAATTGTTTGAACGTTACGAAGCCGAACGATTAAATTTCTTACAAACATTAAACGCAAATTGGTTGCCATATATTCACTGAGAGAAAATTATGCCAAATCAACAAAGTCATTCAACTGTTTCTGCATCTGAAGCAGAACCGCCTGTAAACGACTCATTGCCAACTGATCAAAATCGTTGTCTCTCAGAAGGGAATGACAACACAAGTCACAGGACACTGAACACCGTTACACGAAACGGACAATCAAACAATCACGATCACGAGAACGGTTCGGAAACATCCTCAGCGAAAAGAAGAATTGAGGAAAAAATGAGGGACTTCGAAAATGAATTCGAAACAAAGTTGCAACTTGAAAGAACACAATTTGAGAGAAAGAAACTTGAGCTAGAAATGCAAATGAAAGAAATAGAGATGAAACATCAGCTTCGGGAAAAGGAGAGAGAACTAGAGCGCCAATTGCAAAGAACAGCATCGGAGAAAGATGACTTACGTTCTCAATCGACTAAGGCGCGTGACAAGTCACCTTTCAATTGGACCCCAAAAGGGAGAGATGTCTCGGAGTGAGCAAATTCGATGAACGACACGCGAACGCCAATTCGACCAAGAGCTCGCTTTGACGTCAGCCCTGTACGGAATAAGCAGAGGCATTACCCATGGTACCCAAACTCTCGCGAACGCTCAGTAAGTGTTGAAGGGCGGGATATATCGCCGATAGCTGGAAGGCACTACAACACTGGACATTCAAGCAGTAGTTTACCAAAATTGAGGTTGAACAATTTTGACGGAAACCCGCTGGAGTGGCCTGAGTGGTCTAGCATGTTCATAGCAACAGTAGATAAACGCATGATTCCCGACTCAGAGAAAATGAGCCATTTGAAGACATTGCTAACAGGCAAAGCAAAATCTGCAATCTCGGGAATGGGCTATTCTGGACAGTTTTATAGTGCTGCCTGGAACATTTTACAAAGAAAATTTGGAAGACCGCATGTAATTATAGATGCGCAGCTCGAGAGCCTACGAAAAGCTAATCAAGTGAAACCTCATGATTCAACCAGCCTGATTAATTTTTCTGTTATTGTATCTAACTTCGTGAACGTGCTCAAAGAGTACAAACATATTGGTGATTTGCAATCAAGTTCGACATTGTACATGGCAGTTGATAAGCTACCTCAAGTTCTTAAAGAAAAATGGTGGTTCTACGTCGATGACAAAGACGAGGACTGGCCTGATCTAATCATGTTTGAAAAATGGCTATCACGAATGGCATTCGGGCATGAAGGGTTTTCAGCGTTTAAAGGGGAACACAAAGAAGAAGACAGACGCAACACAAATAGAGGAAAACGTTTCTCGAAGACATCGAACTTCAGTGCAAGTTCAAACCTGCAAGAAACCAAGCAAACGCAAAGCGATCAGTGTCCATTAGCCGATGGCGTTCATAAAATTTGGAACTGTCCGTCATTCAAAAACATGAGTGTGAATGATCGATACGTGGCAGTGAGGAAAGAACGCTTATGTTATGGATGTCTGGGGAAAGGGCATGCAATCAAAGATTGTAAAGTCCACCCGTGCGGTATAAATGGATGTACCAAAAGGCACAACAGACTGCTACACTCAGAAAACCAAATGAATGAGGGTAGTCACGCAGTTAACGTGAGCGCAGCAACAATCAACCAGAGTAACCAAGTTACTAGTTTTCTTCAAATAGTTCCTGTATCGGTTCAGAGTGGTAGTAACAGGTTGACTACCTACGCTTTCCTCGATAGTGGGTCAACAGTATCATTCATCGATCAAAGTGTCAAGGATCAACTACAAGCCAAAGGCACGGACGTTACCTTGAACATAGCTGGCATACATGGGACGCAAGATTTGAGGACAGAGAAGGTTCCTATCACAATAAAGGGACTAAATTCAAAGGTGCATTCAGTTGAAGCGTTTGCGCACCCATCAATCTCGTTGGGAAACACAATATACGATTACAGGGAACTGAAGAACAACTTCAGACACCTGAATGTTCTCACTAACAGAAGATTCAACCTGATGGAAGTAGGCATCATACTTGGACAAGATGCCTACGAAATTCAACGTCCATTAGACTATAAGATTGGAACACGAAGTGAGCCTTTCACCGTCTTAACAGAATTAGGATGGATAGTCAGTGGTCCCATGAAAGGCAAGAAAAGTCAAAATGTTTGTCATTTTGCCTTCACAGAAGATGTGAAAGTGGCAGAAAATATCCAATCATGGTGGGACATAGAAACCTATGCTTCCAAAATAAATGTTGTAAGTCAATCAAAGAAAGAGCAGCAAGCTCAGAAATTTATAGAGAGCACGACAAAGTTTACAGTCGAGCGGTACGAAGTGGGCATGCTCTGGAGTGAACCAGAACCCAATCTCCCAAAAAACTACGGCTCAGCCATTGGTCAGCTCTACTCACTGGAACGAAGATTCCAAGGAGACCGAAATTTAAAAGAATTGTATCAAGAGTCAATTGATACAGATGTTGAAAAGGGATTTGTGAAGATCCTTGGCAAATCGGAAGTCAAAGGCACTTTCGGAAAGGAATGGCATTTGCCACACCATCCAGTACTAAACCCAACAAACCGGGTAAAATTCGCCGTGTTTGCAACGCTGCAGCAAAATACAAGGATATATGCCTAAATGACAAGTTGTTAGCCGGACCCGATCTGCTACACGGGTTGATTGGAACAATATTCAGATTTCGAGAAGGACCAATTGCCTTAACCGCAGATATTGAATCAATGTTTCTTCAAGTGCAAGTTCCTGATCGGGATAAAAGCTGCTTGAGATTCTTGTGGCGACCAACAATGAACGAACCTGTGCAAATTTACGAGTATCAACGTCATGTTTTCAGATAAAGATGTGCTAACTACGCTCTGAAGCGAGTAGCCATCGATAACGAGGACGAGTTCCCAATTGCAGCAAAAACAATCCAAAACAACTTCTACATGGGCGATTTCATCAAGTCAGTCGAAACACCTGTAGAAGCAATCAAGGTTTTCAAACAACTGCATCCTCTTCTCTCAGAACATGGATTTGAACTGAAGAAGTGGATCACTAACAGCGACGCGGTAACCAACGCAGTCCCAAAGGACTTAAGATCAATCAGCAAAACAAAGCAGGTTGAAGTAGAACCCAGCCAGGAAGGGTCATCCGTGCTTGGGCTTCAGTGGACGATTATCGATGATAGTCTACAGGTTTGTAGAGGTACAAGCAAAAAAGTTGAGACCCCAATCACCCAAAGGAAGATCTTATCTCTAGTTTCTTCAGTGTTTGATCCTCTTGGACTGTTTGCACCATTCAGTGTTCATATGAGACGACTCCTGAAGATCATCTGGACAAAAAATGGACAACATTGGGACAAGTCAGTGGAACCTAACGAAGAAGAAGAGTTTCTGAAATGGAAAGACCAGCTTCCAGAAGTAGCAGAAACCAGCATTGATAGAAGTTACTTCAGCACAGCCAAGGACAAATGGGAACTTCATGTGTTTGCCGACGCATCTGAAGACACAATGTGCGCAGTGGCATACCTACGTTCAAAGCCCAAAGAATACTCAGCAGACTTAGCATTTGTAATCGGAAAGTGCAGAGTTGCACCGATGCAACATCTTTCCATACCAAGCTTGGAACTACAAGCAGCAGTGATGGCGGTGAGACTTAAAGAGCAGATAGTGAAGGAACACGAATCGAAGATTCACAGTTCTAACTTCTGGACAGACACCACTACTGTTCTGCAATGGATTCACAGCTCCCACCGTAAGCAACAGGTGTTTGTTGCAAACAGTGTGGCTGAGATTTTGGATACAACTAATGTTTCACAGTGGAATCATGTGAGTGGTATTAACAATCCAGCTGACATCGGGACACGAGCGATCAATGTTGACGAACTTAAAAGAAGCGAGTGGCTCACTGTGCCGGCCTGGTTGAAGCAACGAGAGAACGAATGGCCTGAACAGGTGAATTTAACATTTGCTTCAGACGAACAGAACAATCAAATGGTCTTCTCAGCAAAGGCTGAAGAGAAGAAGCTGATGATTCAGTGGGAGCGATTCAGCAATTTCAATTGACTTGTAAATACAATGGCATACGTACAGCGCGTATTTAGAAAACACAAACCGGCAACAAAAACACTAAGTGTTGAAGAAAGAGAGGGTGCACAAGCAGGCATCTTCAGACTACTGCAGCAAGAACAGTTTGCTGAAGAGATGAAATCTCTCAAGGCCGAAAAGGAAATTCTAAAAAACAGCAAAATTCTCCAGTTTTTACCATTCATAGACCAGCAAGGACTTATTCGTGCTCAAGGCAGATTAGGTAAAAGTCAATTGAACTTCGAAACCAAGCATCCAATACTGTTACACTGGAAGCACCATGTAGTTGAATTATTCTTGAGAAATGAACACAAGAATATTCATCACGAAGGTACTGAACATGTCAGAAACATAGTTCAGCAGAAATTCTGGGTCCTAGGCATACGAAATGCTTTGAGATCGATCAGAAACAAATGCATTAGATGTCGAAATGGAAGAGCACAAACAATGACTCCAGTGATGGCCGAGTTACCGACACAAAGGCTTGATGCTTCAACCGCTTTTGCGAATGTTGGAATAGACTACTTTGGCCCGTTTACAATTAAAATTGGGCGCAGAAATGAAAAACGATGGTGTTGTTTGTTCACATGTCTAACCGTACGAGCCGTACATATAGAGATAGTTCCAAAGTTGGACATTGACAGTTGTCTAAATGCAAATATGCGGTTCATAGCTCGAAGAGGCAAACCCATAAAAATGATCAGTGATAACGGGACCAACTTCGTTGGAGCAGACCAGGAGTTCAAAGAGTATGTCGCAGCATGGAACAAAGAAAGAATTGAAGAACATTTGGTTCAACAAGGAATCAGATGGAAGTTCAACCCACCTGCCGCACCTCACTTTAGAGGAGTGTGGGAAAGACTGGTCAGAAGTTGCAAGAAAGCAATGTACGCAGTGTTGGGGAACCAATCAGTTACGGAAGATGTTCTTTCAACAACAATGTGTCTTGTTGAGCAGACGCTGAATGCAAGACCCTTGGCACCAGTCAGTTCGGATGTAATTGATTTGTAATCTATTACTCCAAATCACATGCTGATTGGCAACAAAAATGTTTGTTTACCATACCTACCATGCGCAGAAGAGTTTGTTAATCATAGAAAGCTTTCCCGACAAACACAAGCGTACTCCGATCTCATCTGGGACAGATTCAGAAAAGAGTATCTGCCAACATTGAACAATCGACAAAAATTGAATTGTGAAACAAACAGAATTCTGAACAAAGGTGATCTCGTTTGTTTGGTCGAAGACAGTGATAAACGAAGATATTACAAACTTGGTCGAGTAACAGAAACTATGGAGGGTTCTGACGAACAATTCGATCAGCAACGATTCAAACAAAAGACGGAGTCTACAAGAAGCCTGTGGTGAAGCTCGCTCCAGTATTATCAATGGACGAAGATGTTTTCACGAAGGAAAACAGGGCCGGCGATGTTGGAGCTGAGCTCGCTAAGCTTGTGTAGGCGGGAAAATAGAAACAAAACACTTTCTTTTGTCCTAGTCATTTAATAGTTATAGTTATAGTTCTAGTTCTAGTTACAGTTTGTCACGTGAGAAAAAAGAGAAAAGGGGGAAATAACAAAAAGCAACACACAGAACTCAACGTAGTAGCCGCAGAAAACGGCTGAAAGTATAACTCAGCAAAATATTGCAAAACAAATTGTCTTGAGCAGTAAATAACGTGTTACTGTTTCTTATACTAGAAATATTCCTGAGCAGTAAATTGTTACTGTGTCTTGTATTCAAAATATTATTCTTGAGCAGTAAATTCTTTTACTGTGTCTTGCATCAACGAATTATTGGAGCTGAAATTCAACTGTTACAACCCCAACTTCTGGTATTCTCAACTTGTGAGTACAAACAGCAAAAGCCAACTTAAGTTTAGATTTAAATATTTTTGCACAAACAGGTCTTAGACATATATCTTTGTCTTCGATTTGTTTTTTCTATCGGATTGAATAAAGAGATCCCGTATTGTGTGGTCTGTAGCAATCCAGTTCAAATTGATAGTTGAAAAAACTAAGATTAGCCAATAATTACGAACTGAATAGTTAATGCAACGGTAAGTACAGCAGAACGGATATACAGTTACAAAAGCAAACTGCATAAACGAAGTATCCGGACAGATTTTGTAGCCACTCAGAACGAACTGGGCGGTGTAAAACTTTCTTTGTGAAACACAAGGAGAGCAGCCGTTACAAAACAAATCAACGTTTCAAATTTCAAAAAAACCGAAATATATACACAACTAGATTAGATAGAAACGACTATGGCGTCCTTATATGGAGGATAATTTACAATTCGGCAAAAATTAATGAGGGGAAAACGTTTTTCAACATTTTATCCATTTTTTCTGAATAAACTTAAAACCATCTATCAGTAGTTTCAAACCCTTAAAGTCATCCCAAAGATGCACATATGCATTTTCACAATAAAATCGGTCGAAGGTGTCCAATAATTTGGCCTGGATGAGAGGAAAAGAGAGACTCCCTAACATATTAAAAACTCGACAACCCTCCAAAATAAGGTCTTCTATTGTTCTTCACTTAACTTTAAAGACTTTTATTAAGTAGATTAAAGGGCTAGGCAACCAAAACAATAATTAGGGTCAGAAATCAAGTTTCGTCTATAACTTATTTGGGAAAATTTAATGTCAGGGTTAATAAAATGAACATAAACTAAGTATAGTATCTTTTTTGAAACTATAGCAACCAATAGGAGATTGCATTACCCAGGCAGTGGTAAACACTACAAAAAGCAACAACAATTTAGTCAAAACACAAAATTTGTAACAACACAAATAGTTTCAAAGTAATCAATACGAATACCTCAAAAAATGAGTAGGTTCTTTTAGACTTCATTTGAATTTCAATTTCTGTCAGATTTGCGATGTTGTAAGAACAATAAAACGGGAAAATTTCACAAGTTTTAAAAAAATTAATTAAAAACATATTGTGACCAAGTTGATATAACAATACTTGCTCATGAACCTATATAGAACATTGATCTATTTATCATTAAGGGAAATAAATCCCTTTACAATACTTTGTCGGACCATCACAAGAAAAAGCGAAAAGAGAAACTAAATAGCTGTAAAAGTCGATAAACTTTATTCAAATCCCAATTTTTTGTCCCAAAAAGCTGAAATGTGAACAAAATCATGGCTAATGTGACATGTTCACAAACCTGTTAAACTTCGACAATTCCTCGAATCAGACGAATTTTTGAAAAACTTTTTAATTCTATACTCTACGTATGACGGGCTTTCTAGTGATACTACTCACAAATCTGTACGATAAACTTATCGGTCGACTGATTGACTGACCACAGAAATCCCACTTGAGCATATAGTTCCACCTCAACCCCCCCCCCACCCCCCAATTGAAAGCGGGGTTAGAACAAAAAAATAATCGTAGTTTAGGGAAACGAGATTTAAACAAAATTATTCTCTTTTACTTCATTATATCTACAAAAAAATAACT
>NC_134475.1:41324836-41339836 GCF_964194025.1 Convolutriloba macropyga
ATGGAATATTTTGTTATGGAATGTCTGGAACTATTCCTATTTGCCTACAGTAAAGAAATGAGGGTTTGAAACTTGAAGTTTGGAAATTATAAATATTCAATCTCCATTTTAAAGTCTCTACTTAAAGCGCTACGAGCTCAATCTATACAATTTGCTCAATGCTTCAGTGAAATGCATATTTGCAAAATTTGTGACATTTATTTTGACAAAAATCAAGAAAAAAACGCCCATTTTTCCCATCATCACCCTGATTTATACATAAAATTTTGTACTTTATGTTGCAAATCTGTTTTTTTCCTCCCAGAACTGAAAGCCCATTTAAAACACAAGTCATACCTCCAGCCCAACCTTTTATACGACTATCGTTCTCTTACAACTGGTAAACTTCCCGATCAAACTTGTCCCTTTTGTAAGGAGGCCTTTTATTATAAACCTGAATTGGAAGAGCACCATTTAAAAAGCAAGTGCTTGGGTGACAAGGTGCAAAGCCTCTTCAGGAGGAAAACGGGACAGAGATTCTAAAGTACGTTTCTTTTTTTAACTTTTGAATTGAAGAAAACAGTTTCTTAACACTTTACTTTGCATATTTTTAACTTTCCTTTCTTTTAAAGATGTACTAATTAAACTATACAAAGCAGCAGTATTATTTAAACTGAGTCAGAATCATAAATAACAATACGTTGGCGTTTAGTAGAAATAACTGGGGAGTCTCTATTACTTTGAACTTCTTCCTCCTCAATTATTTGTGGTCGACTAGTGCTGGGTAAATTTTTTTTGCTCTCCTCTCTTCTTTTGATTTTCTTTTTTCTCTGTTTGATTACTGACAAAGGCGTGTAATCGTCGCTGGTAGAGGGACTGGTGTCAGCTCTATCGCTTTTTTCAGCTTCTGTCAAAATAAAGGGGTTATGGGGGTCTCATGCTCAGACTCATCGCTCATTTCAGAGAGGTTAGTTAAGTCAACAACGTCTTCAAGTTCCTCTTTTGAATAAGTGCGCTGATTGAAACCGGGATCAGGGGTTCCCCATCCAGACGCTTCCCCACCCTCGGGTAAATTGAAGACGTTAACATCCTCTTCTGATTCGATTCCCCAATCGGTCTCATCACATATTTTCTTTGAAATGTACTCATCTCGAAGAGAGAAATGTCCAAAAGGCAATGTTGTTTTCCGGTCAGCATCTATGTATCTTTTATCGTCGTACGCACTCAAGGCAATTTTGTTCACACATACAGTTTCTAGTTGATGTTTTGTCGAAGCAATCTTTACATTTTCGAGTCTGACAAGTTCACCGGTTTCGAGGGTTTTTTTGAACAGCTCATGGTGGAGTTTTGACTGGGCAAATTTCTTGGTGTCCTTACAGACATTTTTTCAAAATCGACAGCAATTAAAGAATAAAGTTTTGGTTTGAGTGCGCAGAACTCTTCAATTGGTGCTCCAGCTAATTCATCTTTAAACTTTAACACCACTTTTTCATTACACCGATCATATAGGGGGTGGTTTTTTGGGAGATTAGAGAGATCAAAGTGTGCAATTAGGTTTGGGTTTTTTGATAGATCATCGTAAAAGTTACCCGTTTGTACTTTGTAGATAAAACTGTCCGTGTCAGGGTATAAAAGATGGCATGAAGTTTCTTTTTTCATCACAGTATAATGGAAGTCCATCATGAAAAGTTTGGACAGTTCCAGAATACATGCGCCCACTATGGTAGGCTTGTCCCACATTATGTTCTGTTTCTTTTTGGTAATGAGCGACAGATTTTCGTCAATAACTTTTATAGTCCCAATGACACCTTCAGATGTAGCCTTTAAAAGTTCGTCTTCAGTGCGGACAAAAGTTACAGTAACTCGGTTCCTTAAACTTTCACAAAGTTTACCAAATGTCGAATTCGTCATTAGCTTGAAGAAATCCTGGTCAAGTTTTGATGTTGCTTCTTGTCGCCTTTGGGTATTTAATTCATCATATTTTGATAACCACTTTGATTGTTGGAACTTGATAGCTTTATGAATCTTTGTTACAATAATTCCTTGTTCAACAAAGAATTTCAGGTTTCTGAAATGGGTAACGTAATGAAACTTAGGATGGAATGTTTGTCTGAGTTTATTTGTTTTTGTTGTTGCTGAAACCTTCAATGCGTTTTTCATTTGGGTCTGGTACTCACTGAGCTCCAACGGGTCAATTGGTTGTTTGTCAGAAATGATTGGGAAATCCGAATGCTTCTCATGAATCGCATCCGGATATTCCAGGTCCACTTCAACAACAAACCCAATTTCTCCATTATCGTCCGTTTGGAGAATTTCCTCAAGAGTTATTTCGGTTAACAACTCGAACGCTTTCTCAGGTAGTGGATAGTTGAACATAACCCCGCCATAAGGATTATTTGCATCGATATAAATGATCGATGCCAGTTCTTTTGACTCATCATAGTTGGGCAGTGAAGGACTGTTAGCCCTTTCTAGCCTTGAGCTGAATACTGATGCCACCCCACCACGGATCACTTTTTCAGTCATATCAAGCAGCTCGCGGTCAGTCAAAAGCTCAAGTTGTGGTTGGCACACTTTAAGACATGCGCTGCCTGAGAGATTTGAGGCGGTGTAAAATTGCGCGCAGTCAAGCGAATATGGTTTATAGCACACAGACCTCAACTCCTCAAACCAACATGCCAGTTGCAGAACGTCTCCAGTGAGGTACAGCTCTAGAAATTGCTTTAGGTTCTCAAAATTGAATTCTCTGAAAACTTTTTTCAGCTGATCAAGTTCCGCATACGTTATGTCGATGCTGTTATCCTTCAGGCTGTTTTTCCAGTGTCGTACACCAGGAAGGTCGAGGTCGTTTAGTTTGTCAAAACTATCTACATAAGAGTAGGGAAAGTTTCCCTTGTGTTTTAGCAGCTCACGTTGTTCATGACTATATCCACGATAAAAGTTATCCAAGATTGTGAATTTGTCATGTGGCAGAGTCTGTACTAATTTACTCAGGCTGCTGGGCATGAATTTGAAACTGTCAATGAATCGTAAGTACTCATAGATAGCAACCTCGTCTCGTTTTCGCCTTCTAGTCTCAATGTATACGCCATAGTTCAAAGCAATTTCATCGTTCGTGGGTATCACTTCAATCTTTACATTTGCTGTTGCGGAGTGCAGGGTTTTAACAATGTGATGAAGATCATAGTTCATCATATTATGAGCAATAACTGGCGTATAATCAAGTGTTCTGCGCTTCAAGTTACACTCATTGTGAGCATAACCCAGAAATTGTCCCCGAAATGATCCAGAACTTTTTCATCATCAGTTTCAAAGGGAACATCGCAAATCCAACAACATGTATGAAATGTTTTTGAAGGTGGTTTTCCAATGAAGATGGGATACTTCCTCTTCTGATGATGAAAGAATTTGGCTAGCTTCTCGATCTTGGACAAAAATCTCTCCATGCAGTCAGGACCTGTATAGATGTCAAAGTGTATGGGTTCAGGGTTTCCTCGCTCTATGACCATTAAGCAATAACTGCATGGTAGATGTTTCTCTAAAGCATGAGTACTGGAGACATTTGGATGATTTTTCACTGTTGCTACTGGAACTATCAATGATTCAAGGTCCAAGTAAATCACAAAGGCTGAAAACAACCTCGCAGCAAAGTTTTTGAATGTCACTTTGTTTTTCGTTAAACTAGGCATAGTTATTTGTAGCGAATCTTGTTCGAGACATTTTTGCTGATGTGTGTTGAAGTATTCAATGGAAGAACAAATGTGGAAACAGTTTCGACACAGATAACTTCTTTCACGATATTCTTGTCCACTAATTTTTGAGATGAGTTTGTGTAAGTTTACTATCAAAACATAATGGTAAATTTCTCCATTGCTGAGTAGAAGTAAATCAAGAAGGAACGGATAATTTTTTCCAGCGGAGATTCTCAAAGGCAGCAGTTGTTTTGACTCATACCTAAAAACAATTTTTTTGGAGAGCTTTAGTTAGTGAACACGGTTTTTTATTTTTTTTACATCAATTAATTTCATTAGCTGGTTCTTTTTTTTATGAAAGTTTTTTGTGTGGATTTTTGGATAACTATTGCAAAGAAGTGGGGTTACCTGAAAACGTTGACCTGAACTTCGTTTAAATCCTCGAACTTCGAAATGTCCAACAGGCTCATCGGCATATCAAATTCACCAATCGGTTGCTTTGCTGAAGGGTTCTCGCTGCTATATGTCAAAATATTTGTCCTGGGTCTGAAGCAGGGTCTAGGTGGTTCCAACTTCTCTTTCAAGTAGACAAGATGGTACCCAGCAGTGAAACAGTACAGAAAGCACATGTCATCATTTGCGTTGTGTATGTTCAGGAGATTGGAGTCTCTCCTCAATGGACGGTTATCCGGAAAAGGTATGAAGCTGCTCCCCCTCACTGGAATATAACGCACCAGTTTGACCATGATTTTGTCAATTGTCTGCAGCTGCCATCCGCTTCCATAGCTTGAAAAAGAAACCAGCTTCGAAACTATGTTGTCCACTAGTTCCTCAAAAACGGTATCAGTTATACCTGTGTAGTATACCGTTGTTGTATTCGTGTTGAAGTAGACGCTGACTTTTTCTGGTTCTTCTTCTCCAGGTTTTTGAAGGGTCTCAGTTGCATTTTTTGAGGGTACTGATTGGTGTGTTTTCTGATGATTTCTTCAACCTCGTTTCGTTTTCTGAACAAATATTCCATGATGTCTAGATCGTTACTGGTAGGATGAAGTTCATAGTAGTTGATGCCCCCTTGATTGAGCTGACAACTGGCGTTGCGGGGCTCGATTCAACTGGATCCATTTCGTAGACTGGAAGACCATGTTCTTTGTTTATGTGACGGGCAAAGTCATACTTTGACTGAAAGCCCATACGACATGCATAACACACTTTCAGAATAGGTTGGTGATGAGAAACCTGTGAATGTTTGCGTAGGGAGGGCAAACTTTTCACTTGTTCTGAACAACTGAAACAGCTGAACGTCGGCACGTTTGGATGAATGTCATGCTTCCTTGGCAAATGCTTGTTCAGTGCTCGTCTATCAGACAACTGAGCCGGACAGTTTGTGCATTGCAGAGGCATTCTGACAGAATTGATTGTATTTTGGGATTATGTTGTTTTTTAAAGCTAATTGATCAAGATTGTAAGAAATGGTAGTTAAACTAGAAACTGCTTTATAAAAGTTGAAATAATGATAGAAAATTGTTTTAAAAAAGTTGGTTTGAATTTGATAAAGAAAATGTTTAGAGAGAGGTTGCTTCAGAAGCAATAGGAATTGTCAAAGATCCAATGTGCTCAAGACTCGTGGTTTGAGTTTTATTTTGCAAGAATTTGATAAGGATTTTGAGAAAGTGTTCGCACACACGTTCAGAGACAGTCAACGGAGGAAAGTGAAAGTTAGAGAAATACAAAATTACACGCTGCTCCCAGTAACGCCTAAACAGATCAAATATCAAACATTATCTTCCGTTGAAAGGTCAATAATAGTGAAATTACTAATACATTAGCTCAAAATTGTACCAGTGAATTTCGTTTTATTGCATTTCGGTATCAAACATTGAAATCAGATTCTTATATATCTTATCTGGTTCAGTTATAAGTATGGGTTGGCTCAAAACATGATAAACTTGAGCAATTTTATAGTTTAGTTTCCCTAAGCATTTAACCAAAGTTGAATTTCTGCATGTTTTATTGAATATTCAACCTATGTATAATTACCATATAATTTTGAACACTCCTATTGATCAAGTATACAATTGAAATTGTGCCTGACCTCTCCAACGCCCATTTTGCAATGAACAATTTGTTTATTTCCCACATTTGATAATGTTTTATATCCCAAATATTGAATAAAACTCTGCCCTACTTATCAAAATTTGCCCAAGTATTAAAGAAGGTGTGATCAAGAACAAAATATGAACCGTATCTTATTAGGGGGGAACCGAAATGGTCAACAAAGTTTCCAAATAAGTTGAATTGTCTTCAATGAATTGCATACAACGAAAAAAAGTTAAAACAATTTTCAGCTGATGATCTGTTATGAAAAAAATTTTTCTTAGGAACAAATAATTGCTTCCAATCGACTTCCAACACAATGTCATGAGCGCTCAGAGAAAATTTCCAAAACCCTTAATCAAGTTTTTGAGATTTTACCAAAAATTTGCCAAAAAAAAATGATTTTTTTCATAAAAAATCTACAATCAGCCGATGGTCTGTTATGAAAAATTTTTTCTTAGGAACAAATAATTGCTTCCAATCGACTTCCAACAGAATGTCATGAGCGCTCAGAGAAAATTTCCAAAATCGTTAATCAAGTTTTTGAGATTTTACCAAAAATTTGCCAAAAAAACTGATTTTTTTATAAAAAATCTACAATCAGCCGATGGTCTGTTATGAAAAGTTTTTTCTTAGGAACAAACAATTGCTTCCAATCGACTTCCAACACAATGTCATGAGCGCTCAGAGAAAATTTCCAAAATCGTTAATCAAGTTTTTGAGATTTTACCAAAAATTTGCCAAAAAAATTGATTTTTTCATAAAAAATCTACAATCAGCTGATGGTCTGTTATGAAAAATTTTTTTCTTAAGAACAAATAATTGCTTCCAATCGACTTCCAACACAATGTCATGAGCGCTCAGAGAAAATTTCCAAAATCGTTAATCAAGTTTCTGAGATTTTACCATAAATATGCAAAAAATTGATTTTTTTTTTCACAAAAAAAATGTTCGAAAATACTAAATTTTCCCCAAAAATTATTATAATATTAGTTGGTCTGTAGTGAGTCATTTGATTGGAATCAAAGTGTATTAGTAGAGGGCTTTAAGCGAGGATTAATTGGTGTTTCAAAAATGGAATAACTTACATATTTTCTGTTGTTTTTGATATTTTTTTTCCAAAATAATGAAAATTTATTGTTGTTCATTCTTCTCTCTTCAAAATTTTTTATATTAAAACGGTTTGTTTGAACCTCGCTCACAGTGAGCCGATTGACTCTAGTTATAATCAATTCTACTTTATTCCATAACTTGTACGTTTAAGTTTTCTGTTTTGAAGATTTAAGAATTTCTTGCATTAAGCCAAATTTGGTTAAAACTCTGTTGTTATAAAACCAAAAACAAGAAATTTAAATTTATCTGAGATCAAGTAAATCAGTTTTTGGGAAATTTCAACACAACACACATTAGATTTGGAAACTACTGAACCTTTTAGTTTCAATATATTGACAAATTCTTTATGAAATACTTCCAATATTAAAAACAATTACCCGCTCACATGTGGAATAATTGCTTTTCACTTTGTATAAAAATCAATTTTTTTGACCCACAAAATCCAGTAGTGCATACAGTGTTGTACATAACTTTCTAATGTTTTTGCCACAGAGTAGGAGATAACTGTGTTAACTGAAATTGTTCCAGTTTTAAGAAAGTTTTCTGTTAGTCTGAGTTTTCAAACAGCTCTCTCACACGGGTCGATGATTTTCTTTTCTTTGGAGCATTGATGGTCTCCGGGTTCTCTGTGTTCACCGGTGTAATTTCAATAGTGCTGGCTGTATCCTGATTTTCTTGGTTGTGCTGAGTTTTTATTGGAGTTTCAAAGTTAGTACCTGACAGGTTGCTCCAGAGACCACTGAAATTTTCTTGAGAGCTGCTGATGCAACTTTTCAAATTTTCAAAGAGAGATGGGCTGGTTGCTGGGGATACAGCTGGACTCGGATCAATCACTGGAGTAACTGCTGGTGTTGGTGCTGAGGGCAACTCAGGTGATCGGGGTAGCCCCCATAAGTCAGCAAGATCATCGCAAGCTTGGGTAACACCTAGTTGGTTCTCAAAGAATGGAACTGTATCACAGTCGTATTTGTACAAAATTTTCTTGACCGGAGCAGGTAAATTAACTATATCGTAAGCCACAAGAGGATCCTCCAGTTTCGAGGGAGGAATAATACCACCTGACGTGATGTACGATCCTTCGATCGAATCTGATGACGGTTTATCAGGAAGTTGAGATAGAAAGTTTAGAAAGATTTTTGGAATCATGCAATGTTGTTGGGTATTCCAATCATCCTTCTCATTGAATTTCTTCTGTTGTATGAGGACAGTAAAATTTTCATAAAAAGTTTGATACGCAATTGTCCGTTCCCAGGAGCCTTCGCTTTCACACAGAATATAAAAAGACATTTCTAGATATTTCAGTTTTGGTGAATTTTGTATTTTTTGGAAAATCAGAAATTGAAACAAACAGTTCAAAGAATTCAAGAAATAAATGGAGCGGTTGGTTTGCTGTTATTCAATCGCACGTAAAAAGTAAATGAGTGGGTTACCAGAATTCGGTTCACAACTTAAAGAGTTGGAAGTTTGTACTCATGTGATTAACTTAGTAGGTAAACTGTAGAAGCATAAAACTACAGAAGTTTTATTTTTCTTAGTCGTGGTGGTCTTGGCATGGGTTTTATGACTGATAATAAAGTAAACACATGAAATTATTTTAGGTAGAGCTATTAAATAAGAGTTTTGCTCCATGGTTTACTGTTCAAAACCTAAGGTTACAAGTGTCTTTCATTAAACATTAGCGCTGACTGGTGAAAGGAACATACATGTAATCCGTATGACCCTGTTTATGACCTTAAGCGGACTGCTCTACGTACAATGTGTGTGAAAGAGCACATGTGGTTCTAAAACGCTAATCAGTACCATGAAACAATTATTCTCCTTAATATTCGCTCTTTACAAAACTCTTATCAGTTGAACCATTCTATTTTCAGCACCATGTAAAAATTGTTGAGTTTTACTTTCACCAGGGGAGACATTATACACTATTTCTTGAAGAAGAACAGTTGAACAAATTTCAAATTTCAACAAAATCAGAATGCCATTTACAGCTGAAAAAGACGCCGAGTTTGGAGACGCTCATTTTGACGTTTCTAAGAATGAAAAACGCTTGATTCGAGTCACGCTCAAAACATATGAAAGAACAGGAACTTATATCTTTCTAAAATTATTCAAAAAGGGTGAACATGACTATGAACTTCAACAAAGAATAACCCTGACTTTGGAAGAGTTTGAAAAGTTGTCAAAGAAAACTCCAAAAATTCGAGCGGCTGCTCAAAACTTAAATGACATTGATTCAACAACTAAACCACCCCCGAAAAACGAGCCAAGTTAAAGCAAAAAGAAGACGAACACGAATTATCTGATCAAGAGTAAATTGTAAAGAAAATGGTGGAAGCTATGTACGAGCGCTCACCTGCTTACTTTAAACAATTTCAAAAAAACTTCAGGTTTTTCGTTTCAGAAGAAAAACCATCTTCAATGTTCGCCCGGAATTACGCTGTTTGCATGCATTTTGAAAACGGCTATTGTGAATTGTTACCCTCTAACCATTATCATGTGTTGTTTAATGTGTCTGACGTTTCTACGGCAATATTAAAACGAAATAAGCTTTATGCAGTTCCTTGCTTGTACACAACCTTCAAAACTTTTTTTTTTCAAACGGAGCCACAGTGGAGACAACTGGAGAGATTTTCGAAAAACTCAAACTAGCTGTGGAATACAATGGTTCAGCGCCGCCGACAAAAGGAGAAGCAACCAGCATTCAGAAGCGCTTACCAAATTTGAGCAGTGCCTTGAGCAAAAATTACCGTCCAAGTGGAAAAGTTGGTTACAAATCTCTGGATAATGCTGAGAAAACATTGAATCAACAATTACAAACTGACCGGATATCAACTGAAACTCTAAAGAGATTTGAAAACATTTTGTATGGTCCTCATTCTGGTGCTTTTTGTCAAATAATGGATATTTTTGTGAGTGGCTATGGAAAGTTAGATATTGACAATGATGTTTTGTGTGTACGCTTAGTTTTTGAAGAAAAAATAAAGTTTTGAAAAAAAAATTATTTCATCAAATCATGTTAGTAGTGTTAGAGCATCATATGAAGCGCAAAACGTATCAATTCAACATCACTCATTTTTACAATTTCTTTTCCACCATAAAGATAATGAGCAATATATATACAGAATAAGCCACACAACATTGAGTTTGGTTTTTGATTTGGCTGGTTTCTTAGCAATTCATATACAGTTTGTCTATTACCAGCAGAGGACACAAGTCTATTGTGCAAATGTTTATATGAAGTTAGATTTTGTCCCAAGGGATCCGCAAAAATATAACCTCCGTTCCTTCGACAAATAAGTATCCAATGTGTTCCAATTGATTGAGAAGTTGACACATTCACAATAATGAAACTGTTCTGAGATAAATGCAGCGGAAAATTGTCAGCTGCAAACACACCATGAAATTTGTACTTCAAACGTTTACATCCTTGAACGAGGTTGTTTATTTCATCTTCATCCATCAATTTGTAAGAATATGATTTTTCGAAACTCTTCGTGCAGAGTCGATAAAAATTGTACTTGCTTTTTCCCCAATTATGAAAATTTCAATATTACTGGGCAAGGCGGCTGAAAACTTAAGTTCAATTGAAATTGAACAATTTATAAGTTCAGGGTGAATAAAATCATGTGACGCCTGCTGAGTGCTGGTGAGATCAAACACCATAATAAACTGGTTAGGGTATTCGGACAAACTTATTCCATGTCCATTGTCAATATAGGCTAAATCTGACATTGTGTTGAAGTACAAGCGTTTTACGTCAGCTGTATTTATGGGGCTGTCTGCAACGGGGAGTCCATTTCGATAAATACATATCTGCTCCAGATTAAATTTACGAAAGTGAAATGGATTGAGTTGTTTGCTTCCTAAGAAAACTTCATTTGTGTTAAGACAAATGGCAAGACGTCGAATAGGCTCCCTGCTAAAAACATCTTCCTGTTTCCAACTTTGCAAACCAGTAGAAGCCAGAAATGTTTTTTTTATAGTTTCCAAGTAAGGATAGGACGCTGGGCTTGTTAGTAAAGTTTTTTCAATGGCAGAAACGACGTCGTCGTTCAATGTCATTTTTCTCACATACAAATTAGCTTCTATAATTTTCACTTTGTATGATTTTCCAGCATCGTCAGATATTACAACAAAATCATCTATAGATCTTCGAAAGGAAATTGGCAATGTGACTCAAAAGATGTCGATCACATGTAAAAAAAATCTACTGCCACTTTTCCATAAAAAGTACATTCAGCAGATTGTCTAACCAAAGCTTTTCGTCTGTTAACTTCAGCTGTTGCTATCGCTCCAGGATTATCCTCTTACGAATAACCTTGGCAAGCCAACCAAGCAGCCATTGCGTCTTTGTTGTGAGAAAATTTGGTTTCAATGAAACTTTTGTGAGCATAATTTCCATTTGCATTTGAAATTTTTAGTCCGTTGGCAGATACTGTACAGTCAGAAAAGAGTGAATGTACAACATTATTGCAATAGTAAGGAGCGTCTGTTTTGGTTACATCTGCTGCAGCTCCAGCATCAGATTTTAAATCAGCTTCAGAAGCCTGAACTATCTTGCATTTGATTTCCAGGAAAATTTTTTGCAGATCAATAAAATTATTTCTGTGTCCGGCAACCTGAAACTCAAGCATGGTTCCGTTAGGACTGTAAACTGGTCCTACTTTTTGACAAAAGCTCCCATCATAAATTACAAGAAGCGCTGGTTTTTCGAATAAATCCAAGGAACTATGTGTTGCCTCTGTTGGTAACATATTACCGATCATCTTTAACTTTGGCAAAGAAATCCGACCGATTTCTCTTTGGCTGTTTGTATTTTGAATTGACTACCTTTCTTTTTTTGCTACCTTTTCTCGCTTTTGAACCTGAACGTTTAGATCGTCTACGATTCATTCGTCTTTGTCTCATTCGCAGTGCCAATGAGCCTCCTGTTTGCTTTTTGACTGTATTTGATATCGTGTTTTTCAGCGCTTGTTTTGGAGATTTCTTTTTACTGACAACGTCCATTAACTCTGGTACGCTCTGTAACAGAAGTTCTTTTCCAACTCGTTTTGCTGCTGGTAAAATAAATTTTCTGGCAATAGGTAGAGCGATTCTTCCGATACCACTTGCTAAAGCTCCAAAGCCGCTACCTCTTTGCCTATAGTGCCCAGAAAAATAGGGCAATGCAGATGCTTGATTGGTGTAGTATGAATCCATTGCTTTTACTCACCAAATTTTTTAAACTGTAACGTCAAAATGACTTTTCCGATCCCTGAAAAAGGGACTAATTGACCTGTTTCGGTGCGTAGTTCTAGAGAAATTGACTGAATTGTATTTGAAAGAACTTTTTTGTAGTCCAAATTCGAAAAAACTTTTCTGTGTGTTGGTTCAAGCTCGCAGACGCTACCGTTTTTCAATCGTTGTTTTGAATCAATGACTCGTAATAAAGGTGCTTTCGCATCGCCCATGTATTGATACTCAATAATGTTTGTATAAATGAATATCAAATGTTTCCCGGCGCACAGATCAGCTGGAAAGTCACCCATAAAAGCCTTAGTATCATCTTTTTTCATCAGTTTATTTGCAATTGTGTCCATTTTATAACCAATTTGTGTTCCTCGTCCATCAGGAGTGCCCTTGAAACCAAAAATGCTAGGAATTTCATCGCTTGGAAACGTAATTCCCTCGTATTTTCCAAAGACAATTTCAAAGTTACCGGAACTTTTAATTTCTCTGAAAGAAAAATTTGGTAAACCAACAGTTCTTTTAATGGTAGCTAGCAACTGTGGCACAGTATCAAAAGTTCCTGGCATGAAAACTAATCGCTCACCGTTGTATGGACGTGATATGACATTAGCTCCAGAGCTATTCCGTTGGTGATCTTCTAAACCACTTAAACTGTAAGAAATTAGGACTCCGTTTGTGATGTGCTCTATTTTTGTTGGAAAAATAATTTCACTCAAAGCTACTCTCCAGTCTCCCGACAGTTGTATTTCATCATTGAAAAAATTCCTGAATGAAGCCAATGTGTTTTGATCGAAGATCTCCATCGAAGCGGAGGAGATTACATGTACCGTAAATTCGTCTTCAAAACGTTTACTTGCCATTTTGCACAGGCGACTCTCGCAGTAATTGGAGTTCGGGTTGATAGAATTTTCCCTGAATAATTTCCTTATCGGTATCGATAAGAGAATACGTTGGAGGGTTCAATGTTGGGATAGACGAAATTTCAAAAACCTCGTCTGTAAATGACTGTTTGTAGCCCTTTCCAAACGTCTCCTCTTTTTTCAGTATTCGTACAAGATCACCGACAAAGAATTTTGGTTTTTGAGAATATGTTGTATTCGCAATCAACGATACCAGTCGCGGAACGTCTTTTTTCGTGACCTTGTTTGGAGCAAGATTGATTGTTCGATTAACTCTAGAATTGATAGTTTTAACAAATAAATCCAGTTTATCTAGATATGAATAGGTCCACTTTTCTTCTAAGTATCTGTATATTTTATATTTGAGGGAACGTATATTTCTTTCAGCAAAAGCAGACTTTTTCTCACTGAACGTACTGTATAAATGAATTCCGCGTTTATTGCAGAGGGCTTTGAAAGCACCGAGGAACTCTGTACCATCATCGACCCAAACTTTTTTAGGTTGCTTATATTTGATCATCTTTTTGAAAGCCTTTGCAGTTTCTGTAGCATATTTTGTTTTTAGTGGTTCAACTCTAAGATATCTTGACAGACAGTCAACTGCAACAAGAAGGTATTTTACACCACTGTTGTACTTTGCAAGTTTATCAACAAATGCTAGATCTACGGACCAGATCTCATTTAGGTCGTTAACAATTACTTTAAGCCTTGGAAATCTGAGGCGACGTGAACGATATTTGGTGAAGGATGGTTTCGTTTCCAGATACATTTTTACTTTTTTCATTGATAATTTACTCAAATTTTGCAGTCGTTTTGCGTTTCCAAATGACGCAGGTCCTTTTAAATAAAGGTTATCAAGTTTATTCACATCATCTATAGAAAGCCCAGTCTTTTCTACTCGTGTCTTCGTCTGTCTTCTTTTTGCTCTCATCGACTTTTGGCTTTGCACTTTTTTCTTTTGTCTCAGATCTTCCTCTTGGTTGTTTTTGTTGCTGTTTCTTTTGTTTTCGAGTCGGTTGTTCTTCCTCTTCTTCGCTGTAAAACTCATCGAGAACTTTTTTTGCATGTGTATTGTAAACCAAGTGAGCTGCTATATCAAGTTCACTCAATATTTTGAAATACTTTTGCACGTCAATTTTTTTGGTAGGTTGTTGTAAATTGTACAAGAAATTTGTCACCTTCACTCCTTGAGGTTCATCTTCAATATGGAGAACATTATTCTCTTCACTAATAGAAACAGTATTGGAATCAAAAATTTTTTTCAGGATAATAGCAGCTCTTTTTGTTTTATTTTCATCCATTATTTTTAGTTCTACCATTATTGAGTCAAACGCTGAATCCTTCCGCTTTTTCACTACAGGTTCGATTTCACTGTCATCACTCACAAATAATTCTGATTTTACGTCATCTGGATCACCTGTTCCATCACCGGTACTCCTTGTTCTTGTGGCACGTCTATCAGTGCTTGTGTCAGCATCTTTTTTTCCACTGCTCTGCTCAAAATTTGGATTAGATCTTTGTAGTAGCGATAACTGAGTGGCTTTTTGTTGATATATTGGATTATCAAAAATTTCTTCCTTGGTTGGATTTTTTGATATGAACATCCTCTTGGGGATCAAAACAAATTCTTCTGTATGCATTATTTGACTTTTAAGTAAAGATAGCACGAGAATGCTATTGCCTTGATAAGTTGTGATTTTTTCGTCAAAATAAATCGCTTTCTCTTCAGATTTGTTTCCTTTGATAATAACTGCTGAAATGAGTCCTCTTGATTTTTTTGTAACTGTTTGTTGACTGGAACATTGCCATTGATTACATTGAGCAAACACTCGCACAGAAAATTTATAAAACTATTTGGTGCTTCTTTGAGGAACTTTCTGAAATTACAATCAGACAGCTCGAGCATTTGCTTTAGCATACATAACTCTTTCTCTCTCATCTGTTAAATTAGTTATGACCGCTTTGGAGGAAGGTAGATAAAAATTGGTTGGACC
>NC_134475.1:41344836-41427692 GCF_964194025.1 Convolutriloba macropyga
GAAACGGTAATAAAAGAGCAAGCACAAAACTTGAATTTGCAACTTTCTTTCGATGAGCTTAACGCAGACTGCGTTCAGCTTTTCACGCTTTTCGTGATTTAGACAGAGTACCAGTTGGCACTATATGAACAGTGTGTAACAAAGCTGTCACTCAAAACTTACAACTACGTTATCACCTATTGGTGATAGTAATCTAACTAAAGTAACAACAAAGAGTATGATTTCATTCCATCAGGAGTTTAAAAATAAGTAATATAGTTTATCAGAGTTTATATTAGTACGTAGGATACTTTGTTACAGGTTCTCCGGGTGGATCCGCCACCACACTTCCCCCTCGTCTTTTTATTTTTGCTTTTAATCAAAAATCTTGCTGAGGGCTTCCATATCCGCCGTATTTAATGACGATATAGAACTCGTTGTTGAGTAGTCGTCGTCCTGTTCCTCCGTGTGTATATTGTCTCTATCGGTGTTTGTGTCTTGACGTTCTTCTGGTGGGTCTACTAAGTGCTTGATTATTTGTGGATGTGGTTGTGTTTTGTCGTTTGATGGTGTTGGGATTTGTTCGATGATGTTGTCTATGCCAGTTGGTTTTGTTGTTTCTTGGTCAGTGTCTCGTTGTGGTGTGTATTTGTTGTTAGTGCCAATTGGTGTTGAGGTTGATGCTGGAATGATCGTGATGATTTGGTCCATTTCCGGTTCTGTTGTCGTCTTCTTTGGTGAGTTCGTGATTCTTTTAATTATTTTGTCAATTTTCGCGTCTCTTTTTGTTGGGCTGTTGTCTTTACTTTTTGCATTGTCGTTCCTGAATGCGTTGGGGTTGTCAGAGGTGAAAATTTGTAGTGGGCTCCCTTGGGAGGAGTCCGAAGCCAGGTTGATTATTTCCACCGATTGGTCCTTTTGCAATTTCTTCATATCCAATTGGATGCGGGGTGAGTTGGCTTTTTGTTTTTGGCGTTGTTTTGCCTTTTCGAGACTTGATTGGGCCGGGTCTGTTTCCTTTGAGCGTTCCTCGAAGTCTTTGTTGGGTTTGTAGGTGTGCTTGGTTGGTGCAGTTCCTTTTCGTCTTGGTTGTTTTGGATTTTAGTTTGGTTGGTTCCTTTGCGATCCACTTGGACCGGGTTGGTCCGTCTGTCCGTAGTTCCATTGGGATGTGCTTGGGACAGGTTGATCCATATGGGTTGTTGTGACGGGGTTGTGCTCTTGTTGTTTCTCCTTGCTTTGCGTCTTCTGGTTGTTCTTCTTTTCTGTTAACAGAAACTCTTTTATTTTTTCTTGATTACTTTTTCATTCTCGTACGGTCTTACATGCTACAAAATGTATTAGTCTGGGTTTTGTTTCAATTACTATAGCTAGGTCATTTTTTTTCTGATTACCGTGTCTTTGCGGTTGTGTGTGTCTAGTGTTATTGTTGTTGGTGAGTAATTTGTGATTGTACAATCTGGTATTATATTCCATAATGGTTTAAGTGTGCCTCGGGGTTTGGTCGCTCTACGTGCGAGTGTTTTTCGTGCTACTTGTTTTCTTGTGTTATTGATTGTTGTGGTTTTATCTCCGAATGTTATCATTAGTTTATCTGGTGTAAATTTAATAGGTGATGTATGCTTACGTTTCGCTGCTTTCTTCTTGACATTCTGGAGAGTTGAGTTGTCGGAGGCAGATTCGTCGTCAGGGATGTCTTCGTTGAATCTGATATCAAGCTCGGGCTCCGAATCGGTCTCGATATTCCATATGGATTCTGCATTTAGCATTGGTTGTTTGAGGCCTCTCTTCTTGTCTAAATAGAAATTTTTTATGTTTTTGTACGACGGTTTATTGTGTGATGGTTTTGTGATTATGTTGGAAAGTTGGGTGTTAATTTTTCTCCCGAAGTGTGCCGTGTATGGTGCTATTTTTGTTGTTGTGTTTGGGATTAATTTGATTTCTTGTATTATTTCAGCGATTTTGTCTGCAAGTGTTATCTGTGACCAATTGGTGTCGTTGTTTAGCACTGATAGGCGTCTTTTTATTGTTTGAATTAGGCGCTTAAGGCAGACTGCGTTTAGCTTTTCACGCTTTTCGTGATTTAGACAGAGTACCAGTTGGCACTATCCTCCAGATTCGAATAGATATAATTAGTCTGAGTTATATGAGTAATTTTTACCAATTGGTATGTAATATTAATAGAGGCTAGTTTATTTAAGAATAACAAGAAAAATGTAGAACCTGAATTAGTTTTCTGTTTTTGGAAGGGCCACGCAGATCCTTTTTTTAACGTCACATCTTATGCGTCTGCAGAGCAACACTGCATATCTAATTTGTTTGATTGTCAGTTAGTCATTGAACAGAATGATTGTTCACAGTGCAACTGTGATTATGTAAAAACTTTGCTAAAACAGTAGGTAATATACATCATAGAGTTTTCAAGTGTTTGTAATTTATACTTTTAAGTGCTTGATGCCAGATTTTGTTCTCCAGTGCAGAGGTTTCTGTATCACACTCTCCTCGAGCTAGATTCCTCCCCAATTAAAAACCTAATTATGAATGATTTGGGTGCTCATAATTCCGCTATCCAGTGTAGTTTTTTGTTTTGTGTGAGCGTTTTTACCCAGAATTCACCGTCCCATCCTTGGTTGAAGTTTTTCCCCTGTTTTAAAACGATTTCCGGGTTATGACGTTATTCTTTTCATTAGCTTTATCTCTGATATAGAGAGCAGCTTCTGCGTCCCCTGACTCCTCTTATTCCCCAGATTTTTATGGACGTGTTTTTTTTCACGTGTCTGACTTTTTTTGTGAAATATTTGTGTTGTAACCTGTTGGTTGTTTGTTTGTTTTACTGTTTGGAAAAATCTAGTTTAGTTTTTTTTAACTGATTGGCAAACTGCTGCAAAGTGTTCTTGTTATTTGCAAAAGTTAAATAAAGCTAAATTTGCTGAACATTGTGTGTTTCTTTGTTGTGCTTGACCACGTTCTCTGTTAAATGCGCAGATGAGTACTTACATTGTGTTAGGTACTTCTGAAAGTAGCTCCATCCGAATGAGTTTTTCATGTTAGCTATCAATTGATCTTTTACGATGTCTACTTCTAGTTCTCCAGAACTAGTATGTGGTCCAAGTTCACTTAAGTGACTTTAAAATTTTTTGACTGATTCGTCTGATTGTTGTGTGGTGTTTATAATTGAAAACGGTTGAATGTAATAATATTTGGTATTATAAATGTAATTATTAGTTGGTGGACTAATTTTTTTGTTGTACATCTGTCTATTTTTCTGTGAAGGTTTCTTTGGTGGCAACTTTTTGCTGCTTGGGAGTATAGGAAGATAAGACTTTTTACTTTAGCTTCTGCCTCATCCCACGGGAATTTTCTCTACCTGCTATAAGTACTTTCGTCTGAATTGCTAAGCATTCGTTCTGCCAACCTACTCTTCTTCTTTCATTTTTATTTCTCTTGTTCTGTTTTCATCCTCAGTATCACCCTCCAATGGGTCTTCGTATGTAGGACGAGTTGGATAGAGCAGATCTGTTCTTCCTGGTTTTAAATTTTATAGCTTGTCTACGTGTGGATTTTCTCCAGCCATTACTGCCAGTTTTAGTGTTCCTAACCAGTTTGTCATTTCTGTTATAGGATTTGCACAACTGTCCCAGAACCGGGCTAATCCCAGAGGTGTTTTGACTGCTGACTGAGCCATGTTCTGCCAAAAGTTACACCCGTCTGAACATCAATCGGCGAATACGACATTTTTCACTCCAGAAACGTAGAGTTTCGATCCCATTGGATCGGTAATGTTATGAACGTCCCGTGCAGAACAATTTTGGTGACGAGCAGTAGACAAGTCTGAAGTGACCCTGAGGAACCCACTATCCTCCAGACCCGAATTGAAAAAATCATTTTTTTAAAAGAGCAAATTTAACCAATTGGTAAGTAAAAATAGCAAAAGCTAGTAGGCTTAAAAAACAAGAAAATTGTAGAAAATTGAATTAGTTTTCTGTTTTCGGAAGAGTCACGCACATCTTTACTCTTAGGCCATATCCTATTCGTCAGCAGAGCAGCATTGCATAACCAATTTAAGTGATGATCAGTTTGAACTTGAAAAAAATGATTGTTCACAGTGCAACAGTAGTTAAAGTATAACAAAGAGTTCACAAATATTTATAATCAATACATTCAAGTGCTTGGTTTCAGAGTTTGTGTGAAGAGGTTTCGCTGGAGAAATTTCTCTATCAGTAGAGAGGGTTCTGTATCACAATAATAATACTAATAATGATAAAAACACTAATTTCAATTTTATTCACAATAATAATGAGGATAATAATAGTAATCAGAAAAGTAATAACCAGAAAAATAACAATAATAGAGATAATATTAATAATAATAATAATAATAATAATAATAATAACAATAATAATAATAATAAAATAATTATAATAATAATAAAAATAATAATAATAATAATAATAATAATAATTAATAAAAATAATCAGAAAAAGAATAACACTAATAATAACAATAACAACATTAAAAACATAATAACAAAATTTTTAATAATAATAATAACAATAATAATTTTTAAAAATAAGAACAATAATAATATTAATATCAATAATAATAAAAATAATAATAATAATAATAATATTAAAACTATAATATCAATAGTTATTTTAATAATAATAACAATTATTATTATTATTATTATTATTATTATTATAGTAATAATAAAAAAATTAATAATTTTTATGATAATAATGATAGAAATAATCATTAAAAAAATTAATTTTGAAACAATAACAATAATAATAGTAATAATAAAAATAATAATAATAATAATAATTATAATAAAAGTAATAAAAAATAATGAAAAAAGTGAGAAAAATAATACCAATAACAATAAAAATAATAATAGTAATAATAATAATAGCAAAAAAAAATTATAAGAAAAGATATGAAAAAAATCACAAAAAGCATTCCCCTGCTTTGCTGATAGTTGAACTGAAATCCTGAATGTCTCCGACTTACAGCTGCGTGTGAATATCTCCAATTAGTCCAGTCTTTCCATTTTTTGAAGGCATTTGCCACATGGCGTGCTTTGTTTCTGTCAATTTGACTGCTGGTTCCCAAACTCAGCTTGAAGACAATTTTGTCCTTGACTACATCTCTGTCTCTGGGTGGTCTCACTAGATCCCAAATGTCGTGGCCTTGGAAAGCCTCGACCTTGTTTTTCGCTCCTTGATGCTACTGGCCCCACTAGTCACCTCGCTTGGTCTCGCAGATTTTTTTGTTTTCCTCGAAGTCAATCTCGGTCGCAAAAAAATGGATTCTGACTTCTTAAATAGTTGCAAAATATTTCCTACTCGCGTCTTTCGTCAAGGCTCTGCTCTGTCCACTTGCTCCAGCGCATCTTTAAATAAACCCAACTATCTCTGAGTGCAAGAGGTTGTTTGTACCACAGTCATCCATTGACTCTGAGTCTCTGGGACTCCCTCTTCATGCAGTAGCTCTTCATCTAGTGCTGCTTCCTGAGTACCCAAGTCATCTCGTGTCTTTGTAATTTTTTGAGGGTTCGTACTGTGTGCGCATACCATTTGTTTTATTGCCATCATCTTAATAACCATCATCAGGGTGCCAGAAACCAAGGTGCTAAGACTCATCGTCTATAAGGTCAGCCATCTCACGGTTCTCAGAGACTGGCCCCCACTTCGGTCTCCCTGTTGATCACATCTCGAACTGCACTCATCTTGCTTGAGATCGTTATGAAAAAAAGTATCCATTAACGCCCTCGTTGTAACCTCAACTTTCCTTCCGGTGACTCGTGTTCAAAATTTTGGCATCTTTGTGTTCCTTCCTCGAGAAGTTTTTCAAACCAAAAAAATGAACGTTTACAAAATAAAAGCTTAGGTTTTGAAACCTCGCATCAATTCTGCTGAACAATTCTCTTCAACTAGTCCGTCCCAAAACCAAGTTTCTGATCCTCGCTGCATGGAGATTTGCGGCTCCTCACATACTTATTGGAAGCCTGCGTCAATGACTAAAGATCTTACCATCTCCAGCAATGTCCTTTTGTACCTCTCAGCGAACACATTTGCTGGTGGCGTCTCTGGTTTGGTGTTCCCCTCTAGAATAACTACCTCTAAACCTTACTTCTCGAAGGGCACTCAGAGAAATTCCTTTGCATTGTCTTGTCTCAGGTTCTTGAGCATCCCCTCACTGAGAACAAACCTCTTCAGGCTGGCCACTGCTTTACTCCCTTCATTTAGCAAGCCGGCAAAAATGACATTGTGAGCACATTGCAGAATCGGAACCCTGATAGTGACTCTACTCTGAATGGTCCATTACGTCTGTAAACACAGTTTTCATTTTCTCCTCTGCTTTGCCCTGATTCGTACTGGAGTCTTTGTTATCTTGGCTAATGCGCACGCATTGCACACAGATGCAAATTCCCCCACCATCTCTAGCGCATTTCAGACCAGATGCGGGTGATTCCAATGACAAAATAGTTCGTGCCACCTCCTCTCACTGTCACATTCTACGCTGTTGGAGGGTCATCTTCAAGTCTATAATGCTGAAGGGTAGGTGAAAGAAAGTTTTTCACCAAAATTCACTTATAGGGTTTTATATAGCTTTTTCGTTTCTCGAAAGTGAAGCTATGTACCCAATCGGCTCATCTTGAGATTGATAGGAGGTTTGTAGAATATTTGAACACAAAATTACTTTTTTTCAAATTATAATTCCCCTCTGGTTGAGGGTATGCTGATACTCACACAGCCTCAGTCCACCTTTGCGGAAGCCTCTCCGTTGGTTTTTGTGGCCACTGATTGAATGGGCACAAAATCCATAAACGTGTTGACGTTTTCACAAAAAAGTCATTAAAATCATTGTTCCCTATCATGCCTCATATCTTCCACTGAGGAAGAGCTGCCCCAGTTTTCCACGTCTAGCGTAGCCAATGTCAGATACATTGCCAATGTTTCCAGTTTGCCTCCATCTCCTTGTCTCCTGAATGCCTTGGCTAGGTGATACCTCTCGGCACATTGGCTGCATTGCGGTGTCTCAATTCTTCTGAATTTCGTGGCAATGTAATCTCGAATCCCACATACATCTGGACCCCTTCATGAAATCACGCTTCACTGCTAGCGCCACTGAATCACTTTGTCCTCTCCGTCTTAGTGCCGTGCTCTCATGAAAGTACTGCAGCCTTTTTCTCAGCTCTGCGAAGTTTGTTGCGGGATTGCAGCTTTCTTGAATAAGGAAACTTTCATACATCTTTGGCAAAACATTGAGGGCCAAGGTATTGAGGAGCTTCTCTGATACTGTTTCCCCTATTTTTGTAGCCTTGTGAGCAGCTCCTGTCTTCTTATGTGATAATTGTTCAAATCCTCAGAACCTCTGAGCTGCAGTCGAGCCCGCTGTGCCACCAAAGTAACCACTGTCAGCGTCTTCTAAATCCGGAATCTGTTGCAAAAGCTTAAAAGCATTTGCTCCACCTCCTATGCTGTCTGCTGCTACACATTCTTGTCTCATCAACATGTTGTGTTATCTAGAGTTTGCTTCAAATAGCATGGCACTTTGTTTATTTTCTCCTTGATGTCAGCTACTTCCTTCTCATATCAATCCTTGAGCAACTTGTGGTTCTTCTTCTCCTCATTACATGCCCCATTGACAAGCAATGCAGGCTCAATGGGTTGCTCCTCTGTCCTCAGAAGTGCTTTTCAAAGCTCCATCGTCTACATCAATGCCATCATTTTGTGCTCCAGATTGGAAAGTCAGGTGCTTTTCTGTTTAGGTCAGCAGCTTCACTCAACATAGAGTGAGCAGGCAAAACGGTTGTGATAAGAAAAGGTACTGTGCGAAAAAAGACTATTTTCAGCAACAAGATTTTGTTTTAGAAAATAGTTTTATGAGTTCGAAATCTGCTGTGTGCATAACTTGTTGGGTTATGAACTATCGCAGGCGGAATAAAAAGGTTTTTTTTAACTAAGAGAAGGAAATCTTTTCCCAATTAGAGAGAACAATAAGAAGTATTTTGCGATAAAATTTAATGATTTGAATGAGAGATCTGAATAGTAGATCAAGATGGCGATTTGAATTTAGGGATGATTTAGGACTCAAAATTCATCTGTTTCTTTACCAATTGTCAGTGCAAAAAAAAATCAAGATAAAACTGATCTTAGCACTAAAATTTATGGTGGAGGTCGCAAGGGTTACCCAATATGGTTTGTTTCTGCAAAAACAATCCTAGACATCAGTCGCAGGGCTTACCGTATATAGAATATATTTGGATTTTTCTAAGAATTCATTCACACTTACAGAGGTATCATAATTATTCAAGATATGCAGGGAAGATTTTACTTCACATAATCTAACTCTCATATTAGATATCTTCTATTGTATTGATTCACAGCACCATTTCTTGAGCATTCGTTTATATCAATTTTTAACCTTAATCAATTTGTTCCTTTTTGATTCAACTGTAAGTTAAAATTTCTAATATTTCTAAATAAGATTAAGACTATAGTTGGAATCAAAATTCAAATATTCTCATTCTCGTCCTTCTTTGGTAGACAAATGAGTCACGAATATGGTTTGGCGGGGTCGGATGATTATGTTTGATTTGATTTTTAGTTTTAAGTTGTTTTTTCGAGAATACTAGAGCATTAAAAAAACATTTTTTAAAAGTAACTCTTTGAAAATGTCAAAGTTTAGCTGAAAGAAAGCGAATTAAATTTAAAGTATGCACAGATTTGCATTTAGGAGAACTGAAGACAAAAGAATAATTTTTAGTTGCCAACTATCGCTGGGATTGCTGAGAATTAACTTCACTCAACTTTCTCAACTTTTCATCTTTCTCTACGTTGAATTAGAGTAACAAAAATTAACAGGTAAACTTGACCGCAGAGAAAAATTTGTTCTCGCGTTTGGTCAAAGAATCTATGTACCCGCTTCCATTTCGTTTGTATGGTAAACAAGATGGGTGCATTTTCTTTAATCTGGCATGAAAGTTCACTTCTGTTCCATTAGCTAGGCCAAATATATCTATCTCCAAATGCTTCTTTCGGAGAAGCTATCCAAGAATACCAAAGTACTTTTTGATCTTTTAATAATATTGCTTAACTCCTTTTTTGCATTTTAATATAGTTGATCGATAACTTTTCCTTCTGAATTAATTTTTATTAACTCGATAAATTCGTTATTTTTGCTGCTTAACTTACTTTGTCAAACATATTGAAAGCCTCTTGGAAAACTGCGAGCTGGTGTGGCTTTAAAACATGTCCATTCATTTTGTACGACGTCCCAGACCCACTAGATTCGATTGAGACATTCGATTCCGACCTGGGAAATTTCGAAGGTGTCTGAGAAACAGTTTTAGTGGAGTCAATATTCGCTCGAGGCTGAGTTTTGTTAGTAGCAGGAGAGTTTATTTTATTATTATTTGTGGCAAGCGGTTTTGCGGTCATTGCGATGCTTCCTGAACCCTTGGAACCTCGTCTTTCTTCTGGTTTCGAGAGACTTGACGATGTTGCGGAATTGGAAGGTCCTCGCGATTTTGTTGAGGTTACTGACGATAAAATGCTACTCATTGTAGAAGAAATCGGTGGCCCAACTTTTCTGCGAATTCAAAATTTAATTATAATCGTCAGATCAAAAGGACATAATTTGAAATTGGAATTATTGCATCTGAATTCAATAGTAAGTCGTTTTTAACTCATACTACAAATTTAAATTAAAGTGATTGTTAACGCAATTACATTGCAGCATTTTTTTGTATTAAAATGTTACAGATAACAAATAGATTATTCAAAACGCATCGTGAGTTTCTGAAGTTCTAAGCGATTCTACACGTTTCCAGCTAAAGAGTTTTTTGACTGTTTTCATCAAAAATATTGTCGTTTAAGTAGACAATAATTTTTGAATATAAGAGTACAGATTCTATTACAACTAAAAGCAAAGTTGAATGCTTCAAAATATATATCTTTTCATTATCAGAAACAATCAACAACACCAACAATGGTAGTTTTTAAGAAGCATGTACGGTCTGAAACAATTAATGCATAATTATAGTTATACAGACTAAACATTATGATGAATTTACATGCTTTGAACTGTGAATATAGCTTGACCTGATTAATCTTGGAGCTGTGAAAAGTACAAACAGTTTTTTATTTATTATTCAACTTGTAACTTTGTAACCAAATTTTTGTGAGCCAAACAAAGTTTATAATTACATTAGCACACCTGTTTTTTTTTAACAAAACACGCACACGCATCAAAAAGTTATATAATACTTTTTTCAGTCTCTCATCGGCATGTGCTGATAATTTGGTCGTAAAAACCAAAAACTCGTTATTTTTGAAACTTGATGCGTGAAAACGTTTATTCTTATTGCTGGCCTTATAAATTGTCTGGACGGTGTGTACAAGTGCAACTTTTTAGCTGAAATAACTAATGATGGAAAGTAGCATATTTTTATGAAACAAAATTTGCAGTATTGTCACCAATCACCAGGACAGATTACGCAATATTTGTGAAGTAGGATCATTCCATTGTACAGACTGAGGCCTCTGATCATAGTCCAAACCTATGAGATCCAATATTTTTTAAACTAAACAAACCTGTTCATGATATACTGCGCTCTTGAGACTTCCAACCAAAGGCGTCACGTTTTTCCCTGTCTCTTCATTTTCTAGGTGTTTTCCCCGAATTTGTTTGTGGTCAGAATACATATTTAGGCAGAAAACAAGTCCAACAAGAGCAACCAGACGCAAATAGAATATAATTTAAGCATACAAAGACATTTATTTGCAAAAGAAGTTGCTGCCGTCAGTTGACATACTAGAAACAGCAAACAAACAAATGACTGGATATCATATACAGAACTCAAAAGGAGAAACTAAAAATTTGAAATTATATCTATTGATATATTTTCACTTTTCTGCTTGCTCGCGTTTGATAAGCAAATTGATAAATTGATAAAAAACATTATTATCAAGATGTACTTGAAAAGATTTTCTAAAAAAATATTTCCCGATAGAAATAAATCGTCAGAAAGAACGAAAGATTTTTCAAATTTTATCCTTTTGGCCAGCAAAATATTTCAAATTATTATTAGGTCATGCATTAGTTGTCCTATATTATACAAAATTTTTCCAGCTGAAATCAAACCTATCAAAAACTTCTTTCCTTTCCATGTTTACATGACTAGCGATGAAAAAGTATGAACTTAAGGTTTTTAAACATTTCTGAAACAAAATACTGACATTTTTGTACATCAATGGACTCATGCAATTTCACACTGCAATTTAATGATTCAATCCAACAGGATCAAATATGTTAAATATTTGTTAAAGTCAACAGAACACATCACTTGAGACGAACTCAGCTGTGCTTAAACTATTTTTCATCGTTCTTTAATCGCAGGTTCCTGGTTTTTCTGTTCTTCTCGTTAAAAAGTTCCCATTTGTATTCCATATAGTTATTTTTAGCCATGTGAAAATCAAAATTAATTAGGGGGCATGACTTTGGTTGTTATTTTACGCCTTTATAAGGGAAAAAATACCACTTCCTTAAAATAAACTAAAAATTGGTTCATATCATTTGAGGTGTAAACATAATAATGGGTATCTATAGAATTTAAGTTAAATAATAACTCTAACGAGCAGGGAACCAACAATTGGACAGCAGAAGGTTTAAAGTCATTTTATTTTAGGTCACGGATGTCAAAGCGGTTGCAGAATAAAAATAGAGTCCACTATACATATTCAGTAACCAAATATTCAAAATCTATCAAATTAAATCCCTTTAATTTAGATGGCAGGTTTGAACCGTAGAGGAAAACCCAGCTAAGAACTCTGTAAAAAATACGATTTTCTGCTTTTCTGAACAATTTTCCTGAGTTAGGATCTCTCATTTCTTTTGTTTTGAGCGAAATTATATCGATGACTTCTTCGTGTTATCTTTTAATTGAGAACAGCGGTTAATCAACAGCTAACGTAGAAATTATATTTGAGAGTCACTGAAACATAAGCAAAAAAAGTATTCTGTTGTTATTTAGTAGCAATCGCAAAATCAACTCTTCAATCCAACAATTCTCAATCAAACTAATAATTGAAGGAGCTAGGTGATGTGGATAAATCGAAAGTGTCACAACGTAATTGAAAATACTTGCTCGTGAAAGTGTTTCCATGTGAGTCAAAATGACGGGAAACATTCTACAGATCTTGGGCTAAGTGGGTTGCGCTTTTGGGTCTATGAAAGTCGTTATTGATGGGCTGCGAATAAGACTTTTCTGAAGACAAAAGCTCCTTTTGAATTCAATATTTCTGAATAATGGGGCCGCTGGCTCTTCCTACTTATTTTTGAATTTTCCGGACGACATATCAAACATTTGATCTGAAATTTTCACTAAACACGTGTTGAGCCTTGTAAAGTCTGGAAAGTTTTGGCCCAGACTTTGCAAGTCATAAGTCTTGAAATAAGACTTGATCGGTATTGATTAGCCAGCTCAAGACACTGCTGATTTCTGTCGCTGCCGGGATCAAATTGTCGACTTCCGGATGCGGTTAAAACGAAACAAAACCATCGTATTGGACATGGATGGAACTCAGAAATCACTCTATAGTTTCATTTTCGGAATTCAAAAAATGTTCACGCAGCGCACCTTGAACGCAAAAAGGTTCTGGAGTTGTTCTGAAACACAGCTTTAACTCTGTGGTAGATGCACTACATCTTTATTTTTTCTATGTGTTTAATACGCGCATTAGCCCAAACTCTCATTATGTGCTTTAGCCCATCGGATACCCTATCTCTACCACCTATATCATTATTTTTGTTGCACTTCTGTCTGTTTGTGCACAAAAGAGTTATTCTATGACATGATTTTACCCTGTGACATGGTGCAGTCTAAAGAAAGCTCGATGACTCCATTGAGAGAAAACCCGTTCTGGGATCTTCAAACACCCAAACCACAAGCTCTATGGGAGAAATGGCAGAAATGACCTAAGAATGCAATAGGCATATTTTCAATGTGAAGCTGCGAGCAATTCCTGAACATAGATGTCTTAGAACTAGAGAATTTGAAACTATGTACGAAAATCAGCCTTGGAAAATCTCGGGCAAAAATAACAGCTCTTTACTATTTTTACGTACTGGAAAGGCAGTTTGCAGGACAGTTTCATCGACGAGATCAAATCGCGAACATCGAAAGCGCTCAAGTCGAGCAGTTATGAGACTTCTGATAGATTTACAATGTGAAGCCGCAAACAGAACAAGGAAGAAATATAGAAACAATTCCACGGAGCTGTTACAGAATTAGCTGCAATTTAGACCACTTTGAACCGGAACTTATAAGAGATATGTTCTTTAATATAGATAATTTTTACATTCAAAAATACTATTGAAATTAATGGTCTCCACAGAACAAGTATTACAAATTTCCAAGTTTTCTAAATGAGCATTTAAAATCAGAACATACAAGAAAGCACGCCGATAGATTTCATCCCAAATCTCTTACTATAAACATATTTTCAGCGATAGATACGCGAACATCAGGTGAACCTAAACAACAAGTATTACAAATTGCCAGAGTTTTCTAAATGAGCATTTAAAATCAGAACATAATAGAAAGCACGCAGATAGATTTCATTCCATTACTCTTACTATAAACATATCTTCCACGATAGATACGCGAAAATCAGGTGAACCTAAACAATTCAACAGTGGGTTGAGTAGACAATTTTCTGTTAATTCATCCAGTTTAAATATGAACAATTGTCGAAATTGGGGATTAATTTTTGACAAGGATCAGCAGTCTTATTGTGCGGTAAACAATCAGAAGTGCAGAAAACGCAACAAAAAAACAATTAGCGATACTTTGTAGTACATGAACTTGACAATCGGTTAGAAACACGCCTTGAAATTGATTAGCGAATCAAAAATCAAAGAACAATGCTTATCAGATACATTATAGACCGCAGATTACTGACTATTTCAAGCAACGATTGACAAACAGACAGAACCTAAAAGTCTAAAGCTGAAATCTGGCACTGTATATATGGAAATTTTGGTAGAGTTGGGAAGCTCTTCAACGAAAATAAACGAATGTTTACCTAACAAAAGATTATTACAGTGCACAAAATAGCTGTTGGTCAAGAAGACTTTGAGTTGAAATTTTTCTGAATCCTTCTAATAACATCTTTGGGTCAGAAATCTATAAAAGAATCAAATGGCTTGAAACGTGATACGTGGAAGTTAATAAAAGTATTAGAAAGTCACAAGGCACTAGTCGGACCAGGTTTGTTTGCGGGAACTGGACTCCAACTCATTCAAAATTATAGCAAGTCACTTTCAGCCATTGAGAACGTATGCCCTATTAGTGTCAAAATCAGGAGGAAGTTTCCCGATCTGAGAAAAGAGATGGGAAACCAAAAGCACAAGGTTGTGTCCAGGTTTCAAAAAACTATTTATCCCTTCACACGAAAAACTTAGATGGATCCCCATCCTCCTTTAGAATTGCGTGAAAAATGATTTGTCAATACTAATTTTTGATGGTCACATTGAAAAAAGAGCCAGTTGCATCTATAAATAATTCATCTCCCCCAATTGTATTGCGGTAAAGAGACCATTCAATCAAATTGCCATTAGAAAAATTGTTGAACAAGGCAATGCAAATGAACAAAAATCAAAAGTCTAATATTGAAAATGCATAGGAACAATTTTGGTAACGGCATCATCATAATCATTCAGGGCGAGGTATGGGTCAGCTCCTTCGCTTGAAGTACGCATACAGTTTACTTATGCTAGACCCCAAAACGGCCAAACATTGTGGTTTTAACTTTGTAGGAGGATATTGCACAGGTGCTTCCAGATTTAAAAAAGTTTTCTACGAACTTAAAAACATGCCGGCATTATTGGAAAAAGCCAGGGAAAAAACTCTATCCTTCTTGAAAAACACTTTATGTTTTCTAGATGACATCATTTTTATCACGCGTGGATCGAAGTTAGATAGTTTAGATGTCTACGCTTGCCTCAGAGTTCTCGAAGGAAAAAATCTAAAATTAACCGTCCAAATGTCATTTCGCTTGAAAAAATTATCAATAGCCTCGGCTACCATAACTCCAACACTTGTATACAGCCACTAATTTCTAATAAGAAAGGTGAACATGATTTGAAAGCCGCAAAAAATTTCAAAATAATGCGTCCATTATTGGGATGCAACCACCATATAACAATGTTCATTCCGAATCTAGCAAAATTATGTGACCCGTTTAACGGCATTCTAAATAAGGAATCAATTTTTTGGACAAATACACAACAGGCAAAATAGAAAAAGAAGATAGCTAGACAAGAAACTGAATACGAGGGTCAGATGCGATGCATCGAGAGAAGGTTTGGTAAGTGTACTTGAACAGCAGACACAAATTGGTAGGACACAAATTGGTTAGGCAGCAGACAGAAACACCAGACATCATTTACAACAACATCTCAATTCCTAAGGGTTTGAGGAAAAATATTAATGAAGTTACGGGTAGTATTACGAAATAATGAGCATTTTAAACACTATCTTTACAAAAAAGAAAAAAGCTACACAGTTGTAACTGATCATTGCTCAATACTTCCTAAAATCAAAGACAGCTAACAAAACACATCATAATCTATTAACACGCTGGGTAAATAGCTCAACCCATTTGATTTGATTATTCAATATATGACAGGATCTAATAGGGGTTTTGTTGGTTACATTTCAAAAAAATCAATACGGAAAAGGTCATTACGTATCAGTATTCAGCGACGAATTTGAAGTAGCAAAAAAGATATGATCAAGAATTCGTTCAAAAAAAAAGAAATCAGTGGGCGACTAAACGAATTTGTTGAAACTTTAAGAAAAATAGAGCAAATTGCGAACAAATATTGAAAGGGGAACGCAGTAATCGAGCGGTCGTTTTTTAGGGGAGAGTCGCGCTCAATTTAACCATACTCTGACAAAATTTTCAAACTGGCTTTTCGCCAGTTGGATTGCTATTAAACAGTCGCTATCTGTCACTGGATCAGCAAATTACTTCAAATTTACTTAACACGTTTTCTTCAACATCGCTTATATCAATTACTTCAAATTCATTTACTTTAATCACTTTTCATAATCATAATTAAGTTAATAAAGATTACTTTGTATTTCGATTCAACCTCTTTATCCTTCAGAAAACTACTTGCAACTCACGTACTAATTTTACTTTAATTGACTCTACGCTGACATCAGACAAAATAATGGAACAGGAGGATCACAGCGAACCGCAAGGGCATAGTCAAGAGAGGATCTCAACACCCCAAAAAACTACAGTTAGCTTCAATCCAAACTTGTCACTCGATAGCAATCAGGCAGTTCTTCAGGATACTCGATAAAGTTTTCAAAAAAACTTTATTGCAGCAATGACTTCAAAAGACTTGGCACGTCTTGAAGCAGATCTTGGCACGTTTGCAAAAACACGAAGAATATTCTAGAAATCCTGTAAAATGGATCCAGAAATTGCGAAAAGAACGACAACGGAGTTGACCGCAAGAGTTGGTTTTGGGTTTAAGATTCAAAATCATGAACCCTTTCTAAAGTACAGATCAAACTGAGAAGAAATTTCTTTTTGTTAGATTGAGCTTAAACTGGGCTTTGCAATCGCATATATGACAAAGCACAAAAGAGAACAAGAAACAAAAGGCTACCGAGCACACCCCCGAAAATCTGTCAATATATTTGCTTGTGAATGGTCTCCCACGAGAGTCAATTTGAAGGGACATCCTTCTCCTGATCATGGGCTTTGTGGATTAAGGGTTACGGGTCCATGAAAGATAATAATGATGGGCCGCGATGAAGACGTTTCTGTAGCCAAAAGCTCCATTTGAGCCCTCAAAATTGCGGTGAATTCTAAAACTTTGAAACAATGGGGCCGCTGGTTCTTCCTAAACTTTTTTGTATTTTCGCGAACGACATATCAACCATATGATGTAAACCTTATTCAGCTATATAATTAAACAAAATTAAAAATCACAAGAATACACAAAATTTGGCCTCCATTTGGCCGCAAAGAGGTCTAAAGCAGCTAAAATGGGTACTAAATATGGTACGAGAGTCCCATTACTGCCCATTACAACTCCCTTTAACTCCCTTTCATCAAAGGAACAACCTACAATTAGTCTACATCTCCGTGTAATGAATTGCTGTGCAAACCATGGCACGTTACGAAGTCTTTTCGGTCAGGTCGAAATTTGTACAAAATACGTTTTTGGCGAGCTTTAGCCCAGACATAAAAATTGTTAAGACTTGAAATAAAACTTGATCAGCATTGATTAGCCGACTCAAGGAACTCTTGATTACTGTTTCTGCGAGGACTGCTTTTTCTATCTTGAGATGAGGTCAGAACCACATAAAACCATCGTATTCGACATGTTTAGAATTCAGAAATCACAACTGATTCTCATTTTTGGAATTCAAAAAATTTCACGTAGCACACCATGAGTTTAAAAATTTGCCTTTTCATCTTTTTTTATTTTTTGGTTCTTTCCTTAAATTCATTTTTGGATTTTTCCTAACATAGACTGCGTTTTAAATAACTACATTTCTAAATAAATAAAAACTACCTGATCTTTCTGGCTGGTGGTTTAGATTTTTCAATCTTCCAAATCACGTCAACCAATGTGAACAGAAAAAAGATTTTAGAGATTGTTTTGAAACACGGCTTTAATTCTGTGTTATATGCACTACATCTCATTTACTTTTACGTACTTGATACTCGCATTAAGCTAAACTCTCATCATGTGCTTTTGTCCATCGGGTACCTTATAGCCATCTCGTATCATAAATCAGACGTTAAATTACCTTGCTGAAGATAATATCTATAGCATTATTAATTTTAATCATTTGTCTGTCTGTGCACAAAAGAGTTACTTTATGTCAGTCTCATATCTGTCAAGGTCGGATCAAGTTGCAATTAACTCTGTATTTTTACGTCGTTCTTCCTAAAAAATACCTAGTAGCACACCACCAGTATGTAACTTTTGATAATACCCTAGGCCTTGAGATTACCTTACAACATGGCGCAGTCTAACGAAAACTCGCGGATTACATTAGGCATAGACCTGTTCTGGGATTGTCAAAAACTCGAACCACAAATTTTATGTGATGGAGGAAGGTCGTATACAAAACTGGCAATTCGTGTGAAAGAAATTATAGATCCTTACAATAGTAATCAGTCCAATGCCTACAAAAAGTTGAGTTGCTTCAAGAACCGATATGCGAAGAGCTCATGCCAGATCCAACTCCAACCTACAAACTGGATAAGCATATTCGCAATATTCAGCATAGAGCAAATCGGAAAAGAAATGCCAGAGAAATAGGAAAAAATTGCGGAGACAAGCCTTGAAATACCGCGGAGAGAAAAGCCAGCTCTTTTCTTTTTAAATATTGGAAAAAAAGGGTCGGAAACAAACCCATCGAAAAAATCCACACACTAAAATCAAAAACTTTCAACCAAGGAGTTATGGGATCTGATGGAACGAAGATTCAAAAGATAAAGGAACATCACATTTGACAGTCCGAAACAGAACAAAGACAAAACAACGGAATCCTTAGAATGTATAGTACTGATCTCAAACGCGAACTATTGGAAAAAACGTTCTCACCATAACAAGTTTTACAAATTGCTAAAAATTTCAAAATGAGAATTCATAATCGAAACAATGAAAAGCACACCGATAATTTGATCCCAGGAAATTCTCTTTCAACAGGCATAGTTCCAGCAATAAATACGCAAACATCAGGTAAACTTAAACAATTCAACAAAGGGTTTAGTAGACATTTCTTTAGTATTTCGTCCAGATCGAATATGAGCAATTGACTAAATTGTGAATTGAACTTTGACAAGGATCATAGGTCTCATTATGCGGTAATCAATCAGACGTGCAGAAAAGGCAGGGAAAGAGCCGATTTGCGAGATTTTGGGGAGGAGTAACCCGACAAACTGGTATAAACACACGCCTTCAATTTGTTTAGCGAATCAAAATTCAATGAACAATGCAGGTCAGTAATATCCAACTCCGTAGATTATTGAGTATTACGAACAACGAATGGCAATAAGATAGAACACAAAATTGTGACACTGAAAATCGGTACTGTAGACAAGAAGGTACTTAGATAACACAGTGCAAAAAATAGCTGTTAGGACTGCAGATAGGACATCGAAATGAAACGTTTTTCGCATTCACCTATTACCATACTCTGGACAAAAAATACTCCAATGGAAACTAATGACTGGAAATTAGATACGTGGAAGGTATTAGTAGTATCAGACGCTCACAAAGCACTTTTTGGGCTCGATTTGTTTCCGGCAATTGGACGCTAACTCATTCAGAAAGATAACAAGTCAAGTTTTGACTCATCCGTTCAGGTCAGAAAGGTACGGGAACTCCCATCCACCTTGAAGATCGCATGAGAGCAGAATTGTTAACAACATTTTCCGATGTTAGCTTTGAAAAATTAGCCAGTTGCTTCTTTGTATTATTCAACTCCCCAAGTGTAATCTCGCTAAAAAAAATGACCATTCAATCACATTACCATTAAAATTTAAAGCATTGAACAGGGCAATACATAAGGACAAACGTCTAAATCCTAATATTGAAAATGCTAAGGGACAATATTTGTGCATTACCTTAAATGGCGATGCATGGTTTAGTACCATCGACTTGAAAGACGCAGACATTCACTTAGCAATACTTTAATTGGTGATGCAGGGTTTAGGATCATCAATTTGAAAGACGCGGAAATTAAGATACCCCAGAAACTGCCAAAAGTTTTAATTTTAAAATTATAGGAGAATATTACACAGGTACTTCCAGATCTAAAAAAAAGGTTTCTACGGACTTACTGACATGAAACTATGAACAGCACTGTATCACTCCTAATGAACACATTGTTTCTTAGATTACATTATTATTTTCACATTTTCACGCGCGAATCGGTTTCAGATCATTTAGAAGATGTCTACGCGCGCCTTAGATTGATGGATAAAAAAACTCAAAAATAAACTTCCAATATCTTTTGGCTTTAAAAAAGTGGTTGACTGGCTTTGCTACCATATCTCCAACTCTAGTATAAAGACACTATTTTCTAAAATGAAGTCTAAACTTGAGTTCAAAACCCCAAATAATTTCGCAAAAGTATGATCATTATTGAGATCCGTCGAGCGTACAACAAAGTTCATTGCCAATCTCGCAAAAATTTGTCAACAGTTTATAGATCTTCTCATGAAAAGGAAAAAATTTGTTTGGGCAGATAACTGTCAGGCACATTTTCACATATCAATAAGATAGATAGCTAACATAACAGAAAACGTCACTTTTCTGGCCAGATCCGATGTATTGACAGAAGTTTTGTTTAGTGTACTTAAGCGACAGATACCAATTGGTAGAAACCAATCATATAAGCATCTCAATTCCTAATGTTTTGCGAAGAGAAACAACGTAATAGTGAAATAAAGTACTATAAGTTGTCTGGAGAATTGTGCATTTTAAACACTTCTTTAAACACATCTTTAAAATAAGTAAGAAGTGAGAACACTAGAGCAAATTGCGAACGAAAGTGAACGCGAAAATCAAGTGGCCGTTTTTTAAAGGAAATTCACGCGCGAACTAACCATACTCTGACACAGAGTTCAAACCCACTTATTGCCAGTTGTAAGTAAACAATGGCTACCTCTCATCTCTTTAAAATTTTCAAAAAAATCCGTTCAGGCTGGATCAGCAAACGACTTCAAATTGACTTAACACATTTTCTTCAAATTCGTTTAATTGAATTACTTCAAATTCTTTTACCTCGATCACTTTTCATAATCAAAACTAAGTTAATAAAGATTACTTACCAATTCACCCTCTTTATCCCTCAGAAAACTACTTGCAACTCGCGTTTTTTTTTTTAATTTAATTGACTCTACGCTGATATCAGACAAAATAATGGCACAGGAGGATCACAGCTAAGCGGAGGGGCATAGTCAACAGAGGATCTCAACACCCCAAAAGACTACAGTTAGCTTCAATCCAAACTTGTCACTCGATTGCAATCAGGCGATGGACTCATATGACATGGTGTAATAATCGGTTAATACGACAACTGAGGAGTTCATCGTCACAATAATCTTTCCAACAAAACCATTATCGCCACCATGACTTTAAAAGACGCCGTCCTTGAGGAGATTCGCGATTGCATTGTCGCCAAAGATTCGCAAAGAAGCGAATTTCTCTCAATGTATATCAATTTATATTGGAAAGAATTGCATGCCACGGATGACTATGCGTTGCGATCCCACACTCAATAAAAGATGCGGTGATCGAGCCACTGCGCATGTCACATTTGGGCTGGGGCATAACCGTTAATGCATGTTGGCTTTACATAAAAGAGATTTACTTGCAAATGCGTCAGAATGCACTCCGTGTACCTTACTAGGTATAAACCTAAAACCAAATAATCCGAAATATAAATTCAAACCACTTGAAAACTGTGATGTACCAAATGAAGAATTCCAGCTTGACTTCTGGGTTCCTATAGGTAATGATAGGAGCCAAGAATTGTGTAGACTATAGTAGCAATAGACGTATTCCGTAAACTCACAACGGCAAAGGCATATTCGGTTACGTCAAGCGATTGCAAAGAAAGAAAGAAAGAAAGAATAAATTTCTCCTTTTTATGATAAAATAAATCAATTTTATCATAAAAAGGAGAATTTTATTCTTTCTTTCTTTCTTTCTTTGCAATCGCTTGACGTAACCGAATATGCCTTTGCCGTTGTGAGTTTACGGAATACGTCTATTGCTACTATAGTCTATACAATTCCTGGCTCCTATCATTACCTATAGGAACCCAGAAGTCAAGCTGGAATTCTTCATTTGGTACATCACAATTTTCAAAATACATTTTATGGACGAGTTCATTTTGACCAATGAGTGCCACGTAACATACGGTTAGATCAAGCAAGCAGCCTAATGAAAACACCATCAAGAATATTCTGCAATAAACACAACATAAACTTAATTGAAGTCCCTGTAACATACTTTCGCCCTATAGGACTAGTCGAAAGAATGATCCAGACTATCAAACGTATGCTCTCTTGTATTAAACGCAATGTAATTTGAAAAATGTCCCCACTCTTTTCCCAAAAACATTATGAGATATAAATTATCAACTTCAAATTTGTAAGCAAAAAAGCCATGAATATATCTCCGTTTAACGCACATTACGGTCGACGTTTGACATCCAAATACGCCGCTAAGAACCATATCCTCGGATACTGGCCATCAAACACTCAATTGGGACTTCATTAGGACTTGCTGTTTAGATGCTGAAACGGTGAAAGGGAAAGAGCTTTTAAAGTACGACCAAAATCCTTTGGTAACGGTAAACTTTCAAATAATTCTGCAAGCTCCCAGAAAGGGGTCGCATCAAAACACCCAATAGCATAATGCTAAGCACTCGATACCTGAAAGACCGTTATTTTCCATCTCCTCCGACTAGCTCTTCAGTGGTCGAATCAGTTGAGAACGCCATCGCCCATCTGAACGGGGCTATGGACAATGCGGCAAAGTTTTGACAAATTAGAGCCAGGTGCACCCGAGGAAACGACGGAGAAGTTAGCCCATCAAGTAGAGCAAAAAACAATGCTTACGGGAACATTTCATTGAATTGGAAATTCAACGGGAACACGAGAAGATCAAAACTCGATTATCAAACTGGCCAAAAAATGCAACGTTGCACTTTTGTGGTATTCGGTAAAGATCACATAGAACGTGCTTTTAAAACTCTCGCTCACATTCAACAGTAGAGATTTCAGAACATCAGATACTCGTGTTATTTAACCTATTTTTGCAACTTCCAATAAAATCAGAGTAACCCTTCAGCACTGTTACACTTAAATTTCGTCGAACTAATTGATACTAAATGTGTATTTCATGCTGATTATGTAAATTTTCACGTTCCGACAAAATTTTTCACTAAAGGGGAAGGTGGTATACGCACTATACATCTCAAAAACTTTCATGTATATGATACTCGCAATACCATATACTCCCATTATGTGCTTTTGACCATAGGGCACCCTATCTTTGTCTAGTGTACGAAATCGTTACCCAATATGTAGGCATTTGATGTTCTTTTTTCTTAATTATCAGTGAATATGACAACAAATTTGTTCAAAAATGTTTGCTTCGTCTCTCACAGAGTTGCTTCCTTGAAACAGTACAAGTAGAGTACATGGTTTTTGTGAAAACAGCTCTCCCCATCAATTAATTATCAACCGCAAAATGAAAAAGAAGTCGACAATTTAGAGTGTTCGCTACAAACATTTTGCGATTACAATAAATTGACAAAAAAATCCTCGCGCCAAAGAAATCTTTCGAGGAAGATTTGCCTTAAGTGTAAGATATTAGATAGATAGAGAGAGAGAATTGCCAATCAGATTTCCCCGAGGCGTGATTGAAATGCAAAAAAATCCAAAAGTAGATTTTTTGGCCAATAAAGCTCGATCACTCATAAAGGGATTTTATGTCCGAACACTTCGAGTATGAAAGTCTGTGAACACTTTAAAAAAGAAATGAACGTTAAATCCGCAACTGCAGAAGTGCAGCCTTTTTCCTGATCCAGCAAATTCTGAGTCGTCAATTTACACCGATAAAAGACTGAATTACTTTCAACTAAGAGGAGGACTGCATAATCCGAGATTAAGATAGCCAAAGTCCGACCCGTAACTAGGAGAGCGTATGCAGCAAATCTAGTATATATTTACAGAGTGATGTTTTGTTTCAAATGCCAATCTTGAAACAAGACGATTGGATACAAAAACAACCGTATAGTGCGATTGCGTCAAAAGAGTCTGTAGATGCAATAATGCAGATTGATTACAAATTTTTTTTAACATAGACCACATTTTGCTGCTGTGACTCTATGCTGCAATTCATCTTTGCAACAAATTATATATATAAACCGTCTTACGTCGGCCGAGCTGTCTGCCCTCGAACGACTGGCGGGGCAAGTTAACTTAGAACGTGAAGAGCTTTAAAAAATTCATTGTAACCAAAAACCACAGAGAAGTTGATTTGAATCCAGACCTTACCGTTAGCAGTCTGCAACCTTGGCCACTAATCAATACCCCGCCTGGTCTACTTCTCGCTTACAATCGCCTTCAGTAACAGAAGATTAAAAATGGTCAAGCAAAAATTTTGCATAAAAAGATACACACACACACACACATACACACAAACACACATACACATACACACAGACACACATTAGCTGAAAACCACAATGGCCTACAAAATCACAAACAACTCAAGCTGTTTTCTGCAGTTGAAGATCATGTCACAAACTTCATCATTAAGAAACTTGCAAGACAAGGCAAGTCTTTCAGAGATTTTCTATGGAGTTAGATAGCATTCAATTGGTCCGGCAAAAACCAATAACCGTCGATTCAATAAAGTTGTTAGTTGCAATGATTACAGAAACTGCTCATCACGATTCACATTTGGAAATACACCTAATATGGATGGCAAAATGATTGCCGAATAAATGGGTCGGAACAAAAAACCAGAACAAAAGTTCCAATCAATTAAAATAAATTAGATTAGATTAGATTTAAATTCAGATGGTAGACGCTACAGAGAATTTTAAAAACAATTCTAAGTTTAATCACTTTACCACCCTGGACACCATACGAGTCATGACTCTACAAGAGGTGCCCAGAGAAAAAAACGTTTAATACCTTATAAACCATATCAAAAACATCTTTATTATCCATATAGTATGCAATAAGATTATTTCGAATCGAAAAAAAATTGTTTTTAGATATTTGTTTGGATAATAGACTTTCTTTAGTGAGGTAGTTGAACATCTTTATGATTGAAATTCTCGAGGAATTTTTCTGAGTCTGTGTTTTGACTTTTGGCAAAGGGATGAGTGACTTATTGGATGCCCGCTTGTTCGGCCTGTTGCTGTCAACATCAAGAAAATTCAAAAGAGAAATCTGAAACGAAGGAGAAATCTGAAACTTTGGCAATCTGAAACAAGATCTCTTTTACGACAACGTCAAAAAATAAATCAAAAACTGACAGTACGTTGTAACGCTTGAAAAGATAGCATTCGTGGTCTCCTCTCTTCTTGAGAAAGATAGTCTTTAAAATGCCCTTTATGAACAAAAAATAGAGCTGAGTTTTGTTTTTTTGCCGAACCGTGACTAAAATGCCATACGATATCCTTGGTTTGGCGTAACTTTTATAAATTTGTAATAGAAAAAATTTCGAGAAACAGTTTCTTGCTCGGAACAGCATTCCGTTGAATTTTGCTAATTTTTTGCCAATAAGTTCAATGTGTAGATCAAAATTGAGATGCTCATCTACGAACACTCCTAGATATTTGAGCGAAACTACTTCTTCAAGAACTTCACATAATAGCAGATTTTTTCATTTTTGTACATTCCGGCCAAAACCCATAATTTTACACTTCTTACTGTAATGACAAGTTTGTTTCTAGAACACCATTTTTCAATTTTTTTCAAGCCATTATTCCTCAATTTCCCAATTTATAACTGATATAAAACTTGTTGTGTCGTCTGTAAAACGTGCTATGTCTTGAACATTTTGAAGCAGATCATTGATAAACAAAAGAAATATCAACGGGCCCAAAATTGATTCTTGTGGAACATCTACATTAATTTCCATTTTTTGGACTTCTTGGACTACAAGTTGTTTTCTATCTGACAGGAATGAAGCAATGAGTGTATTTATTTTTCCTGGAAAGACTAGATGCTGTAAATTTTTCATATGAAGTGAATGATCAGTTTTGTCAAATGCTTTTTGAAAGTCAACGAAGCAAACGAAACCCATTTTTGTGAATCGATAACTTTTCGCATCAGATCCGTAACTGATGCGATAGCGTGCGCGCATGAGCCTATTGGCCTAAATCCGAACTGTTCATTTGAGAAGAGGTGATTCTTTTCGAGGAACGCAACCATCCGTGTTTGCAATACTTTTTCAAACACTTTGCTTAGGGATGACATCAGACTGATTAGTCGATAGTTTGAAGGGTTTTGCAAAGTTTCCGTCTTTTTATAGAGAAATTACCATCGCTGTTTTAAAGCGAAAAGGAATAAACCTTCTTGAATGCTCCTATTAATCAACTGAGCCACATGATAACTCACTGCTGAAGCTACAAGTTTTGAAAGTTTGTTACTAATCACATCAATCACGTCCCACCGAGCTTTTTTTTCTAATGAATTTTTTATGTTGAATATTTCCTTAGCGTGAACGGTAAATGAGAAAAAAGTTTTGTGGTGACATGGTACACCTGGCTCACAATCTACATTGTAAAGATCTGTGTTATTCACTTTATTCCCTACGTTGATAAAAAAAAGTGATTAAATTCTTCCACATCAATGTCTTTTACTGATTTCCTCTTCTGCCCTAGGAATTCCTTGAACAATTTAAATTTTTGTGCGGGACTACATGATCAGGTCCATCTGTGATCATAATGTTGTTTGCGAGCGTTTCGCTCTTCATTTGTCACTAAATTACATAATTGTTTGAACCAGACTCATTTTGTGTTATTTGTTTGAGTTATGAGTGTATCATGTGGCCGATCTTTCTTGCTGATAAGACTTTTAACCTGTTTGTCATCCAACTATTTTTGAAGATTTTTTCTTCGTAATTTGACATTTATCGTCAAAAGTTGTAGAATGATTGAACTTTCAATGTTCACACCAAGAACTTTCAAGATCATAATCATTCATCTTGTTTAACCTATGTTGGAGAATGAAGATGGAATTATAGTAATTCTGTTCGTTCTCAGAAAATTTAAAATTACGACTGTGATAAAATTCATTAGATTGAGAACTAGAGACTAAAATTTCAAACCTATAAAGTAGAGTGTAATGATTGCAGAACGTCCATTTCAGTGTTGATACTTTCTTCGATTGTTTCGACAAAATAAGATCAATACATTTGCTTGTGAACTTAGTTACTCTTGCAGGTTCTGCGTTCTGCAATTCATAATTGAATGATTTGATCAAATTTTTGTACTGTTGATGGTATGTTTCTGAGATGTCAATGTTAAAGTCACCATAAATAATAGTTTCTTCTTTCAATGCGTTTTTTTTTGAACAGCAAGCTCTCAAAAGTCTGGAAGAAAGATTGAATTTTTTCAGAGCGAGGCCTGTGTAGAACAGAAAAAATTGTTCGCATTTTTCCGCTTTCTATGGCTGGGAGTAGATGCTCCAAATTTCTATAGAAAAAGAAATTGAATATTATCTTACAATCATCTCGTGGAAAAAAACCAACTCCTCCTCCTTTTTCGTCGTTTCTATTTTTTAGTATCAATGGTTGATACCATGTTATAGAATACATATCTAAGGGATCATTATCAGTGAGCCAGTTTTCGCATATAGCTAATACATCTTGATTGGTATCGAGTGTTTATAATTGACAGCAAAAATGGTCATGATGGGATATTAAGGATAGCGAGTTTATAAACAAAAGCGAATTCGAGTGTTTTTACATTTCCCAGTACTAGATGATTGTCCAATTACTTTATATTAGAAACGCTACAAGGTCAAAGTCAAAAAGGAAGTGTACAATGCGCTTGTTTTTATCAAAACGCGTTTTTCATGTTTGGACAATCATTTTTCAATTTTACCCAACAGTTGTAGGTCGTGGTGACAAAATCCTGTTTTTTAGCCCGCCTTTAAATTGCCAAATCATGTTGGGGGAGACGTTCTTTCATATATATACCGTTTAACCAATTAGGAGGTTCCTAAAACTCGCGAGCATTGGTCGACGATTGTATAATTCAATTTTATTGTTGTAATAAATAAATTTGACAATTGCTGCAGGGGGGCTGTTACATTTTTCAATTACCCAGAGGATGACAAGCTTTGATTGCGTCCAGAGTCATGGAATAATTCAAGCATTTGTTGAATAAAAATAGACTTTGATCGGTTATGTTGGCGTTACCAGGTTGCAAAGGGGGTTATTTTTAAAGATTGTGTCTTTGGAACTATACCACTCCAATTGAATCACTCTGGATTCCAGTTCGGTAACTTGGTTAGTGAAAGAAACTATTTGAAAAGTTATTTATGGATACGTAAGAATGTTTCGCATTTTCTCGTCAGTAATATGTTTCGAAATCGAAATTAGGTATGCATACTTTCAATTGCCCATCATGAATCTTTTTGAACATTCAGCACTTTTTTAGAATCTTAGAATTTTTTGTCAGATTCTGGGGTTTCAAAGTCTTTTGAATCTAGAGTATTTACCCTGGAATTGCTTCTAAAAGTAAGCCAAATTAATCAATTAAGTTCCTGAGCTCAGATATCTTTCTTTTCAACATTTAGGCAATGTATATTACACTGCAGACACAAACCTGGCGGACTTATCCATGTGGATCATTATAGAAAAAAGCTTCAAGTGATTCAAAACATGAATTGCAGTACCTCAAAAAAAATTCCTTCATCTTCTTTTTTTCCTCTCTGAAATGTAACAGAACAATTTGGTACCTTTTACTTTTTTGTTAAATTGTAAAGAAAAACACCAGTATTGGCGTCGTTTGTTTATTTCAACTGTCTGATTTCGGCTGTTTCTTGCTAGAAGGTGCATAGGCCCAAATCCATATGACAATAAATCCGAGAATTGTTCAATATTCTTATATTTTGTTGAAAATTTTGACTAATTTGATTCTCTAATTTGGTTGATATTATCAGGAACACTGCTTGACATGACATTCTTTATGTCGTAAAATCTTCAAGCAATGAAAAGGCCATTAAATTGCTTCTGGATGAGCTTTTAGTATGATCAAAGATAGCGCGGATAACCTCATGATTTCTTTCAATCTCCATTATTTTTATTAGTTTCTGCTTTTATGTACATTCCTTTGAACAATTTTCGCTTTTTTGGACACCAATCGCATACATCCAATTGCACATCCTGAATCTTTCTGAACTCTCAGCAGTTTTTAGAATCTTAATTTTTTTTGCCAGAATCTGGGGTTCCAATGCGTTTTGAATCTAAAATATTTGTCTAATAATCCACACTGAAAGTTTTCTTTTTATCACCTTGGTTTTGCTTCTAAAAGTGAGCCATATCAATCAATGAAGTTCCTGAGCTCAGTTCTTTTTCCATTCAACAACTATGCAATGTGCATTACACTGCAGAGACAAATCTGGCAAATTCGTTCATGTGGATGATTTTTGTAAAAAGCTTCAAGTGATTCAAAACGTGAGTTGCAGTATCTCAAAGAATTTTTTTTATTCATCTTCTCTTTTTCTCTCTAAATTGTAATAGAACAATTTGGTACATTTTTCTTTTTGTTAAAGTGTAATGCAAAACATAAAAAATTTGTTACCAAAAAATATAAAAGCACAATTCATCAAATTTACAAGCCTGTATTGGTGTCAAACGTTTATTTTAACTGTCCGCTTTTAGCTGTTTGTGGCTAGAATGTGCACAGGCCCAAGACCATATGGCAATAATTCCGAAAATTCTTCAATTTTCTTACATTTTATTTTGAATTTTTACCAATTTGATTCTACTTTAGTATATAATTTCACGAACACTGCATGAAAAGATATTCTCTATGTTGTAAGTCCTTCAAACAATGTGAAAGTCATTAAAATGCTTCTGGATGAGCTTTTAGCAGGATCCAAGAGAGCGCGGACAAAATAATTATTTCATTCACTCTCCATTTAGTTTTTATAAGTTTCTGCCTTTATGTACTTTCCTTTGAACAATTTTTGCCTTTTTGTACACCAATGGCATACATCCAATTGCACATCCTGAATCTTTCTGAACTCTCAGCAGTTTTTAGAATCTCAAAGTTTTTTGTCAGATTCTGGGGTTCCAATGCGTTTTGAATCTAAAACATTTGTCGAATAATCCACACTGAAAGCTTTCTTTTTAACACCTTGGTTTTGCTTGGTGAGCCATATCAATCAATGAAGTTCCTGAGCTCAGATTTGTTTCCATTCAACACGTATGCCATGCGTATTACACTGCACTGCAGAGACAAACCTGGCAAAATTGTTCATGTGGTTGATTTTTGTAAAAAGCTTCATGTGATTCAAAACGTGAGTTGCAGTATCTCAAATATGTTTTTATTGACATTTATCGTCAAAAGTTGTAGAATGATTGAACTTTCAATGTTCACACCAAGAACTTTCAAGATCATAATCATTCATCTTGTTTAACCTATGTTGGAGAATGAAGATGGAATTCTAGTAATTCTGTTCGTTCTCAGAAAATTTAAAATTACGACTGTGATAAAATTCATTAGATTGAGAACTAGAGACTAAAATTTCAAACCTATAAAGTAGAGCGTAATGATTGCAGAACGTCCATTTCAGTGTTGATACTTTCTTCGATTGTTTCGACAAAATAAGATCAATACATTTGCTTGTGAACTTAGTTACTCTTGCAGGTTCTGCGTTCTGCAATTCATAATTGAATGAATTGATCAAATTTTTGTACTGTTGATGGTATGTTTCTGAGATGTCAATGTTAAAGTCACCATAAATAATAGTTTCTTCTTTCAATGCGTTTTTTTTTTGAACAGCAAGCTCTCAAAAGTCTGGAAGAAAGATTGAATTTTTTTAGAGGGAGGCCTGTGTAGAACAGAAAAAATTGTTCGCATTTTTCCGCTTTCTATGGCTGGGAGTAGATGCTCCAAATTTCTATAGAAAAAGAAATTGAATATTATCTTACAATCATCTCGTGGAAAAAAACCAACTCCTCCTCCTTTTTCGTCGTTTCTATTTTTTAGTATCAATGGTTGATACCATGTTATAGAATACATATCTAAGGGATCATTATCAGTGAGCCAGTTTTCGCATATAGCTAATACATCTTGATTGGTATCGAGTGTTTATAATTGACAGCAAAAATGGTCATGATGGGATATTAAGGATAGCGAGTTTATAAACAAAAGCGAATTCGAGTGTTTTTACATTTCCCAGTACTAGATGACTGTCCAATTACTTTATATTAGAAACGCTACAAGGTCAAAGTCAAAAAGGAAGTGTACAATGCGCTTGTTTTTATCAAAACGCGTTTTTCATGTTTGGACAATCATTTTTCAATTTTACCCAACAGTTGTAGGTCGTGGTGACAAAATCCTGTTTTTTAGCCCGCCTTTAAATTGCCAAATCATGTTGGGAGAGACGTTCTTTCATATATATACCGTTTAACCAATTAGGAGGTTCCTAAAACTCGCGAGCATTGGTCGACGATTGTATAATTCAATTTTATTGTTGTAATAAATAAATTTGACAATTGCTGCAGGGGGGCTGTTACATTTTTCAATTACCCAGAGGATGACAAGCTTTGATTGCGTCCAGAGTCATGGAATAATTCAAGCATTTGTTGAATAAAAATAGACTTTGATCGGTTATGTTGGCGTTACCAGGTTGCAAAGGGGGTTATTTTTAAAGATTGTGTCTTTGGAACTATACCACACCAATTGAATCACTCTGGATTCCAGTTCGGTAACTTGGTTAGTGAAAGAAACTATTTGAAAAGTTATTTATGGATACGTAAGAATGTTTCGCATTTTCTCGTCAGTAATAGGTTTCGAAATCGAAATTAGGTATGCATACTTTCAATTGCCCATCATGAATCTTTTTGAACATTCAGCACTTTTTTAGAATCTTAGAATTTTTTGTCAGATTCTGGGGTTTCAAAGTCTTTTGAATCTAGAATATTTACCCTGGAATTGCTTCTAAAAGTAAGCCAAATTAATCAATTAAGTTCCTGAGCTCAGATATCTTTCTTTTCAACATTTAGGCAATGTATATTACACTGCAGACACAAACCTGGCGGACTTATCCATGTGGATCATTATAGAAAAAAGCTTCAAGTGATTCAAAACATGAATTGCAGTACCTCAAAAAAAATTCCTTCATCTTCTTTTTTTTCCTCTCTGAAATGTAACAGAACAATTTGGTACCTTTTACTTTTTTGTTAAATTGTAAAGAAAAAGCACCAGTATTGGCGTCGTTTGTTTATTTCAACTGTCTGATTTCGGCTGTTTCTTGCTAGAAGGTGCATAGGCCCAAATCCATATGACAATAAATCCGAGAATTGTTCAATATTCTTATATTTTGTTGAAAATTTTGACTAATTTGATTCTCTAATTTGGTTGATATTATCAGGAACACTGCTTGACATGACATTCTTTATGTCGTAAAATCTTCAAGCAATGAAAAGGCCATTAAATTGCTTCTGGATGAGCTTTTATTATGATCAAAGATAGCGCGGATAACCTCATGATTTCTTTCAATCTCCATTATTTTTATTAGTTTCTGCTTTTATGTACATTCCTTTGAACAATTTTCGCTTTTTCGGACACCAATCGCATACATCCAATTGCACATCCTGAATTTTTGTGAACGCTCAGCAGTTTTTAGAATCTTAAATTTTTTTTGCCAGAATCTGGGGTTCCAATGCGTTTTGAATCTAAAATATTTGTCTAATAATCCACACTGAAAGTTTTCTTTTTATCACCTTGGTTTTGCTTCTAAAAGTGAGCCATATCAATCAATGAAGTTCCTGAGCTCAGTTTTTTTTCCATTCAACAACTATGCAATGTGTATTACACTGCAGAGACAAATCTGGCAATTTCGTTCATGTGGATGATTTTTGTAAAAAGCTTCAAGTGATTCAAAACGTGAGTTGCAGTATCTCAAAGAATTTTTTTAATTCATCTTCTCTTTTTCTCTCTAAATTGTAATAGAACAATTTGGTATATTTTTCTTTTTGTTAAAGTGTAATGCAAAACATAAAAAATTTGTTACCAAAAAATATAAAAGCACAATTCATCAAATTTACAAGCCTGTATTGGTGTCAAACGTTTATTTTAACTGTCCGCTTTTAGCTGTTTGTGGCTAGAATGTGCACAGGCCCAAGACCATATGGCAATAATTCCGAAAATTCTTCAATTTTCTTACATTTTGTTTTGAATTTTTACCAATTTGATTCTACTTTAGTTTATAATTTCACGAACACTGCATGAAAAGATATTCTCTATGTTGTAAGTCCTTCAAACAAGGTGAAAGTCGTTAAAATGCTTCTGGATGAGCTTTTAGCAGGATCCAAGAGAGCGCGGACAAAATAATTATTTCATTCACTCTCCATTTAGTTTTTATAAGTTTCTGCTTTTATGTACTTTCCTTTGAACAATTTTTGCCTTTTTGTAGACCAATGGCATACATCCAATTGCACATCCTGAATCTTTCTGAACTCTCAGCAGTTTTTAGAATCTCAAAGTTTTTTGTCAGATTCTGGGGTTCCAATGCGTTTTGAATCTAAAACATTTGTCGAATAATCCACACTGAAAGCTTTCTTTTTAACACCTTGGTTTTGCTTGGTGAGCTATATCAATCAATGAAGTTCCTGAGCTCAGATTTGTTTCCATTCAACACGTATGCCATGCGTATTACACTGCACTGCAGAGACAAACCTGGCAAAATTGCTCATGTGGTTGATTTTTGTAAAAAGCTTCATGTGATTCAAAACGTGAGTTGCAGTATCTCAAAGATTTTTTTTTTTAGTCTTCTCTTTTTCTCGCTAAATTGAAATAGATCAATTTGGTACCGTTTTCTTTTTGTTAAAGTGTAAAGCAAAACACAAAAAATTGTTACCAAAAAATATAACAGCACAATTTATCTAATTTACAAGCCAATATTGGTGTCAAATGTTTATTCTAACTGTCCGCTTTTTGCTGTTTGTGGCTAGAGTGTGCACAGGCCCAAGACCATATGGCAATTATTCTGAAAATTCTTCAATTTTCTTATATTTTGTTTCAAATTTTTACCAATTTGATTCTACCTTAGTTTATAATTTTACGAACACCGCATGAAAAGATATTCTCTATGTTGTAAGATCTTCAATTAATGTGAAAGTCATTAAAATGCTTCTGGATGTGCTTTTAGCTTGATCCAAGAGAGCGCGGACAAAATCATTATTTCATTCACTCTCCATTTAATTTTTGTAGGTTTCTGCTTTTATGTACTTTCCTTTGAAAAATTTTTGCCTTTTTGGACACCAATCGCATACATCAAATTGCACATCCTGAATCTTTCTGAACTCTCAGCAGTTTTTAGAATCCTAAATTTTTTTTGCCAGATTCTGTGGTTCCAATGAGTTTTGAATCTAAAATATTTGTCTAATAATCCACACTGAAAGCTTTCTTTTTATCACCTGGTTTTGCTTCTAAAAGTGAGCCATTTCAATCAATGAATTTCCTGAGCTCAGGTTTGTTTTCATTCAACACGTATGCAATGCGTATTACACTGCAGAGACAAACCTGGCAAACTTGTTCATGTGGTTGATTTTTGTAAAAAGCTTCAAGTGATTCAAAACGCGAGTTGCAGTATCTCAAAGAATTTTTTTTTCGTCTTCTTTTTTTCTCGCTAAATTGTAATAGAACAATTTGGTACCTTTTTCTTTTTGTTAAGGTGTAAAGTAAAACACAAAAATTGTTACGAAAAAAAATAACAGCACAGTTTATCTAATTTACAAGCCAGTATTGGTCTCAAATGTTTTTTCTAACTGTCCGCTTTTAGCTGTTTGTGGCTAGAGTGTGCACAGGCCCAAGACCATATGGCAATAATTCCAAAAATTCTTCAATTTTTTTTTTACTTTGTTTCAAATTTTTACCAATTTGATTCTACTTTAGTTTACAATTTCACGAACACTGCTTGAAATGATATTCTCTATGTAGTAAAACCTTTAAAAAATGTGAAAGTCATTAAAATGCTTCTGAATGGGCTTTTAGCATGATCCAAGAGAGCGCGGATAAACTCATTATATTATTCAATCTCCATCAATTTTTATTAGTTTCTGCTTTTATGCACTTTCCTTTGAACAATTTTTGCCCCTTCGGACACCAATTGCATACATCCAATTGCACATCCTGAATTTTTGTGAACGCTCAGCAGTTTTTTAGAAACTTAAAAACTTTTTGTCGGATTCTGTGATTTCATTGCGTTTTGAATCTAAAATAATTGTCGAATAACCCACACTGAAAGTTTTCTTTTTATCACCTTGGTTTTGCTTCTAAAAGTGAGCCATATCAATCAATGAAGTTCCTGAGCTCAGATTTTTTTCCATTCAACGTCTATGCAATCTGTTTTACACTGCAGAGACAAACCTGGCAAACTTGTTCATGTGGATGATTTTTGTAAAAAGCTTCAAGTGATTCAAAACGTGAGTTGCAGTATCTCAAAGATGTTTTTATTCATCTTCTCTTTTTCTCGCTAAATTGTAATAGAACAATTTGGTACCTTTTACTTTTTGTTAAAGTTTAAAGTAAAACACAAAAATTTTGTTACCAAAAAAAAAACTAACAGCACATTTTACACTTCATGAAAAGATATTTTCTATGTTGTAAAATCTTCAAACAATGTGAAAGTCATTAAAATGCTTCTGGATGGACTTTTATCATGATCTAAGAGAGCGCGGACAAACTCTTTATTTCATTCACTCTCCATTAATTTTTATAAGTTTCTGCTTTTATGTACTTTCCTTTGAACAATTTTTGCCTTTTTGGACACCAATCGCATACATCAAAATGCACATCCTGAATCTTCCTGAACGTTCAGCAGTTTTTAGAATCTTAAAAATTTTTTGTCAGATTCTGGGGTTCTAATGCGTTTTGAATCTAAAATATTTGCTGAATAATCAACACTGAAAGATTTCTTTTTATCGCCTTGGTTTTGCTTCTAAAAGTGAGCCATATCAATCAATGAAGTTCCTGAGCTCAGATTTGTTTCCATTCAACACGTATGCAATGCGTATTACATTGCAGAGACAAACCTGGCAAAATTTTTCATGTGGTTGCTTTTTGTAAAAAGCTTCAAGTGATTCAAAACGTGAGTTGCAGTATCTCAAAGATTTTTTTTATTCATCTTTTCTTTTTCTCGCTACATTGTGATAGAACCATTTGGTACTTTTTAGTTTTGTCAAAGTTTAAAGTAAAACACAAGAATTTTGTCACCAAAAAAACTGACAGCACATTTTATCTAATTTACAAGCCAGTATTGGTGTCAAATGTTTATTCTAACTGTCCGCTTTTAGCTGTTTGTGGCTAGACTGTGCATAGACCCAAGACCATATAGCAAAAATTCCAAGAATTCTTCAATTTTTTATATTTTAATTTAAATTTTAACCAATTTGATTCTACATTAGTTTATAATTTCACGAACACTGCATGAAAAGATATTTTCTATGTTGTAAAATCTTCAAACAATGTGAAAGTCATTAAAATGCTTCTGGATGGGCTTTTATCATGATCCAAGAGAGCGCGGACAAACTCTTTATTTCATCCACTCTCCATTAATTTTTATAAGTTTCTGCTTTTATGTACTTTCCTTTGAACAATTTTTGCCTTTTTGGACACCAATTGCATACATCAAATTGCACATCCTGAATCTTCCTGAACGTTCAGCAGTTTTTAGAATCTTAAAAAAATTTTGTCAGATTCTGGGGTTCCAATGCGTTGATTTTTGTAAAAAGCTTCAAGTGATTCAAAACGTGAGTTACAGTATCTCACAGAATTTTTTATTCATCTTCTCTTTTTCTCGCTAAATTGTAACAGAACAATTTGGTACCTTCTTCTTTTTGTTGAAGTGTAAAGCAAAACACAAAAAATTGTTACCAAAAAATATAACAGCACAATTTATCTAATTTACAAGCCAATATTGGTGCCAAATGTTTATTCTAACTGTCCGCTTTTAGCTGTTTGTGGCTTGAATATTCACAGGCCCAAGACCATATGGCAATAATTCCGAAAAATCGTCAATTTTCTTATATTTTGTTTCAAATTTTTACCAATTTTATTCTACCTTAGTTTATAATTTTACGAACACTGCATGAAAAGATATTCTCTATGTTGTAAGATCTTCAAACAATGTGAAAGTCATTAAAATGCTTCTGGATGGGCTTTTAGCATGATCCAAGAGAGCGAGGACAAAATCATTATTTCATTCACTCTCCATTAATTTTTATTAGTTTCTGCTTTTATGCACTTTCCTTTGAACAATTTTTGCCCCTTCGGACACCAATCGCATACATCCAATTGCACATCCTGAATTTTTGTGAACGCTCAGCAGTTTTTTAGAAACTTAAAAACTTTTTGTCGGATTCTGTGATTTCATTGCGTTTTGAATCTAAAATATTTGTCGAATAACCCACACTGAAAGTTTTCTTTTTATCACCTTGGTTTTGCTTCTAAAAGTGAGCCATATCAATCAATAAGGTTCCTGAGCTCAGATTTTTTTTCCATTCAACGTCTATGCAATCTGTTTTACACTGCAGAGACAAACCTGGCAAATTTGTTCATGTGGATGATTTTTGTAAAAAGCTTAAAGTGATTCAAAACGTGAGTTGCAGTATCTCAAAGATGTTTTTATTCATCTTCTCTTTTTCTCGCTAAATTGTAATAGAACAATTTGGTACCTTTTACTTTTTGTTAAAGTTTAAAGTAAAACACAAAAATTTTGTTACCAAAAAAAAACTAACAGCACATTTTACACTTCATGAAAAGATATTTTCTATGTTGTAAAATCTTCAAACAATGTGAAAGTCATTAAAATGCTTCTGGATGGGCTTTTATCATGATCTAAGAGAGCGCGGACAAACTCTTTATTTCATTCACTCTCCATTAATTTTTATAAGTTTCTGCTTTTATGTACTTTCCTTTGAACAATTTTTGCCTTTTTGGACACCAATCGCATACATCAAAATGCACATCCTGAATCTTCCTGAACGTTCAGCAGTTTTTAGAATCTTAAAAATTTTTTGTCAGATTCTGGGGTTCTAATGCGTTTTGAATCTAAAATATTTGCTGAATAATCAACACTGAAAGATTTCTTTTTATCGCCTTGGTTTTGCTTCTAAAAGTGAGCCATATCAATCAATGAAGTTCCTGAGCTCAGATTTATTTCCATTCAACACGTATGCAATGCGTATTACATTGCAGAGACAAACCTGGCAAAATTTTTCATGTGGTTGGTTTTTGTAAAAAGCTTCAAGTGATTCAAAACGTGAGTTGCAGTATCTCAAAGATTTTTTTATTCATCTTTTCTTTTTCTCGCTAAATTGTGATAGAACCATTTGGTACTTTTTAGTTTTGTTAAAGTTTAAAGTAAAACACAAAAATTTTGTCACCAAAAAAACTGACAGCACATTTTATCTAATTTACAAGCCAGTATTGGTGTCAAATGTTTATTCTAACTGTCCGCTTTTAGCTGTTTGTGGCTAGACTGTGCATAGACCCAAGACCATATAGCAAAAATTCCAAGAATTCTTCAATTTTTTATATTTTATTTTAAATTTTAACCAATTTGAATCTACATTAGTTTATAATTTCACGAACACTGCATGAAAAGATATTTTCTATGTTGTAAAATCTTCAAACAATGTGAAAGTCATTAAAATGCTTCTGGATGGGCTTTTATCATGATCCAAGAGAGCGCGGACAAACTCTTTATTTCATTCACTCTCCATTAATTTTTATAAGTTTCTGCTTTTATGTACTTTCCTTTGAACAATTTTTGCCTTTTTGGACACCAATCGCATACATCAAATTGCACATCCTGAATCTTCCTGAACGTTCAGCAGTTTTTAGAATCTCAAAGTTTTTTGTCAGATTCTGGGGTTCCAATGCGTTTTGAATCTAAAACATTTGTCGAATAATCCACACTGAAAGCTTTCTTTTTAACACCTTGGTTTTACTTGGTGAGCCATATCAATCAATGAAGTTCCTGAGCTCAGATTTGTTTCCATTCAACACGTATGCCATGCGTATTACACTGCACTGCAGAGACAAACCTGGCAAAATTGTTCATGTGGTTGATTTTTGTAAAAAGCTTCAAGTGATTCAAAACGTGAGTTGCAGTATCTCAAAGAATTTTTTTTTCGTCTTCTCTTTTTCTCGCTAAATTGTAATAGAACAATTTGGTACCTTTTTCTTTTTGATAAAGTGTAAAGCAAAACACAAAAAATTGTTACCAAAAAATATAACAGCACAATTTATCTAATTTACAAGCCAATATTGGTGCCAAATGTTTATTCTAATTGTCCACTTTTAGCTGTTTGTGGCTTGAATATTCACAGGCCCAAGACCATATGGCAATAATTCCGAAAAATCTTCAATTTTCTTATATTTTGTTTCAAATTTTTACCAATTTTATTCTACCTTAGTTTATAATTTTACGAACACTGCATGAAAAGATATTCTCTATGTTGTAAGATCTTCAAACAATGTGAAAGTCATTAAAATGCTTCTGGATGGGCTTTTAGCATGATCCAAGAGAGCGAGGACAAAATCATTATTTCATTCACTCTCCAATAATTTTTATAAGTTTCTGCTTTTATGTACTTTCCTTTGAACAATTTTTGCCTTTTTGGACACCAATCGCATACATCCAATTGCACATCCTGAATCTTTCTGAACTCTCAGCAGTTTTTAGAATCTTAACTTTTTTTTGCCAGATTCTGTGGTTCCAATGCGTTTTGAATCTAAAATATTTGTCTAATAATCCACACTGAAAGCTTTCTTTTTATCACCTGGTTTTGCTTCTAAAAGTGAGCCATTTCAATCAATGAATTTCCTGAGCTCAGGTTTGTTTTCATTCAACACGTATGCAATGCGTATTACACTGCAGAGACAAACCTGGCAAACTTGTTCATGTGGTTGATTTTTGTAAAAAACTTCAAGTGATTCAAAACGCGAGTTGCAGTATCTCAAAGAATTTTTTTTTTCGTCTTCACTTTTTCTCGCTAAATTGTAATAGAACATTTTGGTACCTTTTTCTTTTTGTTAAGGTGTAAAGTAAAACACAAAAATTGTTACGAAAAAAAATAACAGCACAGTTTATCTAATTCACAAGCCAGTATTGGTGTCAAATGTTTTTTCTAATTGTCCGCTTTTAGCTGTTTGTGGCTAGAGTGTGCACAGGCCCAAGACCATATGGCAATAATTCCGAAAATTCTTCAATTTTTTATACTTTGTTTCAAATTTTTACCAATTTGATTCTACTTTAGTTTACAATTTCACGAACACTGCATGAAATGATATTCTCTATGTAGTAAAACCTTTAAAAATGTGAAAGTCATTAAAATGCTTCTGAATGGGCTTTTAGCATGATCCAAGAGAGCGCGGATAAACTCATTATATTATTCAATCTCCATCAATTTTTATTAGTTTCTGCTTTTATGCACTTTCCTTTGAACAATTTTTGCCCCTTCGGACACCAATCGCATACATCCAATCGCACATCCTGAATTTTTGTGAACGCTCAGCAGTTTTTTAGAAACTTAAAATTTTTTTGTCGGATTCTGTGATTTCAATGCGTTTTGAATCTAAAATATTTGTCGAATAACCCACACTGAAAGTTTTCTTTTTATCACCTTGGTTTTGCTTCTAAAGGTGAGCCATATCAATCAATGAAGTTCCTGAGCTCAGATTTTTTTCCATTCAACGTCTATGCAATCTGTTTTACACTGCAGAGACAAACCTGGCAAACTTGTTCATGTGGATGATTTTTGTAAAAAGCTTCAAGTGATTCAAAACGTGAATTGCAGTATCTCAAATATGTTTTTATTTATCTTCTCTTTTTCTCGCTAAATTGTAATAGAACAATTTGGTACCTTTTACTTTTTGTTAAAGTTTAAAGTAAAACACAAAAATTTTGTTACCAAATAAACTAACAGCACATTTTATCTAATTTACAAACCAGCATTGGTGTCAAATGTTTATTCTAACTGTCCGCTTTTAGCTGTTTGTGGATAGAGTGTGCATAGGCGCAAAATCATATGGCAATAATTCCAAAAATTCTTCAATTTTCTTATATTTTCTTTCAAATTTTTACCAAATTTGATTCTACTTTAGTTAATAATTTCATGAACACTGCATGGAATGATATTTTCTATGTTGTAAAATCTTCAAACAATTTGAAAGTCATTAAAATGATTCTGGATGGGCTTTTATCATGATCTAAGAGAGCGCGGACAAACTCTTTATTTCATTCACTCTCCATTAATTTTTATAAGTTTCTGCTTTTATGTACTTTCCTTTGAACAATTTTTGCCTTTTTGGACACCAATCGCATACATCAAATTGCACATCCTGAATCTTCCTGAACGTTCAGCAGTTTTTAGAATCTGAAAAATTTTTTGTCAGAATCTGGGGTTCTAATGCGTTTTGAATCTAAAATATTTGTTGAATAATCAACACTGAAAGATTTCTTTTTATCGCCTTGGTTTTGCTTCTAAAAGTCAGCCATATCAATCAATGAAGTTCCTGAGCTCAGTTTTGTTTCCATTCAACACGTATGCAATGCGTATTACACTGCAGAGACAATCCTGGCAAAATTGTTCATGTGGTTGATTTTTGTAAAAAGCTTCAAGTGATTCAAAACATGAGTTGCACTATCTCAAAGAATTTTTTTTTCGTCTTCTCTTTTTCTCGCTAAATTGTAATAGAACAATTTGGTACCTTTTTTTGTTAAAGTTTAAGGTAAAACACAAAAATTTTGTCACCAAAAAAACTGACAGCACATTTTATCTAATTTACAAGCCAGTATTGGTGTCAAATGTTTATTCTAACTGTCCGCTTTTAGCTGTTTGTGGCTAGATTGTGCATAGACCCAAGACCATATAGCAAAAATTCCAAGAATTCTTCAGTTTTTTATATTTTATTTTAAATTTTAACCAATTTGATTCTACATTAGTTTATAATTTCACGAACACTGCATGAAAAGATATTTTCTATGTTGTAAAATCTTCAAACAATGTGAAAGTCATTAAAATGCTTCTGGATGGGCTTTTATCATGATCCAAGAGAGCGCGGACAAACTCTTTATTTCATTCACTCTCCATTAATTTTTATAAGTTTCTGCTTTTATGTACTTTCCTTTGAACAATTTTTGCCTTTTTGGACACCAATCGCATACATCAAATTGCACATCCTGAATCTTCTTGAACGTTCAGCAGTTTTTAGAATCTTAAAAAAATTTTGTCAGATTCTGGGGTTCCAATGCGTTTTGAATCTAAAATATTTGTCGAATAATCCACACTGAAAGCTTTCTTTTTATTACCTTGGTTTTGCTTCTAAAAGTGAGCCATATCAATCAATGAAGTTCCTGAGCTCAGATTTGTTTCCATTCAACACGTATGCAATGCGTATTACACTGCAGAGACAATCCTGGCAAAATTGTTCATGTGGATGATTTTTGTAAAAAGCTTCAAGTGATTCAAAACGTGAGTTGCAGTATCTCAAAGAATTTTTTTTTCGTCTTCTCTTTTTCTCGCTAAATTGTAATAGAAGAATTTGGTACCTTTTTTGTTAAAGTTTAAAGTAAAACACAAAAATTTTGTTCCCAAAAAAAAACTAACAGCACATTTTATCTATTTTACAAGCCAGTAGTGGTGTCAAATGTTTATTCTAACTGTCCGCCTTTAGCTGTTTGTGGCTAGATTGTGCATAGACCCAAGACCATATAGCAATAATTCCAAGAATTCTTCAATTTTTTATATTTTATTTTATATTTTAACCAATTTGATTCTACATTAATTTATAATTTCACGAACACTGCATGAAAACATATTTTCTATGTTGTATAGTCTTCAAACAATGTGAAAGTCATTAAAATTCTTCTGGATGGGCGTTTATCATGATCCAAGAGAGCGCGGACAAACTCTTTATTTCATTCACTCTCCATTAATTTTTATAAGTTTCTGCTTTTATGTACTTTCCTTTGAACAATTTTTGCCTTTTCGGACACCAATTGCATACAACCAATTGCACATCCTGAATCTTTCTGAACGTTCAGCAGTTTTTAGAATCTTAAAAATTTTTTGTCAGATTCTGGGGTTCCAATGCGTTTTGAATCTAAAATATTTGTTGAATAATCAACACTGAAAGATTTCTTTTTATCGCCTTGGTTTTGCTTCTAAAAGTCAGCCATATCAATCAATGACGTTCCTGAGCTCAGATTTGTTTCCATTCAACACGTATGCAATGCGTATTACACTGCAGAGACAATCCTGGCAAAATTGTTCATGTGGTTGATTTTTGTGAAAAGCTTCAAGTGATTCAAAACATGAGTTGCACTATCTCAAAGAATTTTTTTTTCGTCTTCTCTTTTTCTCGCTAAATTGTAATAGAACAATTTGGTACCTTTTTTTTTGTTAAAGTTTAAGGTAAAACCCAAAAATTTTGTTCCCAAAAAGAACTAACAGCACATTTTATCTATTTTACAAGCCAGTAGTGGTGTCAAATGTTTATTCTAGCTGTCCACTTTTAGCTGTTTGTGGCTAGATTGTGCATAGACCCAAGACCATATAGCAATAATTCCAAGAATTCTTCAGTTTTTTATATTTTATTTTATATTTTAACCAATTTGATTCTACATTAGTTTATAATTTCACGAACACTGCATGAAAACATATTTTCTATGTTGTAAAATCTTCAAACAATGTGAAAGTCATTAAAATGCTTCTGGATGGGCTTTTATCATGATCCAAGAGAGCGCGGAAAAACTCTTTATTTCATTCACTCTCCATTAATTTTTATAAGTTTCTGCTTTTATGTACTTTCCTTTGAACAATTTTTGCCTTTTCGGACACAAATTGCATACAACCAATTGCACATCCTGAATCTTTCTGAACGTTCAGCAGTTTTTAGAATCTTAAAAAATTTTTGTCAGATTCTGGGTTTCCAATGCGTTTTGAATCAAAAATATTTGTCGAATAATCCACACTGAAAGCTTTCTTTTTATCATCTTGGTTTTGCTTCTAAAAGTGAGCCATATCAATCAATGAAGTTCCTGAGCTCAGATTTGTTTCCATTCAACGCGTATGCAGTGCGTATTACACTGCAGAGACAAACCTGGCAAACTTGTTCATGTGGATGATTTTTGTGAAAAACTCGTGAAAAACTCGTCAAAAAAAAGTGATTCAAAAAAGGTGAGTTGCAGTATCTCAACGAATTTTTATTTCATCTTCTCTTTTTCTTGATTAATTGTAATCGAACAATTTGGTACATTTTACTTTTTGTTAAAGTTTAAAGTAAAACTCAAAAGTTTTGTTACCCTAAAAACTAACAGCATATTTTATCTACTTTACAAGCCAGTATTGGTGTCAAATGTTTATTCTAACTGTCCGCTTTTAGCTGTTTGTGGCTAGAGTGTGCATAGGCCGAAAACCATATGGCAATAATTCCGAAAATTCTTCAATTTTCTTATGTTTTGTTTCAAATTTTTACCAAATTTGATTCTAGTTTAGTTTATAATTTTACGAACACTGCATGGAATGATATTCTCTATGTTATAAAACCTTTCAACAATGTGAAAGTCATTAAAATGCTTTTGAATGGGCTTTTAGCATGATCCAAGAGAGCGCGGACAAACTCTTTATTTCATTCACTCTCCATTAATTTTTATAAGTTTCTGATTTTATGTACTTTCCTCTGAACAATTTTTGCCTTTTTGGGACACCAATCGCATACATCCAGTTGCACATCCTGAATCTTTCTGAACGCTCAGCAGGTTTAAGAATCTTAAAAAATTTTCGTCAGATTCTGGGGTCTGAATGCGTTTTGAATCTAAAATATTTGTCGAATAATCCACACTGAAAGCTTTCTTTTTATCACCTTGGTTTTGCTTCTAAAAGTGAGCCATATTAATCAATGAAGTTCCTGAGCTGAGATTTGTTTCCATTCAACACGTATTCAATGCGTATTACACTGCAGAGACAATCCTGGCAAAATTGTTCATGTGGATGATTTTTGTAAAAAGCTTCAAGTGATTCAAAACGTGAGTTGCAGTATCTCAAAGAATTTTTTTTTCGTCTTCTCTTTTTCTCTCTAAATTGTAATAGAACAATTTGGTACCTTTTTTTGTTAAAGTTTAAAGTAAAACACAAAAATTTTGTTCCCAAAAAAAAACTAACAGCACATTTTATCTATTTTACAAGCCAGTAGTGGTGTCAAATGTTTATTCTAACTGTCCGCCTTTAGCTGTTTGTGGCTAGATTGTGCATAGACCCAAGACCATATAGCAATAATTCCAAGAATTCTTCAATTTTTTATATTTTATTTTATATTTTAAGCAATTTGATTCTACATTAATTTATAATTTCACGAACACTGCATGAAAACATATTTTCTATGTTGTATAATCTTCAAACAATGTGAAAGTCATTAAAATTCTTCTGGATGGGCGTTTATCATGATCCAAGAGAGCGCGGACAAACTCTTTATTTCATTCACTCTCCATTAATTTTTATAAGTTTCTGCTTTTATGTACTTTCCTTTGAACAATTTTTGCCTTTTCGGACACCAATTGCATACAACCAATTGCACATCCTGAATCTTTCTGAACGTTCAGCAGTTTTTAGAATCTTAAAAATTTTTTGTCAGATTCTGGGGTTCCAGTGCGTTTTGAATCTAAAATATTTGTTGAATAATCAACACTGAAAGATTTCTTTTTATCGCCTTGGTTTTGCTTCTAAAAGTCAGCCATATCAATCAATGAAGTTCCTGAGCTCAGATTTGTTTCCATTCAACACGTATGCAATGCGTATTACACTGCAGAGACAATCCTGGCAAAATTGCTCATGTGGTTGATTTTTGTAAAAAGCTTCAAGTGATTCAAAACATGAGTTGCACTATCTCAAAGAATTTTTTTTTCGTCTTCTCTTTTTCTCGCTAAATTGTAATAGAACAATTTGGTACCTTTTTTTTGTTAAAGTTTAAGGTAAAACCCAAAAAATTTGTTCCCAAAAAAAACTAACAGCACATTTTATCTATCTTACAAGCCAGTAGTGGTGTCAAATGTTTATTCTAACTGTCCACTTTTAGCTGTTTGTGGCTAGATTGTGCATAGACCCAAGACCATGTAGCAATAATTCCAAGAATTCTTCAATTTTTTATATTTTATTTTATATTTTAACCAATTTGATTCTACATTAGTTTATAAATTCACGAACACTGCATGAAAACATATTTTCTATGTTGTAAAATCTTCAAACAAAGTGAAAGTCATTAAAATGCTTCTGGATGTGCTTTTATCATGATCCAAGAGAGCGCGGACAAACTCTTTATTTCATTCACTCTCCATTAATTTTTATAAGTTTCTGCTTTTATGTACTTTCCTTTGAACAATTTTTGCCTTTTCGGACACAAATTGCATACAACCAATTGCACATCCTGAATCTTTTTGAACGTTCAGCAGTTTTTAGAATCTTAAAAAATTTTTGTCAGATTCTGGGGTTCCAATGCGTTTTGAATCAAAAATATTTGTCGAATAATCCACACTGAAAGCTTTCTTTTTATCACCTTGGTTTTGCTTCTAAAAGTGAGCCATATCAATCAATGAAGTTCCTGAGCTCAGATTTGTTTCCATTCAACGCGTATGCAATGCGTATTACACTGCAGAGACAAACCTGGCAAACTTGTTCATGTGGATGATTTTTGTGAAAAGCTCCAAGTGATTCAAAAAAGGTGAGTTGCAGTATCTCAACGAATTTTTATTTCATCTTCTCTTTTTCTTGATTAATTGTAATCGAACAATTTGGTACATTTTACTTTTTGTTAAAGTTTAAAGTAAAACTCAAAAGTTTTGTTACCCTAAAAACTAACAGCACATTTTATCTACTTTACAAGCCAGTATTGGTGTCAAATGTTTATTCTAACTGTCCGCTTTTAGCTGTTTGTGGCTAGAGTGTGCATAGGCCGAAAACCATATGGCAATAATTCCGAAAATTCTTCAATTTTCTTATGTTTTGTTTCAAATTTTTACCAAATTTGATTCTAGTTTAGTTTATAATTTCACGAACACTGCATGGAATGATAGTCTCTATGTTATAAAACCTTTCAATAATGTGAAAGTCATTAAAATGCTTTTGAATGGGCTTTTAGCATGATCCAAGAGAGCGCGGACAAACTCTTTATTTCATTCACACTCCATTAATTTTTATAAGTTTCTGCTTTTATGTACTTTCCTCTGAACATTTTTTGCCTTTTTGGGACACCAATCGCATACATCCAGTTGCACATCCTGAATCTTTCTGAACGCTCAGCAGGTTTAAGAATCTTAAAAAATTTTCGTCAGATTCTGGGGTCTGAATGCGTTTTGAATCTAAAATATTTGTCGAATAATCCACACTGAAAGCTTTCTTTTTATCACCTTGGTTTTGCTTCTAAAAGTGAGCCATATTAATCAATGAAGTTCCTGAGCTGAGATTTGTTTCCATATAACACGTATGCAATGCCTATTACACTGCAGAGACAAACCTGGCAAACTTGTTCATGTGGTTGATTTTTGTAAAAAACTTCAAGTGATTCAAAACGTGAGTTGCAGTATCTCAAAGAATTTTTTTTATTCATCTTCTCTTTTTCTCGCTAAATTGTAATATAAAATTTGGTACCTTTTTCTTTTTGTTAAAGTGTAAAGCAAAACACAAAAAAATTTGTTACCAAAAACATAACAGCACAATTTATCTAAATTACAAGCCAGTATTGCTGCCAAATGTTTATTTTAACTGTCCGCTTTTAGCTGTTTGTGGCTAGAATGTGCACAGGCCCAAGACCATATAGCAATAAATCCGAAAATTCTTCAATTTTCTTATAATTTGTTTCAAATTTTTACCAATTTGATTCTATTTTAGTTTATAATTTCACGAACACTGCATGAAATGATATTCTCTATGATGTAAAACCTTCCAACAATGTGAAAGTCATTAAAATGCTTCTGAATGGTCTTTTAGCATGATCCAAGAGAGCGCGGATAAACTCATTATTTTTTTCAATCTCCATTAATTTTTTTAGTTTCTGCTTTTATGTACTTTCCTACGAACAATTTTTGCCTTTTCGGACACCAATCGCATACATCCAATTGCACATCCTGAATCTTTCTGAACGCTCAGCAGTTTTTTTGAATCTCAAAAATTTTTTGTCAGATTCTGGGGTTTCAATGCGTTTTTAATCTAAAATATTTTTTGAATAATCAACACTGAAAGTTTTCTTTTTATCACCTTGGTTTTGCTTCTAAAAGTGAGCCATATTAATCAATGAAGTTCCTGAGCTCAGATTTGTTTCCATTCAACACTTATGCAATCTGTATCACACTGCAGAGACAATCCTAGCAAAATTGTTCATGTGGTTGATTTTTTTTAAAAAGCTTTGAGTGATTCAAAACGTGAGTTGCAGTATCTCAAAGAATTTTTTGTTCATCTTCTCTTTTTCTCGCTAAATTGTAATAGAACAGTTTGGTACCTACCTTCTTCTTTTTGTTCAAATGTAAATTAAAACACAAAAAAATTGTTACCTAAATTATAACAGCACAATTTATCTAACTTACAAGCCAGTATTGGTGTCAAATGTTTATTTTAACTGTCCGCTTTTAGCTGTTTAAGGCTAGAGTGTGCATAGGCCCAAGACCATTTGGCAATAATTCCAAAAATTCTTCATTTTTTTAATATTTTATTTTAATTTTTTACCAATTTGATTATACTTTAGTTTATAATTTCACGAACATTACATGAAATAATATTCTCTATGTTGTAAAATCATCAAACAATGTGAAAGTCATTAAAATGCTTCTAGATGGGCTTTTAGCATGATCCAAGAGAGCTCGGATAAACTCATTATTTCATTCACTCTCCATAAATTTTTATTAGTTTCTGCTTTTTTGTACTTTCCCTTGAACAATTTTCGCTTTTTCGGACACCAATCGCATACATCCAATTGCACATCCTGAATCCTTCTGAACGCTCATCAGTTTTTTAGATTCTTGAAACTTTTTGTCAATTTCTGGGTTCTATATGCGTTTTCAATCTAAAATATTTGTCGAATAATCCACAATGAAACATTTCTTTTTATCACCTTGGTTTTGCTTCTAAAATTGAGCCAAATCAATCAATGAAGTTCTTCAGCTCAGAATTGTTTCCATTCAACACTCATGCAATGTGTATTACACTGCAGTGACAAACCGGGCAAACTTGTTCATGTGGATGACTTTTGTTAAAAGCTCCAAGTGATTCAAAAAAGGTGAGTTGCAGTATATCAACGAATTTTTTTTTCATCTTATCTTTTTCTCGCTAAATTGTAATAGAACAATTTGGTACCTTTTACTTTTTGTTAATGTTTAGAGTAAAACACAAAAATTGTTACGAAAAATAATAACAGCACAGTTTATCTAATTTACAAGCCAGTATTGGTGTCAAATGTTTTTTCTAACTGTCCGCTTTTAGCTGTTTGTGGCTAGAGTGTGCACAGGCCCAAGACCATATGGCAATAATTCCGAAAATTCTTCAATTTTTTTATACTTTGTTTCAAATTTTTACCAATTTGATTCTACATTGGTTTATAATTTCACGAACACTTCATGAAAAGATATTTTTTATGTTGTAAAATCTTCAAACAATGTGAAAGTCATTAAAATGCTTCTGGATGGGCTTTTATCATGATCCAAGAGAGCGCGGACAAACTCTTTATTTCATTCACTCTCCATTAATTTTTATGAGTTTCTGCTTTTATGTACTTTCCTTTGAACAATTTTTGCCTTTTCGGACACCAATCGCATACATCCAATTGCACATCCTGAATCTTTCTGAACGTTCAGCAGTTTTTAGAATCTAAAAAAAATTTTGTCAGATTCTGGGGTTCCAATGCGTTTTGAATCTAAAATATTTGTCGAATAATCCACACTGAAAGCTTTCTTTTTATCACCTTGGTTTTGCTTCTAAAAGTGAGCCATATTAATCAATGAAGTTCCTGAGCTCAGATTTGTTTCCATTCAACACGTATGCAATGCGTATTACACTGCAGAGACAAACCTGGCAAATTTGTTCATGTGGTTGATTTTTGTAAAAAGCTTAAAGTGATTCAAAACGTCAGTTGCAGTATCTGAAAGAATTTTTTATTCATCTTCTCTTTTTCTTGCTAACTTGTAATAGAACAATTTGGTACCTTTTACTTTTTGTTAAATTGTAAAGCAAAACACAAAAAATTTGTTACCAAAAAAATTAACAGCACATTTTATCTAATTTACACGCCAGTATTGGTGTCAAATGTTTATTCTACCTGTCCACTTTTAGCTGTTTGTGGCTAGATTGTGCATAGACCCAAGACCATATAGCAATAATTCCAAGAATTCTTCAATTTTTGATATTTTATCTTAATTTTTAACCAATTTGATTCTACACTAGTTTATAATTTTACGAACACTGCATGAAATGAAATTTTCTATGTTGCAAGATCTTCAAACAATGTGAAAGTCATTAAAATGCTTCTGGTTGGGCTTTTATTATGAGCCAAGAGAGCGCTGACAAACTCATTATTTCATTCACTCTCCATTAATTTTTATGAGTTTCTGCTTTTATGTACTTTCCTTTGAACAATTTTTGCCTTTTCGGGCACCAATCGCATACATCCAATTGCACATCCTGAATCTTTCTGAACGTTCAGCAGTTTTTAGTATCTAAAAAAAATTTTGTCAGATTCTGGGGTTCCAATGCGTTTTGAATCTAAAATATTTGTCGAATAATCCACACTGAAAGCTTTCTTTTTATCACCTTGGTTTTGCTTCTAAAAGTGAGCCATATTAATCAATGAAGTTACTGAGCTCAGATTTGTTTCCATTCAACACGTATGCAATGCGTATTACACTGCAGAGACAAACCAGGCAAATTTGTTCATGTGGTTGATTTTTTGTAAAAAGCTTAAAGTGATTCAAAACGTCCGTTGCAGTATCTGAAAGATTTTTATATTCATCTTCTCTTTTTCTCGCTAACTTGTAATAGAACAATTTGGTACATTTTACTTTTTGTTAAAGTTTAAAGCAAAACATAAACTGTCCACTTTTAGCTGTTTATGGCTAGATTGTGCATAGACCCAAGACCATATAGCAATAATTCCAAGAATTCTTCAATTTTTTATATTTTATTTCAAATTTTAACCAATTTGATTCTACACTAGTTGATAATTTCACGAACACAGCATGAAAAGATATTTTCTATGTTGTAAAATCTTCAAAAAATATGAAAGTCATTAAAATGCTTCTGGATGGGCTTTTATCATGATCCAAGAGAGCGCGGACAAACTCATTATTTCATTCATTCTCTATTAATTTTTATGAGTTTCTGCTTTTATGTACTTTCCTTTGAACAATTTTTGCCTTTTCGGACACCAATCGCATACATCCAATTGCACATCCTGAGTCTTTCTGTACGTTCAGCAGTTTTTAGAATCTAAAAAAAATTTTTGTCAGATTCTGGGGTTCCAATGCGTTTTGAATCTAAAATATTTGTCGATTAATCCACACTGAAAGCTTTCTTTTTAACACCTTGGTTTTGCTTCTAAAAGTGATTCATATCAATCAATGAAAATCCTGAGCTCAGATTTGTTTCCATTCAACACGTATGCAATGCGTATTACACTGCAGAGACAAAACTGGCAAACTTGTTCATGTGGTTGACTTTTGTAAAAAGCTTCAAGTGATTCAAAACGTGAGCTGCAGTATCTCAAAGAATTTTTTTGATTCATCTTCTCTTTTTCTCACTAAATTGTAATAGAACAATTTGGTACCTTTTACTTTTGTTAAAGTTTGAAGTAAAACACAAAAATTTTGTTACCAAATAAATTAACAGCACATTTTATCTAATTTACAAACCAGTATTGGTGTCAAATGTTTATTCTAACTGTCTGCTTTTAGCTGTTTGTGGCTAGATTGTGCATAGGCGCAAAACCATATGGCAAAAATTTCAAAAATTCTTCAATTTTCTTATATTTTGTTTCAAATTTTTACAAAATTTGATTCTACTTTAGTTTATAATTTCACGAACAATGCATGGAATGACATTCTCTATGTTGTAAAACCTTCAAACAATGTGAAAGTCATTAAAATGCTTCTGAATGGGCTTTTAGCATGATCCAAGAGAGCGCGGATAAACTCATTATTTTATTCACTCTCCACTAATTTTTATAAGTTTCTGCTTTTATGTACTTTCCTTTGAACAATTTTTGCCTTTTCGGACACCAATCGCATACATCCAATTGCACATCCGGAATCTTTCTGAACGTTCAGCAGTTTTTAGAATCTTAAAATTTTTTTGTCAGATTCTGGGGTTCTAATGCGTTTTGAATCTAAAATATTTGTTGAATAATCAACACTGAAAGATTTCTTTTTATCGCTTTGGTTTTGCTTCTAAAAGTGAGCCATATCAATCAATGAAGTTCCTGAGCTCAGATTTGTTTCCATTCAACACGTATGCAATGCGTATTACACTGCTGAGACAAACCTGGCAAAATTGTTCATGTGGTTGATTTTTGTAAAAAGCTTCAAGTGATTCAAAACGTGAGTTGCAGTATCTCAAAAAAATTTTTTTTTCATCTTCTCTTTTTCTCGCTAAATTGTAATAGAACAATTTGGTACCTTTTTCTTTTTGTTAAAGTGTAAAGTAAAACACAAAAAATTTGTTACCAAAAACATAACAGCACAATTTATCTAAACTACAAGCCAGTATTAGTGTCAAATGTTTATTTTAACTGTCCGCTTTTAGCTGTTTGTGGCTAGAATGTGCACAGGCCCAAGACCATATGGCAATAATTCCGAAAATTCTTCAATTTTCTTATATTTTGTTTTGAATTTTTACCAATTTGATTCTACTTTAGTTTATAATTTCACGAACACTGCATGAAATGATATTCCCTATGTTGTAAAACCTTCAAACAATGTGAAAGTCATTAAAATGCTTCTGAATGGGCTTTTAGCTTGATCCAAGAGAGCGCGGATAAATTCATTATTTTATTCAATCTCCATTACTTTTTTAGCTTCTGCTTTTATGTACTTTCCTATGAACAATTTTTGCCTTTTCGGGCACCAATCGCATACATCCAATTGCACATCCTGAATCTTTCTGAACGCTTAGCAGTTTTTTTTGAATCTTAAAATTTTTTGTCAGATTCTGTGGTTTCAATGCGTTTTGAATCTAAAATATTTGTTGAATAATCAACACTGAAAGTTTTTTATCACCTTGGTTTTGCTTCTAAAAGTGAGCCATATCAATCAATAAAGTTCCTGAGCTCAGATTTGTTTCCATTCAACACGTATGCAATGCGTATTACACTGCAGAGACAAACCTGGCAAACTTGTTCATGTAGTTGATTTTTGTAAAAAGCTTCAAGTGATTCAAAACGTGGGTTGCAGTATCTCAAAGAATTTTTTATTTATCTTCTCTTTTTCTCGCTAAATTGTAATAGAACAATTTGGTACCTTTTACTTTTTGTTAAAGTTTAAAGTAAAACACAAAAATTTTGTTACCAAATAAACTAACAGCACATTTTATCTAATTTACAAACCAGCATTGGTGTCAAATGTTTATTTTAACTGTCCGCTTTTAGCTGTTTGTGGATAGAGTGTGCATAGGCGCAAAATCATATGGCAATAATTCCAAAAATTCTTCAATTTTCTTATATTTTCTTTCAAATTTTTACCAAATTTGATTCTACTTTAGTTAATAATTTCATGAACACTGCATGGAATGATATTCTCTATGTTGTAAAACCTTCAAACAATGTGAAAGTCATTGAAATGCTTCTGAATGGGCTTTTAGCATGATCCAAGAGAGCGCGGATAAACTCATTATTTTATTCACTCTCCATTAATTTTTATAAGTTTCTGCTTTTATGTACTTTCGTTTGAACAATTTTTGCCTTTTCGGACACCAATCGCATACATCCAATTGCACATCCGGAATCTTTCTGAACGTTCAGCAGTTTTTAGAATCTTAAAAATTTTTTGTCAGATTCTGGGGTTCTAATGCGTCTTGAATCTAAAATATTTGTTGAATAATCAGCACTGAAAGATTTCTTTTTATCGCCTTGGTTTTGCTTCTAAAAGTGAGCCATATCAATCAATGAAGTTCCTGAGCTCAGATTTGTTTCCATTCAACACGTATGCAATGCGTATTAAACTGCTGAGACAAACCTGGCAAAATTGTTCATGTGGATAATTTTTGTAAAAAGCTTCAAGTGATTCAAAACGTGAGTTGCAGTATCTCAAAGAACTTTTTTATTCATCTCCTCTTTTTCTCGCTAAATTGTAATAGAACAATTTGGTACCTTTTTCTTTTTGTTAAAGTGTAAAGCAAAACACAAAAAAAATTTTACCAAAAACATAACAGCACAATTTATCTAAACTACAAGCCAGTATTGGTGTCAAATGTTTTTTCTAACTGTCCGCTTGTAGCTGTTTTGGGCTAGAATGTGCACAGGCCCCAGACCATATGGCAATAATTCCGAAAATTCTTCAATTTTCTTACATTTTGTTTTGAATTTTTACCAATTTGATTCTACTTTATTTTATAATTTCACGAACACTGCATGAAATGATATTCTCTATGTTGTAAAACCTTAAAACAATGTGAAAGTCATTAAAATGCTTCTGAATGGGCTTTTAGCTTGATCCAAGAGAGCGCGGATAAATTCATTTTATCCAATCTCCATTACTTTTTTAGTTTCTGCTTTTATGTACTTTCCTATGAACAATTTTTGCCTTTTCGGACACCAATTGCATACATCCAATTGCACATCTTGAATCTTTCTGAACGCTTAGCAGTTTTTTTGAATCTTAAAATTTTTTGTCAGATTCTGGGGTTTCAATGCGTTTTGAATCTAAAATACTTGTTGAATAATCAACACTGAAAGTTTTCTTTTTATCACCTTGGTTTTGCTTCTAAAAGTGAGCCATATCAATCAATAAAGTTCCTGAGCTCAGATTTGTTTCCATTCAACGCGTATGCAATGCGTATTACACTGTAGAGACAAACCTGGCAAACTTGTTCATGTGGATAATTTTTGTAAAAAGCTTCAAGTGATTCAAAACGTGAGTTACAGTATCTCACAGAAATTTTTATTCATCTTCTCTTTTTCTCGCTAAATTGTAATAGAACAATTTGGTACCTTCTTCTTTTTGTTGAAGTGTAAAGTAAAACACAGAAAAATTGTTACCTAAAATATAACAGCACAATTTATCTAACTTTTAAGCCAGTATTGGTGTCAAATGTTTACTTTAACTGTCCGCTTTTAGCTGTTGGTGGCTAGAGCGTGCATAGGCCCAAGACCATTTGGCAATAATTCCAAAAAATCGTCAACTTTTTAATATTTTGTTTTAATTTTTTACCAATTTGATTACACTTTAGTTTATAATTTCACGAACACTGCATGAAATGATATTCTCAGTGTTGTAAAATCTTCAAACAATGTGAAAGTCATTAAAATGCTTCTGGATGGGCTTTTAGCATGATCCAAGAGTGCCCGGATAAACTCATTATTTCATTCATTCTCCAAATTTTTTATTAGTTTCTGCTTTTTTGTACTTTCCTTTGAAAAATTTTCGCTTTTTCGGACACCAATCGCATACATCCAATTGCACATCCTGAATCTTTCTGAACGCTCATCAGTTTTTTAGATTCTTAAAATTTTTTGTCAGATTCTGGGTTCTAGATGCGTTTTGAATCTAAAATAATTGTCGAATAATCCACAATGAAACTTTTCTTTTTATCACCTTGGTTTTGCTTCTAAAATCGAGCTAAATCAATCAATGAAGTTCCTGAGCTCAGATTTGTTTCCATTCAACACTCATGCAATGTGTATTACACTGCAGAGACAAACCTGGCAAACTTGTTCATGTGGATGATTTTTGTAAAATGCTCCAAGTGATTCAAAAAAGGTGAGTGCAGTATCTCAACGAATTTTTTTTTCATCTTCTCTTTTTCTCGCTAAATTGTAATAGAACAATTTGGTACCTTTTACTTTTTGTTCAAGTTTAAAGTAAAACACAAAACTTTTGTTACCAAAAAAACTAACAGCCTATTTTATCTAATTTACCAGCCAGTTTTGGGGTCAATTGTTTATTTTAACCGTACGCTTTTAGCTGTTTGTGGCTAGAGTGTACATAGACCCAAGACAATGTGTTAATAATTCCGATACTTCTTCAATTTTCTGATATTTTGTTTAAAATTATCACCAATTTGATTCTACTTTTGTTTATAATTTTACGAACACTGCATGAAATGAAATTCTCTATGTTGCAAAATCTTCAAACTTTGCGAAGGTCATTAAAATGCTTCTGGATGGACTTTTAGTTTGATCCATGAGAGTGCGGATAAACTCATGATTTCATTCAATCTCCATTAGTCTTTAATATTTTCTGCTTTTATGCATTTTCCTTTGAATACTTTTTGCCATTTCGGATAACAATCGCATACATCCAATCGCCCATCCTGAATCGTCTTGAACGCTTAGCAGTTTTTATTATCTTAAAAAAAATTTGTCAGATTCTGAGGTTTCAATGCGTTTTGAGAAAAAATATTTGTTGAATAATCCACACTGAAAGCTCTCTTTTTATCACCTCGCTTTTGCTTCTAAAGGTGAGCCAAATCAGTCAATTAAGCTCCTTAGCTCAGATTTGTTTCCATTCAACACTTAGGCAATGTGTATTAAACTGCATAGACAAACCTGGCAAACTTATTCATGAGGATGATTTTTGTAAAAACCTTCAAGTGATTCAAAACGTGAGTTGCAGAGTCTTAAAGATTTTTTTCATCTTCTCTTCTTCTCACTAAATTGTAATAAAACAAATTGGTATTTTTTTTGTTAAAGTTAGAAACAAAAAATTTTTTTCAAAAAAAGAACAGCACACGTTTCTAATTTACATGCCAATGTTGGCGTCTTTTGTTTAAGTTAGCTGTCCGTTTTTAACTGTTGGTGTCTAGGATGCGCTTAGGCCCAATCTAATATAGCAATAATTCCGAAAATCTACTCCACATTTTTTCTAACTTGCTTAAAATTTTTGTCCAGTTTGATATTAGTTTAGTTTACATTTTCACGAATACTTCATGAATTAAATTTCCATGTGTTGTAAAACCCTCAAACAATGCGAAAACCATTAAAAACGTTTCTGAATGGATTTTTAATATGATCAAAGACAGCGCCCATACTTTCATGATTTCGTTCAACCTTCATTAATGTTACTAATTTTTGTTACCTTTCCGAAAAGCAATAATTATTCATAAGAAAATACAATTTTCTTTTGAATGATTTTTGCTTCTTTGGGCAGCGATTGCTTACTTTCAATTGCATTTCTTGATTGTTTTTGAACGTTCAGCCCTCTTTTAGACTCTTAAAATGTCATCTGACTGATTTTGGGGTTTTAATACGTTTTGAATCTAAAATATTTATCAAAAGATCCACAATGGAAGTTCTTTTTTATCACCTTGAATTTACTTCTAAAAGTGAGCCAAATTAGGTTCCTGAGTTCAGATTTGTTTCTTTTCAACATTTAGCAAAGTATACTCTACTGCAGAGACAAACTTCAATTGCTTTGGTCCAGTTTGACTGAGCAAAAAGCTGAATTCAGTTTTGCTGTGTCTATACTCGGGTTTTAGTGAATATTGATAAACTCTTTAGTGAATATTGAATAATCAACACTGAAAGATTTCTTTTTATCGCCTTGGTTTTGCTTCTAAAAGTGAGCCATATCAATCAATGAAGTTCCTGAGCTCAGTTTTGTTTCCATTCAACACGTATGCAATGCGTATTAAACTGCTGAGACAAACCTGGCAAAATTGTTCATGTGGATAATTTTTGTAAAAAGCTTCAAGTGATTCAAAACGTGAGTTGCAGTATCTCAAAGAACTTTTTATTCATCTTCTCTTTTTCTCGCTAAATTGTAATAGAACAATTTGGTACCTTTTTCTTTTTGTTAAAGTGTAAAGCAAAACACAAAAAAAATTTTACCAAAAACATAACAGCACAATTTATCTAAACTACAAGCCAGTATTGGTGTCAAATGTTTATTCTAACTGTCCGCTTGTAGCTGTTTTGGGCTAGAATGTGCACAGGCCCCAGACCATATGGCAATAATTCCGAAAATTCTTCAATTTTCTTACATTTTGTTTTGAATTTTTACCAATTTGATTCTACTTTATTTTATAATTTCACGAACACTGCATGAAATGATATTCTCTATGTTGTAAAACCTTAAAACAATGTGAAAGTCATTAAAATGCTTCTGAATGGGCTTTTAGCTTGATCCAAGAGAGCGCGGATAAATTCATTTTATCCAATCTCCATTACTTTTTTAGTTTCTGCTTTTATGTACTTTCCTATGAACAATTTTTGCCTTTTCGGACACCAATTGCATACATCCAATTGCACATCCTGAATCTTTCTGAACGCTTAGCAGTTTTTTTGAATCTTAAAATTTTTTGTCAGATTCTGGGGTTTCAATGCGTTTTGAATCTAAAATACTTGTTGAATAATCAACACTGAAAGTTTTCTTTTTATCACCTTGGTTTTGCTTCTAAAAGTGAGCCATATCAATCAATAAAGTTCCTGAGCTCAGATTTGTTTCCATTCAACGCGTATGCAATGCGTATTACACTGCAGAGACAAACCTGGCAAACTTGTTCATGTGGATAATTTTTGTAAAAAGCTTCAAGTGATTCAAAACGTGAGTTACAGTATCTCACAGAAATTTTTATTCATCTTCTCTTTTTCTCGCTAAATTGTAATAGAACAATTTGGTACCTTCTTCTTTTTGTTGAAGTGTAAAGTAAAACACAGAAAAATTGTTACCTAAAATATAACAGCACAATTTATCTAACTTTTAAGCCAGTATTGGTGTCAAATGTTTACTTTAACTGTCCGCTTTTAGCTGTTGGTGGCTAGAGCGTGCATAGGCCCAAGACCATTTGGCAATAATTCCAAAAAATCGTCAACTTTTTAATATTTTGTTTTAATTTTTTACCAATTTGATTACACTTTAGTTTATAATTTCACGAACACTGCATGAAATGATATTCTCAGTGTTGTAAAATCTTCAAACAATGTGAAAGTCATTAAAATGCTTCTGGATGGGCTTTTAGCATGATCCAAGAGTGCCCGGATAAACTCATTATTTCATTCATTCTCCAAATTTTTTATTAGTTTCTGCTTTTTTGTACTTTCCTTTGAAAAATTTTCGCTTTTTCGGACACCAATCGCATACATCCAATTGCACATCCTGAATCTTTCTGAACGCTCATCAGTTTTTTAGATTCTTAAAATTTTTTGTCAGATTCTGGGTTCTAGATGCGTTTTGAATCTAAAATAATTGTCGAATAATCCACAATGAAACTTTTCTTTTTATCACTTTGGTTTTGCTTCTAAAATCGAGCTAAATCAATCAATGAAGTTCCTGAGCTCAGATTTGTTTCCATTCAACACTCATGCAATGTGTATTACACTGCAGAGACAAACCTGGCAAACTTGTTCATGTGGATGATTTTTGTAAAATGCTCCAAGTGATTCAAAAAAGGTGAGTGCAGTATCTCAACGAATTTTTTTTTCATCTTCTCTTTTTCTCGCTAAATTGTAATAGAACAATTTGGTACCTTTTACTTTTTGTTCAAGTTTAAAGTAAAACACAAAACTTTTGTTACCAAAAAAACTAACAGCCTATTTTATCTAATTTACCAGCCAGTTTTGGGGTCAATTGTTTATTTTAACCGTACGCTTTTAGCTGTTTGTGGCTAGAGTGTACATAGACCCAAGACAATGTGTTAATAATTCCGATACTTCTTCAATTTTCTGATATTTTGTTTAAAATTATCACCAATTTGATTCTACTTTTGTTTATAATTTTACGAACACTGCATGAAATGAAATTCTCTATGTTGCAAAATCTTCAAACTTTGCGAAGGTCATTAAAATGCTTCTGGATGGACTTTTAGTTTGATCCATGAGAGTGCGGATAAACTCATGATTTCATTCAATCTCCATTAGTCTTTAATATTTTCTGCTTTTATGCATTTTCCTTTGAATACTTTTTGCCATTTCGGATAACAATCGCATACATCCAATCGCCCATCCTGAATCGTCTTGAACGCTTAGCAGTTTTTATTATCTTAAAAAAAATTTGTCAGATTCTGAGGTTTCAATGCGTTTTGAGAAAAAATATTTGTTGAATAATCCACACTGAAAGCTCTCCTTTTATAACCTCGCTTTTGCTTCTAAAAGTGAGCCAAATCAGTCAATTAAGCTCCTTAGCTCAGATTTGTTTCCATTCAACACTTAGGCAATGTGTATTAAACTGCATAGACAAACCTGGCAAACTTATTCATGAGGATGATTTTTGTAAAAACCTTCAAGTGATTCAAAACGTGAGTTGCAGAGTCTTAAAGATTTTTTTCATCTTCTCTTCTTCTCACTAAATTGTAATAAAACAAATTGGTATTTTTTTTGTTAAAGTTAGAAACAAAAAATTTTTTTCAAAAAAAGAACAGCACACGTTTCTAATTTACATGCCAATGTTGGCGTCTTTTGTTTAAGTTAGCTGTCCGTTTTTAACTGTTGGTGTCTAGGATGCGCTTAGGCCCAATCTAATATAGCAATAATTCCGAAAATCTACTCCACATTTTTTCTAACTTGCTTAAAATTTTTGTCCAGTTTGATATTAGTTTAGTTTACATTTTCACGAATACTTCATGAATTAAATTTCCATGTGTTGTAAAACCCTCAAACAATGCGAAAACCATTAAAAACGTTTCTGAATGGATTTTTAATATGATCAAAGACAGCGCCCATAATTTCATGATTTCGTTCAACCTTCATTAATGTTACTAATTTTTTGTTACCTTTCCGAAAAGCAATAATTATTCATGAGAAAATACAATTTTCTTTTGAATGATTTTTGCTTCTTTGGGCAGCGATTGCTTACTTTCAATTGCATTTCTTGATTGTTTTTGAACGTTCAGCCCTCTTTTAGACTCTTAAAATGTCATCTGACTGATTTTGGGGTTTTAATACGTTTTGAATCTAAAATATTTATCAAAAGATCCACAATGGAAGTTCTTTTTTATCACCTTGAATTTACTTCTAAAAGTGAGCCAAATTAGGTTCCTGAGTTCAGATTTGTTTCTTTTCAACATTTAGCAAAGTATACTACACTGCAGAGACAAACTTCAATTGCTTTGGTCCAGTTTGACTGAGCAAAAAGCTGAATTCAGTTTTGCTGTGTCAATACTCGGGTTTTAGTGAAAATTGATAAACTCTGCTTCATTCAAAGGGTAGACCATTTTGCAGGAAAATTTATAACGAGATTCCGCAAATAGAGAAATTTAACAATTGCTCAAACCAGACTACAAATGCGGTTGCCTGAATTCTGCATTGGACTGTAACTCATCTCCATTTCATTGATAGCTGAATTCCGCAATGGTTTTTTTTAAAATTATAGTTTCAAACAGATTGCTGATAAAAGTACAACACAGCTTCAAAACCTGGAACTGATTCATCGAACTATGTTTAGGAGAAAGCCGATAAATCCCTCAGCGTAAAAATTTGAAATAAATAAGATACTTATAGCTTCAAGTTTTTAGCTCAAAATTTTTAACCAGTGTGAGAAATGCTAGCTAGAGTCTCATTATAATTGTGAAAAATTAGGTGTACAGCCATCTGCAAAACCGTAAAACAGTTTGCTCTAACATCTAACCGCCTATAAAGTTGTTATTGATAAGTCGCGCGTTAATATTTGTTTTAGAATTTTCAGCGCATACCAGACCAATTCTTGGTGATCTCCATTCCTTTTGTTAAAATGACCAAAACATCATTGTAGAAAAAAATGAGCAGGGAATATTTCTAACTAGGGATACTTTTTATTTTAAATTTTTTGACCATCTTGTCCATGTGGGTGATTTTTGTAAAGCGCTTCAATTGATTACGATCGTAATTTGCAATCGCAAATTTACAAACATAATCTCAAAAGTTTTCTTTTATCTTCTATTTTTGTCGCTAAATTGTAAGAAAACATTTTGGTATCTTTTCTTTTTTTTGTTAAAATGTAAACCAAAAAATTGGTTACCAATTTTACAACAGCACATTTATCTAATTTACATGCCAATATTGTCGTCTTTTTTAAAATTTTGACTGTCCGTACTCAACTGTTTGTGGTTAAAATGCGCATATGCCCAAGCTAAAATGGCAATAATTCCGAGAATCTACTTCAACTTTCTGATATTTTGCTCTAAAACTTTGTCCAGTTTAATATTACTCTAGTTTTTTTTCACAATAACTGCATGAAAAAAATCTATATGTTGTAGAACACTCAAACAATTATAAGGTCATTAAAATGCTTCTGGATGGGTTTTTAGTATGATCAAAGAGAGCGCCGATAAACTCAGGATTTCATTCAATCTCCATTAACTTTAATAGTTTTCGCTTTTATTTATTTTCCTTTGAAAAAATGATGCCTTTTCGGACACCAATCGCTTACTTTTAATATCTTTCCTGAATTTTTTTGAACGCTCAGCACTTTTTGATACGCTTAAAAGTTTTTGTTGACAGATTCTGTTATTACTTATCGAAAAATCCATAGTGAAATTTCTCTTTTTTATCAATTTGGTTTTGCTGCTAAAAGTGAGCCAGACCAATATATTAAGTTCCTGAGTTCAGATTTGCTTCTTTTCAACTTTTAGGCAATGGGCATTACACTGCAGAGACAAACTTGAATTGCTTTGGTCCAATTTGAATCCAGTTTTGCTCTGTTAATAGTCGGGACTATAGTGAATATTGACTAACTTGACCGAGCATCTAACTTAATTGTGTTTGGTTCTGTAAATACTCCCAATTTATGTGCGCTTTGCGAAGCTCAATTACAATTAAAAGCTAGACATTTTTGCAGGAAAATTGGTAGCAGAGCAGAGGTCATCTTTTACTTCGAATGCTTTTTACTTGAAACTTTTTGACCAATTTATCCATGAGGATAATTTTCATAACATTTTAAGTGATTACAATCTTGATTTGCACCATTTCAAAGATTATTATTTCAACTTCTCTTTTTTTGCTCAATTGTAACAAAACAATTTGGTACCTTTTCCTTTTTTGATGAGGGTTAAAACAAAAATTATGATTCTAAAGTTATTACAGCACATATTATCTAACTTGCATGCCATTATTAGCGTCTTTTGTTTATTTTAACTGTCTGTTTTCAAATTTTAAATGTTGCAGCTATAATGTGCACAGGCCACAGCTTATATGGCAATAATTCCGAAAATATACTTCAATTTTCTTATTGTTTGCTGCTTTAAAACTTTGTCCAATTTGATATATCTTTGGATCATAGTCTCACGAACAATGCATGTAATGAAGTTCTACATGTCCTAAAACGCTCAAACAATGCAGAGGCCTTTAAAATAATTTTGAATGGGCTTTTAGCATGATAAAGAGAAAGCGCGCATAAACTCATGATTTCAATCAATCTCCATTAATTTTTTTGTTTTGGATTTTATGTATTGCCTTTTGAATAATTTTTGTCTTTTCTTGCACCAATGGCATACCTGCAATTGCCCTTCTTGGATTTTTTTGGACGTTCAGCATTGTTTTAAACACTCGAAAGTTTTGTCCGATTCTGTGGTTTCAATGCGTTTTGAATCCGAATTATTCATCGCAGGATCCACAAGAAATTTTTCTTTTTATCACCTTCGTTTTGCTTCTAAACGTGAGCCAAATCAATCAAATATTATCCAGAGCTAAGATTTTTTTCTTTTCAACATAGAGGCAATGCATATTACACTGCAGAGGCAGTTCTGAATTGCTTTGGTCAAATTTGTCCAGGCAAAAAATGAATTCTGCTTTGCACCGTTATAACTCGAGTTTATAGCGAAGAGAGAGTCAATAAATCCCTCAGTTTGGAATTTTTTAACGAGTAAGATACTTATCAAATTTTCAGCTCATATTTATTTACTGGTGTGAGCAACGAGAGCTACAACTCGATTATAATAAAGAAAAATGTGTACAACCCGCTACATAACCATAAAACAGTTTGCGCTGACGCCCACGCGCCTATAAAAATATCATTATATATCGCGCGTGAAATTTTGTTTTAATTCTTCGCTAGAGGCCAGAAAAGTTTTGAGTGATCTCCTTTCTTTTTGTTCAAATGGCTCAACATCATTATAGAAGAAATTGCAGAGGAAGTTTTTAATTTGCACAACTTTCCCTTAAATTTGGTTGGCCCCCTTTTTCCATGTGGATGAGTTTTGCAAAAAAAAATCCAATTGATTAGAAAAGTGAGGTACAAAACTTCAGATTTTTTCTTTTAATTTTTTTCTCCCGCTAAATTTCAACAGAAGAATTTGTTATCTTTTCCAATTTTTTAAAAGTGTAAATATCAGACCAGCACATTTATCTAATTTACATGCCAGTCTTGGCGTATTTGTGTCAATTTTAACTGTCGGATTTCAAATATTTTGAGCTAGAGTTCGCATAGGCCAAAACGTATTTGGCAATAAATCTGACTTCAATTTTCTTGTACTTTGCTTATAATATATTGTCCAATTTTTGTATTACTTTAGTTCATAATTTCAATAATTTTGCACGTATTAAAATTCTACATGTTCTAAAACACTCAGACAATGGGAGAGCCTATTTTTTGCTGCCAAATAGGTTTTAGTATGATAAAAAGAAGCTTGCATAGACTCATGATTTCATTCAATCTCCTTCAATTTAAATAATTTTTGCTCTTTTTATTTTTCATTCAACAATTTTTGTCTTTTCTGACACCAACTTTGCACTACTTTGAATTGCCCTTCATCGATTTTTTTTAAAATTAACACTTTTTTCAAATATCTTAAAAGTTTTTTTTCCTTTTTATAACATTATGAATAATCCCTTTTACTGAAAATCCAGTTTTTATCTCCTTGTTTTTCGCTGCTATAGGTGAGCCAAATCAATAAATTAAGTTCCTGAGGTCAGATTTATTACTTTTCAACATTTAAGCAATGTGTAATTCATTGCAGAGGCAGACTTGAATTGCCCTATTTTTCAGCAGCTTTTTTTGTTTTTTCATTGATAAATGGCGCGTGAGTTTTTGTTTAAAAAATATACCAGAAAACCAGACCAGTTTGAGTGACCTCTTCTTTTCGTTCAAATGGCCTAACTTATTTACAGAAGAAGCAATCAAAAACTGTAGAATTTTTGATCTTTTTTGTGAACTCTAATTTCACACATTACAGAACTTCTGTAAGACTAATATTAAAGATTAAAAAAAATAACAATGATAATAATAAAAATAATAATAATAATAATAATAATAATAATAATAATAATAATAATAATAATAATAATAATAATAATAATAATAATAATAATAATAATAATAATAACAATGAAGATGAGATAATAAAAATTAACGAATCAGCATATCGTTCAACAAACTACTAAAAGAACAAAACATTCTACTCTAGAGGGTCTATGAGACCTGTGGCTACCATAATATGACTACCAGAAAAGACGGTAATGAAAGTCAAGTAGTTGCAAATATGAATTACGACCAAAACTTCTTGTCCATTATTTTAAAACCAATAATAACCAAATCAAAAGGGCATCAGATAAAATTTACACAAAGAAGATTAACCCGTACTTTTTGAAACAAAATATGGGACTTTTCCTCAATGCAACTTGGCAACATGTTGACTAGAAAAGAGCAAAAGCGGCAAAAATTTATTAAAACATTGCAAAAAAATATTAAATTCGAACTGATTAGAAACGTTACGCATCAAATGAAATCTATGAGAGAATCTTTTATACCTCATTAGAGAGCAACTGAGGCCTTTCATTATCCAGGATATGTCATACGACAACAAAAAAAAACGAGAAACACAGGCAAAATTTGCACGAAAAAATATGCACGAAAACGATGTCCCCCAATGAATTAAATATTAAGGTGATCACTAAAAACAATAAAAGTCTTCGTTTGCATTTTTTGCAGGTGACAACATTTGTAAGTCAATTGACGCCCATTATTGTGATACTGTGAAAAAAAACATAAACCTTCAAAAAAGGGGGAAAATTTGCAAAAATCACGAAAATTGGCTTTATGAAAACTGGTTGTTCCAAGAAGAAAGACCCTTTGAGGAAAATAAAACCGTTATGAAGAGCAAATCGTATTTCAAAAGACATATGATAAGAATTGTATACAGAGATGCTTAGCTGCAATTCAATAGAAATAAAATTGGTAGATCTCAAAAATCTATCTCTTTTTTTTAAAAATAAAATATTTTCAAAATTCATAGCCAACAGTAACTTTCGTTTAAAAGAGTAGATAGTTTGTCTTGCAACTACTCGGAAAACTAATTGCGACTGTTATTAATGAGACTAAATTATAAGACTATAAGATAACTTTAAATACAAGCTCAACTAATAGGTTTCAAAAACAACTTCACGAAACCACAGTTTTGAAACCATTAAATTTATAAGATATTAACCGCGAGAATTTATTATCTTCATTTGCGTCTCCTTTGATCACCATAACATTTTTTTGTAAGACGACTAACACAAATTGACAACAAAAAGAACCACAAAATCTGAATAGTATCTAAACTTCGCAAAATTCTTCTTGAACAAATCGTCCAAGCTCTGAAGACATCATTTAAAAAGTTTAAACAACAGAAAAATTATTGTTTGATTCAACAAAACATTAAAAAGAACTCTAAATAATGAGGCTAATTTACGATAATGATATAACATTGTAAAATACAAGAAAAAACTCAAACCAGAACAAAAATGGATAATTTGAAGAATACTACTACTCTTCTTTTTTAGAAATTTAAATCGAAAGTCAAAACAGCCATTAGTTACTTACCAAAACAAATTATTTATGTTAACTTTTTTATCTATAGTTGGCCACTGAGACTTTTAATTAGACAATATTTGGCATATGACAACAAAAATAAACAACAATTAGAGTGCAAAAATAAAAAACTCTACCAATTTCTGCAAGAGAACGGTGTCGCAGCCCTTCAAACCATTTGTTATAAAAACAAAAATGATATTCAGTTTCAAATGTTGTAAAGTTTTTTACAGTTAGATTGTTAAATAATGTGACAATTTACAGAAGAAACAAAAACAACAACAAAAAAAGGCAAGTATGGACAAAAGTCAGAAATTTTTGTATAAAAACACTTTGTACCAAAACTAAGAAAACCTTCTGTTAAAACAATCGGCCACAAACCTAGTTTTTATTCTATAAAGAGGAAGGGTTGACCTGTACTTACTGAGAATAAGCAAAATATTGACTAAAACAATATAAAAAAATGACAAGTTCAAAAATCACAGAAATTTCCTTAAAACAAATACATTCAATAACATAAGAGACATTAGGTAACAACCGAATGAAAAGAAAAGGTTCACCTGCCTCTCTTCCCCAAAGCCATCAAAAACACCTTGGTTTTCTGCAAACAAACTGTATCTACATTCGGCTTCATTACGTAAATTGGAGCTGTCATTAACGGAGCCGTGAAAAAAATATTGTCAGTAATTAACCTTAAAAGAACTAAAGCAAAACATTTTGATAAAAGGCAGCATCAAAAAAAAAAACAAAAAAGTCTCTGATTCTAAGAGTCCGTTATATTATCGAACTTCTCCCTGAGTTTGTCGTGCGCCCAGCAAACCGACCAAGTGTTCCAAGTATTTGCGAATTAGACCAATTGTTGAGTTGAATTCTTCAAATATTGAAAAAGAAGATGCATTTTGCATAATTATCGAGTTAAATCTGCAAAAAACGGCAAAGTTTTAATTCCAGAAGACTTTCATACGGCGCCTAATCACAACTTGCGCTCTTTTCGAGATGAGAGTGTCTGTCTTAAGGTTTCTAGGTCACTAATGCTGGCAAACCAAAAAAGCATACTTTGTGCCATTTTTGATGAAAAAAGTTTAAACTTTGATAATTTTATCAAACATTTTAGCCAAAGATTTTCAATCAAACAATTCAGCAACAATTTTCTATCTCTAACACTAACATCAACACTCTGCCGTTAAAAATTTTAACTTATTTTGAATTATATTAGCGAAATGGTGCCAATATTTAGCAAAAATTTTTGAAAGTGTGAACAAAAACAGTCGAATGTTCACAAATTTTAAACCTCGAAAACTCCCTGTAAAACACTTAAATCGAAAAAATTTTTTTAATTCCGTATTCTACGATGGACGGGCTTTTTAATGATACAACTCACAATTCTCTACGTTGAATATATCGGTCGGCCAAAATTGACTGAACAAAAAAAACCCAGTTGAGTATATAGTTCCTCCCTCCTCACTAAAGTGGGGGTCGGAACAAAACGAGTAACAATAATAGTAATATAATTAATAATAACAAAATTAATAATAATAATAATAATAATAATAATAATAATAATAATAATAAAAATAATAATAATAATAATAATTAAAATAATAGTAATAATAATAATAATAACAATAATAACAATAATAATAATAATAATAAAAATAATAATAATAATACTAGTAATAATAACAAAAATAATAATAATAATAATATTAATAATAATAATACTAAATTAATAATAACAACAATAATAATAGCAATAAAAATAATAATAATAATAGTAATAATAATAATAATAATAATAATAATAATAAAAATAATAATAATAATATTATAATAATAATAATAATAATAATAATAATAATAATAATAATAATAATAATAATAATAATAATAATAATAATAATAATAATAATAATTATAATAATATTAATAGTAATAACAAATTTAGTAATAAAGATAATAATAATAACAATTTTAAGCTGGCTTGGTTTCTAGCAAATTACTAAAAACCACTCTCTGGCTTATTTGATACTACTTTTTTAATGATAAAGTTTCATTTTACGACTCCTCGAAAGGGCACTATCCGTGTGGGCAAATTTTTTATCGGAATTTTGACGATGACTTGAAGCAAAAACCAATAAAATCTGACTGCTCTGATAGTGAGCTGTTGAAATTGGCTACAAGACTGGAAAAATAAGTTTGACCTTCTATATTACTACTGTCTATTTGGCTGTGAATTGTGTTCGCTAAGCCTCGTTTACTTACTGGCATCTTCTTCGATTTCCCAATACTGCTAGGCTTTTTAGCGTTTGATCGTTGATTATTTGCGAATACTCAATATATTCTGAATTGCTGGAAATATTTGGGACCATGCCCTTCTACACGAGCCACCTCGCTGCAGTGTTTGCAATCTGTTAGGCCTTCTCTTGCCTGCAACCCAGATTTTTTATCCATAAAACAAAACGGATAGTACGTTGAACAGGATTACATTTCTTTTTTAGCTTCACCGCCAAATTATTCTCTATTGATTTTCTGACTTCCTTTCTTTATAGCGGAACCGAAATAACAGTCTACAGATAGATGGTTTGAATAATCAATTCCGTCGTTTTTACTGGTTATTCACTATCTATTATTTTGTTGTCTGGTAAGACGAGCTTGCATTCTGTGTCGTTTTATGGAGGTTCGTTTTGCTCCATTTGATAGCATTGTTGAGGTTATTTTAAGGTTTCGGTTTCTAATGATCCCACTATTTTGGTTTCCTCTGCGTAAAGAAAGCTTCATTTTCAATAACATCAGGAATGTCACCCATGTAAACTGAAATAAAAACAAAGGTTGATCCTTGTGGTCCTCTTCTTTGCATCTGACTGAAAATTGATTTTTGCTTCACTTGACCAATTGAAATTCCGTAATGGATAAGTATGGAGCAGAGAATCTGAGGAAAGGTTTGCGGAGACCAAAACAAAACATTTTTGCAAGAATTTTGTTGAAAATGTTAGTGTCAAAAACTTCAGCGATATCAAGATAAACACTAACTGGAATCTTGTCTTCGTCTAAACCTTTATAAAGATGATTGCATTACATAAGAATTTGATGGATTGTGTTTGCGTGCCTCTTGCTAAGACCGTGTTGTTGCCAACAAATCTTTTCCGTATCGACCTTTCGAACTGTTCATAAACCAGTCGTTTAAACAAAAGTGACAAAGAACAGCATGGCGATAGTTCTGTAGTTGGTTATATCTAGTTTGCATCCATTTTTAAAATCCGGAAGCACTTGATTTGGTAACCGTATTCGATTTTTAGAACAAAGCTCAATTCCTTAAAATTTAGAAAAATCAGTTCTGCAGATTTCAGGCCACAAAATACATGCTCCAAATTCCGCAATCGAACAAAACCGAATTCCACAAGTACAAAGCAGTCAGAGTCATTTCAGGTCTGCCGTTGCGGTATAATGTGAAAAAGAAATTTACAAAATAGTTTGTGGTAGGCCTCATTTCAATCAAAAATGTCTCCTACAAATCAATTCATAAGCCACAAAGCAAATAATAAGAGCACATTTATATTGGGTGATAGTTGCATTTAGAATCGTTACTACGTTGCCACGCATCTGTCTTCACTTCCATTACGATGCAGAGGTATACCCCAAAATTTCCGCCTTAGTAAAATTGGCTCGAAAATTAAATACATACAATGAACGAAATTAGGAGACATCCTTTGTATCTTACTTTTCGCAAAAGGGAAAGAACATTCGGTGCGAAAATTAGGTAACAAATCTTGTAGCACGTTTCCACTCAATTTAGGTATCTATTATTTGCGCGCATTTTGAGCATGCAATAAGCACTTTAATAAAGATTTAATTAAAGTTTTCAAAGCTTTAAAGTGCTTTAAATACATGCAACCACAAAAACTGATTTTTTTTCCGAAAAATCCCTCGCACATCAAAGGCTTTTTATATCAATGTGGGACTGGCCGAGTTTAATAAGTAGTAATAAACAGTACTAATAAGTAGTAATAAGTAGTAATAAAGTACTATAAGTAGTAATAAAGTAGTAATAAAGTACTACTAATAGTATTAAGTTAATTAAATAAGTAGTAATTAAGTTAGGCTTAATTGCCGATTATATGCGAAATCGAGCTTCATTGCGTGCGAAAAATCGATGCATAAATGGAGCGGATGCGTGATACAAGTCGCGCGAAAAATAGGTTATTAAGTTTGTACTTGTACTTCGCGGCTAAAATAAGGACACTTTTGCGAACACGGGGTACGATATTCCCTTCCATTTTGCCGGTTTCTGCTAAAGTAGCTATATTCCGCAATATTGTTCCCTTTTCAATGTATTGGCATAGTAAAAACGAACAGGAGATACACGCATCGGGCATATCTGCCCGTGACGATTTGGGTATACCTCTGCATCGTAATGTCCTTTTGATTATTGAACAACGTGCTGTTTTTACGTACGTTAACTAGGTGAAAAAGACAGAAACTTGATTTGACTTTCCTTCAAACTGTCGTGAACAATTTGTTTACGTTTATAACAGTAGAGTAGACATTTAAAGTAGTGTGAGTCTATAATTCCTGCCATATCTCGAAAACCGTATGGTAATAGACAACAGATTGGTTAGGCACAGGCATTTTTTGTATAAAACTGGGCGAACGCTTTAGTTCAAAATTGAGCGTTCAGATTAAAAAAATTATGATTGGTGCATTCAATTCGCAGGACAACGCGTTAAATTGTGCCATATAAAGTTTTTGTGTTTTTTCTTCTATTTTTGAGAAGCCTAGATTTCTTTTGGTTTTTGCCTGTTGAGGTTGACAGAGTGCCTAACCGAATGCATTTACAAACTTTTTTTGCCCAATCGATGTTTCGGATGTGAATCTTCAATGTTCAATCCTTTTACTTTGACTGGAACAAAAGAAGAGTTTGAGAGCTGTAGAGAAAATAAGCCTGTCCACTAACAATTGCTCTCGCCTTTAATTTTTCACCTTTTTAAGATTAGATCAACCACATAATGGACAAAAAAAATGTCGGAAGATTGGGCTGAAATACTAACATTTTAAATTAAATATCAGAAATAGTTGATAAATCGCCACAGCTTAGAGCAATAATGAGTGAAATTGACGCAATTTTTTCAAAGTAAAATGATTTCAACAAATTTTAATCGACTTACAAATGGAGCATTGAGATCTGTCTCTTTTCCCATCCACCCCCTCCCCCAGACTGTTGGGTACCAGCTGTACCTGATTGATGCGCATGGATATGATTATAACCCATTTTAAGAACGCCTGTGCTATAAACACCCTAGCCTTCCAGAAAGAGGGACCTCTTATCAGACTACTCTTCGACCCACGAAATCATTCAGCGACTTTAGTACAACACATATTATTACTCAATAGACCGTTTTCTAGACTTTATCTTCTGATTAGAAGACTTTATCTTCTGTGAGACCAATGATCGGAAAATGTTCCAGACATTGCCATACTGCGGTCTGACAATCTGATCAGACTCTTGAGCAACCATTGACGAAAATATTGTGCATTCGGGTCGCACCCCTCTCCCCTCTGTGTGCGACTTAATCGGGAATCTCTTGGGTATGGAACCTCGATGAACGCTAAGTAAGCCGACGTAAAAGCAAGCCGAATGCTATGTAGTGGTTAGTAATCGTTCAGAAATAAGGCATTGTTAACCATTACAATCAAGACTGTGCTTAGCTTAACATATGCGCCGTATAATGAATTCTAGTGCACCAGAGAAAAAGAAATAAGGTCTGGAGATCTCGAGCCGCAGCGAACCGCTGTCCATATGGCCATGCCTCTCGTCCTCTGTGACATGCAATCCCAAAATCGCGGGCCAGTTATCGCCAAGCGCACCAACCGCCCCACCATAGACAAAACTGCTATCTCAAAATTTGTTGCCATATTTTTCATCTTATTCAAAATTCCAGTTCATTGCCAATCGGCTTGCTTCCTTTACAATTGTCGTGCACTAACAAAACTCTTTAATTCGATAGCAATAATTGATAAGGTACTGAATTCGTTTTTCATCGCTATTATTAGGATGTTACTTTAGGTCAATGCTGATTGTACTGTTGATAATTTCAGAACAATAAGCTTGTATAATCTTTTTATAAGAATTCTTTGTTTTTCTAAGCATGCATGGACATACTGTTTTGTCCAGTAGTTTCAAGAAGTATTCCCTCAAGCTCAAGCTCAAGCTAGCTAGCTCCCGAGTATGTCGAATGCTTTACTATAAATCTACCGAGATCTTCTAGTTTGAGTGGACTAACTTTTCTTTCGCTAATCTGGAAAGAATTTTTCTTTGTCAATACTGCTGTTTAGGAGATAGACAAATTGGTTTTTTGGTTTGATCAGAATTTCGAAAAACAATATCAAGAATTTAGAAAAACAATATCAAGATTTTATCTCATGTACTAGCATGAAAGCTCACAAAATCATTCGATATTCTGATTAAACCAAAAAACCAATTTGTCTATCTCCCAAACAGCAGTATTGACAAGGAAAAATTCATTCCAGATTAGCGAAAGAAAAGTTAGTCCACTCAAACAAGAAGATCTCGTTAGATTTATAGTAAAGCATTCGACAGACTCGGGAGCTATCTAGCTTGAGCCTGAGCTTGAGAGAATACTTCTTGAAACTACTGGACGAAACAGTATGTCCATGCATCTATAGAAAAACAAAGAATTCTTATAAAAAGATACCCAAGTATCATTGAAGTTAAAACCACATGTCAAAGAGATCGAAATTAGAAAATTTGTTCACTCTCTGCTCTCCTCTTCATTCTAGTTACAAAGCCGCTGCTTCACGGAATACGTAACATCATGGTCCCCCAGGTCTAAGTACAGACTTATGAAAAGACAATGCTCGACTAAAATGTACTATGAAAAGAACATACTTATGAAAAAATTTTAGCTGGACTTTAAAACTTTCTTGACTTTAGCTTGACTCACGTTTTTTTCCGAAGATTTTATCAGGACCAAAACTTTTACAAAAGACTTTAACTCTACCCAAAATATGGGATGGACTTAAGCTCGACACAATTTTTTCAAACAAAGTCGAGTTAAAGCCTTTTTATGGGTCCATCATTGGTCTTTTCATAGGTCTGCTTTTTTGCCATTAACATTTTACGTGCAATATTGCATATAACGTAGTCAGCATGTATACTCTTTCACCTTTTACAATTCAGAAGAACCACAAATCCCTCAAAACCCTGATTTATTTTTTTAAAAACATAGCTCATAATTTTGGAAGGGAAAACAAACTGACTTACGCCGAAATTTTGTCATGGTTAATGGGACTAGGACCAATACACTTAAGCTAGCTGGTTTCATTGAATCAATTAATTTGGTAATAGTACAAAGGCAGACTAAACAAATTTGCTAATGAAAGCTCAAAACTTAGTCTAAAATCATTGAGACTAATTGAAATAATTATCAATTATTCGACATTTGTCTAAAACTGGCTGATCTACCAGTTTAGACATCTAAAATGGATGAAGATTTTCTGATAGGATTGAACTGATGCTTTTTAATTCACTATGGAATAGAAAAAAGAACTCCATAAGTACAGTTCTTCTATTGTTCCAACCCCCTTGGTGGAGGAGGAGGAACTATACGCACAACTTTTCGAGTTCATTCAATCAAAATATTTATTGTAGAGAGTTGTGAGGGGTAGCACTAGAAAGCCTCACCAGCGTTTAAAAAAGTTTATAATTTTGGGACCATTGGAGTGACTTCGGTTGTCTCAGTTCATTTTTTCAGTATATTTGCCCAATTTTCGCCAATTTTGCGTTAAAAATTATTGAAATCAAATTTTTGTTCACCTCGGCACTTTGACTTCTGTTCATCAGACTTTTTTTCTATTTAGTACTATTAATGTGGTAGAAATTGTTCTAATTGCGTCAATTTGCAATTGCTAAATTGCTTAAAATCATTAATGTATTGATGTGCAGTTAATGCTTTTTTCATATGGACACTTTTTTTTGTCCTAAATTAGTCGATAATTGTTGATTTTTGGAGCTATTATGTAATTTTACCTGTAGTCTTATCACTTAGTATCATTGATTAGAGATTTTATTAGTTGCCAATAAGGCATTAATGCACAAAATTTTTTATTTTTCAGTTCTATATTTTTGCTAATGATTTTCCTGTCTAAGACGATATTTGTTTTCAAAAATGTGTGCAAAATTTTTGAACTTTGCTAGTATTTGGTGTACTTATTCTCGTTGTAAATTATCATTTAATTTTATTAAGGACAGGTTTCGTTGTTTATTTACAGGGACTATATCAATTGATTTAGTTCAAAGCTAAAGCTTTCTATGACTTGATAATAATTGGTTTAGGCAATACTGGTGGATTTTGGGTTTTGTTAGTTTTTGTTTTTCAGATTTTTTGTCTAGAAATTTGTCTTCTAATTAACAAGTTTCATCTTTTGCTAAGAGTTTCATCTCAATTCTCAGCTAGTGCTTTCTATTACTTATGTGCTATTCGTTTTCGAAAACTGTTGAGCTGTTTTGCCAGTGTTTGTTGAACTTACTGCTGTGCCATCCCTCGATCTGATCATTGACATATTTAATCCGTTGCTGAAGATGAACAGGGGAATCGATCTAATTACTCGCGGGAGTTTTTATGATTTTGAAATAAATAATTAATGGTTATGTAATTTTGCCTGTTTCGTTGTTTATCTTGCAGTTTTATTGCTTAGTCTCAAAAGCAACGTTTTTTTGCCTTTTTTACGGGTTAATTTTGGTAAAATTATTGGTTCTAACATTTTGCTAATATGTTTACTGATGTGATACCGTTTGTTTTCATAGTTTTTACGTGAACATCTTCTTCAGTTTTTTTTATTTTTAGTTCTAATGTCCCTTTTTCAGCCATCTAATGGCATTTGCGCGCATTGATCATAAGTGACATATATCTTCCAACAAAAATGAATTCTGTACTTTAAAACTTCATTTTTGCTTGATAAAGTTACATAAAAAAAATATGTAAAAAATGACCCAGTGAAAAAGGTTTTTGGGGAAAGTATATTAACACGCTTTACTAATTTGACACTGAATTATTATTGAACCGCGTTTTGGTCGGCGTGGATAATTTTTAAAATTTTAGCTGCATCTGTTTCTAGCTGTTTTGTATGGAACTCAAATCTCTTTTTCACGGCTATTGTGGCATTCTTTTTTTACAAAAGAAAAAAGCTAAAAACTGCTCATTAAATCTTTAAACACACATTAGAAGTTCAATTTTCCAATGTGTTCTGAATTTGTTCTGGATTTGAAGATTTCCCGTTTTTTCTTACATAAAAATTATTGTCCAATAATCAATAATTATCTTTGATTTATTGACTTTTTCTTCAAACTACAATTTTCGTTTACAGTCACAACAATTATTGTTTCTTACGGGACGAGCAGCATTATCAAGTCATTACTGTAGTCTGATCGTAGGATTTTACAACCAACAATTGTTCTAAGTGTTTGGCATGCTCTATTTTTTTCTTAAATTAGTTCTTAAATTAGTCTTTTTCTTTTATGTTAATTGTGGAATAATTATGGAATTATGTTCAGACCGGAATGAATTCATATTACAGCTCAATTATCAATAGATCCTGTTGACATGCAAATGAATCCCAATGGACATATTGACATATAATATACCTACGGTTAAAATCTCGAATTCTTTGCGTAAATTTTTTTGAAAGTTTTTGTTTTCATTATCTGTTGTTATTTTGTAATTATTGACTCAGTATCACTGGTGACAGATTCCATTGACATCATGTGAAACTACAATTCCATCTATTATTTATATTCATACACCACTCATTTTCTAAAAAATTGTAAATCTTTGTAAATTATCTATCTCTTCCTTATTTGGAAGACAATTAGATCAAACATGGGCATGAGCGGGGTTGGAGCATTATGTGCGATGCGTATTACCGAGCCCCATTGTTCAATGTTACAGAGAAAGACGAAATAGGCTTTACCGGTTCTAGTGTGTAAACTGATAGATCTGACAAAACCGTCACAGATATCGAAAACGATAAAAACTCTTACTAAATCTTATCTCTAAGGAAATTGTCAAAAATGGGCCAAAGTTTTAGGCTTGACAAATATCACAATAACATAAGATTAATGCAGCATTGACTATCTTAACGAGAAAGTCGACATTACAAATATCACGCAAGCTAAAGGTTACAATTTAAGAAACACGCACTCAGAGATTAAAATGACAATTGATGAAAGGTCTTTTGTAAAAACTCCAATCTAGAGTTTTTTTGCCAAACATAAAATAAAATTTGTCATAAACATCTGGAAAAAATTTAACTACTTTGGATAAAAATGTTCTCTACCTACTACTGTTGAACAGTACGCCTCACCCTTGAAAACATTACAACACACCCTCAATGCTACTCTCAATACTTTGAAATTGATTTTGAAACTTTTAAATATCTATTCTAGGAATGCCGAGTAGATAAATCAATTAGATCAATGTTACCCAAGACTCATCTAACCAAATTGATTAAAGGTAGGATCACACATGTGGCATAAATTCTTAATTGCAAAAACAATTTCATCCTGGGTTGAAGAGGAGAGCACTAAACTCTATTTTAATTGTTAATAGAGATTAAGCACTTGACCACTGTAGACTGTTCTTTGTTAATGTGATTAACTTATAATTAAATTTTTGACGCCTATCGGCTTGCTTGACCGTCACCTGAAACCTCAATTTGGGATCATTTTGGAATTGGGTTTCACAATTGGGCTCAATGTCAATGGTACAGGGGGGGGGGGCAGGAGATGCGGAAAATGAAAGAGCAGATTAGAAGATCTAATTAGTTATAATTATCAAAGTAGTGTTTCCTGAGCCATCTCCTCTCTCTGAACCTCTTGACCTTGAGCAACATGATGACAGAGTACTTCCATATCTTCATGAGAAGTGAGATTAGGAAGTCGTACACTGAAGTGCCCAGGAACATCCCCAGACACCCTCCGATGTTGGACAGCAACACATACTCAGTGTACCAAACCTTCTCAACCTAAATTATCAACTTATTTTGAACGATCGACCGAATTGGTTCCTATTATGAAACTTTCAGGATGCCATTTAAAATTAAGATCACTTAAAAGTAGTAGAAGTTAGTTCTAGCTTTTAGATTAAGAGATCTATCTAAAGGCAATATCGGAAAGTAAGACAATTTCCGCGTTCTTTGTCATCCTATACTATCAACAAATTGGTGTATTCTCAGATAGATATCTTAAAAGGAGCTTTCAAAATGTGCTGAAACCTTGTAGTATCTGTAACATTTCAAATTTTCTTAAAAATTTTATGAGAATCTCGTCAGCTGTATCGTTGCTTGTAGGCGATTGGTTAATAAAATCAATTTTCCTTCATTGGGCCCTTAAACCTATAATTGTGCGTTTAATACGGTGAGGAGAAAAATAAGAGCAGATTTTTTGGCAAATCAGCTTAATTTTCTTAATTCAGACTTTTGGAATCAAAAGTTTTCCCTAGAAATTGAGTTATGGAAAACTGAGAAAATTCCAGTGTAGTATAATTGTTGTTTCTGGATGAAAAATCACAATTTCAAAAGAGTTTTGATCATGCGGTTTTCTTCGTGTATTTTTCATTTTCAAATGACTTTTTGAAAATTTTGATTTCTATAAACCAGATTTAAAGCTAGATTTACCATTGTATGTTCCTTCCCAGGACTTGAGCAAAAAAATAGGAGCAAATAAAAGAAATTAAAAAAAACAAATGTGTGTAAAAGAAAAAACTATTGTGTAGTTTTGTCCAATAATAGCGCATTGTTTGACGAAAAATAAAAGTCAAAGATCAAAGCAACTGATGATTGCCAATTGCTGTGTAGAACTTTAAATCAACCAAAGTTTTGATTGAAGATGCTTCAACTACAAAGACTGAAATGAGCAACGAGCTGTCAAACTGACAAAAACTCTAAAGAGATTTAAAGCAGAATTGATGCAGAAACATGGAATAGTGCAAAAACAATAACTAATTCAAAAGCTAGCAGTTGCAATTAAGATCAGATTTAGAGTATTCAAACATAGAAGCAAAAACTCGAACTTACAGACACTGCAAATACAAATCAAAATCGAATGAGGAATCAACTTCAATCCGAAGTCAGTCACACGCAAACAGAACAAATTTTTGCAAGCTTTGATTGGACAAAACTCGCAAATTGCAAGCACTCCTTTGCAACCAAAAAAACAATTCATAAATTTACTCATAGAAATACGAAGCACCTAACATTTTCTTTCACATAGCGTTTACGGAAAAAAAGCGTCTACGATTTTTCATTTGATGATGAGGTTTATTCCAACCGCCTGTCAAGCATTTGATCTGAGACAAACAATCAAAAAATGTTACTCAATTTTAAAATATCAATTTTTCTAATCATTCATAGAGGTCAAAACAGCATTGATAAGGAATATCGGGAGTTGCGTCATGTATGAAGTTGTGAAAAAAAGTTAAAAAACACAAAACAAAAGAATTTGTTAAATTATGAAAAACAACAATTTAAAACTGGTCAAAACGGGGCGCGATTCAAATAATGTTGAAACTGAATATTCAACAAACCACCACGAAATACTACGACAGAAAGTAATGGGGCTTTAAATGAACAAATGCAGAAATTTAGACCTGCTACAGGTCTTTCAAATGATACTGTTTTTTTAAATCTTAAGGGATTACAAAGGAAAAAATTGAGAAGCAAGAATAAATAAAATAACAAAAATTGCATAAAACAACAATTCTGTGGTTGTGTGACGGGTTTTAACTAATTTTTAGTGAAGTAAGGATCATTAAAATCTGCATACTAACAACTGCTTCGTTTTTGCTATAGTCTCGAAAGGACCGTTCTTATAAAAGACCGTTTCGAAAAGACCGTCTCGAAAAGACCGTTTTTGTAGTGTTACACAACCCAAAATTATACTTTAGTTTTAAGAAAAAAACATTCAGTTTCTCCAAATTGTTGGTGCCGAAACATTTTCACCCAACCATCTATGCGTTCACCTTTGAGCGGTGATGTTTAAACAAATCTTCAAATCCTGGCCCTGATTTTTGTTGCAAACAAGAGTCAGAGTTTGTTTTTAGAAACAATGGAGAAAAACGTTGATAATATAAAAAAGCTACTAACTGAAACAAGGCTGAGCTACAAAGATACTTTTCCCAAAGACAAGATAAAAAACAAGAATTAGTTGTTGGGGGCAATGCTATGCGGACTCGTAAAACAATCACGTGTAGGAAACAGATAATATACAAATAGAGTTTTTTCGAGTACCTATGCATTGAGCTAACAAAACAGTTCTGGTTAATTAATCATATTGTGCAACCAAAAAAATTAGGATCACAGCAAAGCAAAAACTGTTTATGCTAAAAAAAGTATAGTTGAAAAGAAGCCAAGCAACTGCGTAAAAATTTCGGTGAAATTGATTATTTGGCAGAGTAAATTTCCACGAAGAAAAAAATGAAGCCAACGAACACGGCAGATTTTTAGAAGTTTTGATTGATTCAAATTGGAGCTTGAAAATTAGCCTAACAAAGCCAAGAGTCATAGTTTTTATTGAAAACAATGGAGAAGAAGGTTGGTAATAGAAACAAAGGTCGCGGAACTCAAGAAGTCTTGATAACAAATCCAAGTTTTGAACAAATTTTTATTCATTTTAAATCAAAAACGCTGCTAAGTAAAACGTGGTTGAGCGCCAAACCTATTTTCATATTTTTTTCACAGAGGTGATCAGCAAAAAATGAAGTTAGTCATTGGTGAGTCCTTGTCAAACAATCACTGCAGATATTGGGCAAATGAGATTGATTCAAACTTCGGCTGGAAAACTAGCCTAAGGAAGATCTCTCAAAACTGGGAGCTGCAATGCGATGGAAAGATAAAATGTTACACCTCATCAAGTACTACTTGCAGCACAAGTAAAAGCATTTTCCAAAATCATAACAGTTCGTCACTAAACGAACATGCCAAGAGACAAAATAGGAAATCAAATTATGCTACATAGAAAAAAATCCAATTGAAAAATCGAGAGATCTTTAAAGGAAACCTGACGTTCTTCCAGTGGATTACGAAATGAGTATTGCGATACTGAGAAGTGATATTTTTCACCTACAGCTTTTTGTAAAAAACTTTCAGGATGATAGCAATGTAATGCTGAATAAAAAAAAGAATAACAGAACAACTGATTATTTGAAGGCAATTACTCGTACTCTACAACAAAGTGTTCTCTATTGAAAGAAGTTTTGACTTGAAAAATGAGAAAAATCGCAATCGCAACTTTGAAAGAGTGTAAAGATACCATATGCATATATATAAATATATATATATATATATATATATATATATATATATATATATATATGCAAACAATATATATATATATAAAAATATATATTAATATTTATATAAATGTATATTTATATATATATATATATATATATATATATATCCATAAACAACTATATATATATATATATATATATATATATATATATATATAAATATTAATTTTAGAGTCAATAATATATTAAAATCACTGATATCAAAAATTAAGACGCCAGAAATACTTTTGGTTAATGCGTATATTGCTACTACAGGTATTCAATTTCTCAAAACAAGGCTGCGATAAGGGCCACTGATTGACTTGATATTAACAAAGTTCCTGGAATTTTTATAGCACCAGCTATCAATGCTGCTAAGTTTTGATAGGAGATCAGACATCAGTTGAATACACTTGCAAATTGTAATCAACTGATGAATTCCAAAATCTATTTCTCAAAAAAGATGGAGTTTGTTTCTATCAGTCGTGTCTACAAAAAAAGATGTAAAGTATGCGAGGATGTTAAAAAAGCCGAAACTCAGTAACTCCAACTCTTGCAAACAGTTTGTGCGTTTTAATTTTTATTATTTGAGAACAATGCATTCAATTAGAAACAATTTCAATGATACTCAAAATTAATTGCAAAAAAATTCAAACGTACCGGACGCAGCTTAGCATTTAGTTGAAGTTTTACAGTAAAATTTTGATAAATTTGAAAAATCAGTGTTGCCGAGGGTAGTAATGTTCTAATGAGAGAAAGTTGCAGAAAAGTGCAACTGATTCAATAGAAGCAAGCAACCGCTCTCTACATAAGCTGGTCTGAAATGAAAGAAGTTTTTGTCTTGAAATATGGAGAACTAAATCTCAATACAAATTTTGAAAGTGCGTTAAACAATATCTGCTCGAGAAATTTTAAACGTCTACTTTTTGAACGCGAAACATCAGCCTTTTTAAAAGTTATTTTTTGCCTTACCAATGTACAATATTAATAATTTAGAGAACATCAATACTATTAGTTACTGCGTATTTAAGCCACTGAAAATGTTTGCAAAAAATCGCTGCAGATATTGAGGAACTGAGATTGATTCAAACTTCGGCTGGATAACTACCCTAAGGAAGATCTTTCAAAACTGGGAGCTGCAATGCGATGGAAAAACAAAATATTACAACTCATCAAATACTACTTGCAGCACAAGTATAAGCATTCTCCAAAATCATAACAGTTCATCACTAAACGAACATGCCAATAGACAAAATAGGAAATCAAATTATGCTACATAGACATAAAATCCAATGGAAAAATCAAGAGACCTTTTAACGAAACCTGACGTTCTTCACTTGTTTTGCGATATGAGTTTTTCGATAATGAGAAGTGATATTTTTCACCTACAGCTTATTGTAAAAATCTTTCAGAATAGTAGCAATTTAATGATTAAAAAAATGCAGAACAGAACAACTGATTATATGAAGGCAAGTACTTGTACTCTCAAACAATCGAACGAAAAAATAGCTGCTTCAAAAGTTCTTTTATGTTTAGCGGAAAATAGAACCTATAGTTTTAATTTTAGATATTTATATTTAAATATTTATATATATATATATATATATATATATAAATGTATATATATATAAATATATATATATATATATATATATATATATATATATATATATAAATATATATATATATATATATATATAATATATATTATATAGCTAAATATATAAATAAACTCAATACAATAATTAAGACGCCATGAATACCTTTGGTTAATGCGTATATTGCTACCAAAGCTATTCAAATTCTCAAATCAATG
>NC_134475.1:41427892-41692892 GCF_964194025.1 Convolutriloba macropyga
CTATGAAAATAACAAACAACAAAAAAAGCAAAAAAAAGTCACGGCAAAAAAACTCAGTATCTTAATTTAAAAAAAGCACCTAGTAACAACGTCAAATTACACCCTAACTAGACAAATATACTTTTTCCTAACTACACATCAGATGGGATTTTTCTTTAATGAGCCTAAGTAACAAGTCGACAAAAAGAATAACAAAGAAGGTGAAACTCAAAAATCAAAGAAATCAAAAAATTACGAACAACAAATTACAAACATTATGAAAACACAAATCAGCGAAGCCATTAAAAACATTAGCTTTTATCTGAACTTCATGTATTTTTCTTTCAATTTATATTTTTAATAATTCAGCTGAAACTATACGGATTGAACCAATAAGTTTACAAGTTTAAATGACAAGGAATTGTATGGAACCTCTAAATGATGAGAATAAATTATAATTTACGAAAAGAACAACAAAAACTGCAAAAAATGAAAATAATTAAAAACATCAAAAATGTAAAAATATCATAATGTTTAAGACAACTCGCAATAAAACTGACTGCTTTGGGTAACATCATTTACTCAATCCTCAATTACAAGCTTACGGGACTAGTCAGCGTTTTACAGCTACCAATAGATTAAAAAATGAAGAAGCAAAAATAGCAAAATAAAAAAAAATTGAGCGAGAAAAATGTCGAAGCCATTAAAAACGAACCTTTCAGTAAACAGTTTCTTCTTTCAATTAACTTTTTAGCAGCAATGCGATTCTTCTGTTTGACAATTTGACTCCAATAAAATCAACAAACAAGAAAAATTACATTGAAACCACGAAAGTTTTGAGAAAAACCGCAGTATGAATGCCATTAAATTCAACGCTTTCAAGGGAAACTAATAAATACGCTAGCCTATGTCCTGATGAGACAACAAATATGTATGTTATTCATCAGACCTCAATAAAACATTACAGTAATTCATTGACTTTGAAGAAAACAACAAAAAAGGCAAAAATCAGAAATAAAGTAAAAAAAAAAGTGCGAGAAGAAGGTGTCGAAGCCATTTAAACAATAAGCTTTTCTCTGAGAACTTTATCCATGATCCACTCAACGTCTTTTTTTAGCAAATGAAAGTTATAACTCTCAGGTTAATATGATAAGACTTCAAGAGTAACCAGTAATAAGAAACTATCCAAAAAATTTTCTAAAAATTTTTTGAAATCTTGTGGCATTGAAGTCATATTAAAAATAGTTAGAGGATAACCGGTCACAGAATATTTTTAGTTGTAGTAAAAACGAACGGGTCCAGTGACTACGGAGACTGGCTTCCTATTCACGAAAAACAAAAATAAGTTTAAGATCGGTTATTTTTCAAAAAAAAGTTCCGAAAAACTATTTTTCAACGGCCATTAGTATCAATAGCTTTCAACGGAAGTCATTAAATACGCACACATTAAGCATATGTCTCAATTGAATGACAAGAATATTTGTCATGCATAGGAACTCGATAAGACATCACAACAAGACTTATGACTATGAAAACAACAACAACAATTACAAGCAAAAACCAAAATTTCAGTAGAAAAGTGCGAGAAGAAAGTGTCGAAGCCATTTAAACCATAACTTTTCTCTGAAATTGTTATCCGTGATCCGGTGAACGTCTTCTCTAAGCCAATGAGGGTAATCAATCTCAGGATATTGAGATAAGATTTCAAGAGGAACCAATAATAAGAAAATATAAGAAAAATTTTTTTTTAAAATTTTGATATCTTGTGGCATTGAAGTCATATAACAAACAGTTAGAGAAAAAAAACGCTAACAAGATTATTTTTGTATACAGTAGATGAAAAGGGGCTCTTGCATTACTATTACTGACTTACATTTCACTAAAATAAGTTTATGATTGGTTAATGTTAAAAAAAAATTCTCGAAAAATCAATTTTAGAGTCTTAACAGCCATTTGCTATCCACTGAAAGCTCTAAATAGGTTCAATTAATGCTCATTATGAAACCTATTACACTTTTAGTTAACGATACTATGCCATAGGGCTCCAAAAATTTAGTAAAACCTCAAAAAGAAAATAAAAGTTTCAATTAAAATTACAAAAACTCAGAGTCGAAACCTAAAAAACACGAGCGATTCCTTGAAGAAGAATTTTTTGTTCAATGGGCTTCATTTGACTGTAAATCAGTTTTGTCACTAACGGAACCTAAACATGAAATGTGACTAGTCTCGAAGTGACCCAAGAAAACAAAAAAAGAAAAGTTTTATTAAAAAAAAAAGATCTCTCAAATAGAATTCGAATTTTTTTATAGTTAAATTTCCCTTTGAGACCAGAACTAGTCTTTTTATCGCCTTTCGTCTATTAGGAGCTTAAAATTGATTCATTTTGTAGCGTGAAATGTATTTTTGAATTAATATTTCAATAAAATTGTCTTAATTTGATGAAAAATTGCACTAAAAGTGAACAAAATCATGCCAAATATCCCGTGGTCACACAAAACTTCAACCCTCGATATCTCCTCAAAAAAAGGAAATTCAATAAAACCTTTTTTCGAATTCTACGCTGGACGAGATTTTTAATGATACCACGCACATTTCTCTACGATGAATATATCGATCGGCCAAAATTGTCTGAACAAAAAAAAACCCAGGATCTTTATGTATTTTACATAAGATCTTTATGTAAAATTTATAATTCGAAGTGTGGTCTTTAGGGATGTTTGTAGCGTATTGAATTAAAGCAACAATTATCTGCCTATGATAATTTAAGGTCAACGCAATTATAGGTGTTAAAGTTTGGGACCTTTGTGGGTTGCAGCTGCCAGTTAAATTCAACTTCCCAGAGCCATAGTTCACTGCAGGAGTCTTACTATACTCTCTCACAGTGAAGTACTGATTCACCTTTTGAAGCTCCAACTCGTGATGAGAACTTAATTTACTTAAGTGTAATCTCTAATAAAATGTATTTACTTTCTGAAGTTGCCGTTCTCTCTCAGTTAAGAGCATACAGAGATTTGTGATGAATGCAATTTTCTTAAATTTGCAAAACCTGAGAAAAACTTATCAATAAAAATATTAAAATAGCGTTGAATGATATCAATTTGCACTAAAATACTACCATTAATCATATAAGATTTTTATAATAACAATGTTTGCAATCAAACCATTGGGAAGCAATTTGTTTTTCCAAATTATTAAATGGTCAAATTGTCGATTGAAAAAAGTTATATTTTCACACACCTACAACACTTTAGCTTGACATTATTAAAATTGAAGGCAATTTTACATTTGCAGAAGCTGACGGCTGAGAAGACATATTAAGACAAATACCTGAACTGACAAGTTTTGAAATGCAAATTATCATTTGAAAACACTTCCAAATAACATTATTGAGTAATTAATTCGCATTGATGTAATTATTGATAGTTCATTGGGAAAAATAAATTGAAAATGATTTTCGATGTCTACAAATTCTTTTCACATAATGAGGAAAAGTGGGTGCCTATTGAGCCCTGATTGCTGCTTCTTTGCAAAATAATTACCCGTGTGTTGTCTTATAAAGACAACTTCTTCCTTTTTTGTTCAACAAAAATTCTGATTTGAGTGAGAGAGGACCACTAGAAATTAGTTCTAAGCAGCATTCAATAGAATATTAGGCAAAAAGTTGACAAGGCAAAGCCACTTTTTGTAGACATTAGATGAAAATTAACAAATTTTTTTTGGAAATTATGCGAAAACCGACCAATAAAAATACTTATAGAAGGTTTTTCGAAATCCACTTGATGTTATAAATTACCAAAGTGTCCCTACACTACCTTAGCATGATAAGAAAATTCTTAAAAAAACAGAAACTCGTTAATTTTTTAATATCGTGCATTTGCAGCGTTTTTTAGTTTCATTCAACAATTTTTATGCCATCATTTTTTTTCCAAGTTTACCGCTCCCCACAGCTCTGAACTGCAAAGAAACGAACATTTTTTGAAAAGTTAATACTACAAACATCCGCTGTAATTTCTTCCAGATCCTTTTATCCTATAATACGGATGGGAGTGAGAACGAAGTGAATGGTTGCAAAATAGTACATTGAGTTGTATTTTATCAGGATAATTATTAGGAACACCCCAGTAATTAAAAAGCGTCAAATGACCTATGAAGTACCGTGTGAAAGTTCTTAATTGGCTTTCGCCTAACAATCATGCAGTTTTGAAAAAAAATTAAAACTTTAAAAGCATTTTTTAAAGAGAATATTTTCTTAAAGTCTCTGTTTTGCAAGACAACTGTTTTTCAAAAAGAGAAAAATTAACTTTTTAAAAACTTTCCTCGTTCAGAAAGAAATAAAAAAACTTTAAATACTGTTGCACGGGAAAATTTTGTTTTCTGAAGTTTGCTTTAACAAACCGTTTCCGCACAAAATTGTTTCAGAGGCCGGTTTTGGTTTAGCCATATTTCTCATTTCTGATTCAATTTTCAACAGAGAAAAAGGTCAGACCATGCATTGCTATAAGTCACGTTGGAAATATAGCCATGAATACAAAATAAGGAATTTAATTTTCCACACTTGGTTGGGTATCTCCTGAGACCTAAATAGTAGTGGCACAACTTCTCCGAGGATTAGCCTGTCAAATGGCGAATTGCCACACTGGTCATATTTGGAATTCTTAATTTAGAAGAAGAGGTAGAATATGTCCAGGCAGAAGAAAAATTTGTGTGATCAGTTGTGTGATTACAAAATGTGAGTTTATTAGAGAGTTAAAAGGCGACTTATTGGGACTATCAATCTCCTCTTTAATGGGTCAAATTGTCAAACAAAAAAATATATGGTCGAGACATGATCGTTTCAACGCACATACACACAATCACACACACCCACACACGCACACAATCCCTCTCTCTCTCTCTCTCACACACACACACACACACACGCGCGCGCGCACACACACACACACAACACACGCACTTACACACACACATACACACACACACGCAAGCACTTACACACACACACACACACACACACACACACACACACACACACACACACACACACACACACACACACACACACACCGCACACACACACGCACTCTCTCTCTCTCTCTCTCACACACACACACACACACAAACACAAACGAAAAAACGAACAAAAAAAACACACAGACACACACACACACACTCACAAACAAAAACACAAACGCACAAATACACACACAAACACAGACAAAAAAACAAACAATTAAAAAAAAACAAACAAACACACTTACCAAAAAACAAACACAAACACACACTTACACGCGTACAAACACACCAATACACACACAAACACATACAACAACCAACACACAAACGCAAATAGTCACACATACTCACAAACAAACACACACACACACGAACAAAACAAAAACACACACACAAATACAAACAAACACACAAACAAACCAAACCAACTGATCCACACACATACACACACGCACATAAACAAACATACACATCCACAATCACACACACATATATATACACGCACAAACGCACACTTACACGTTGACACAAACACACACGCACACAAACACACACTCAAAACACAAAGAAACAATCAAACACACACACAAACAAACAAGCACAAAAAAAAACAAGCAAACACACAAACAAAAACAAATAGAAGCACGCACTAAAACACACATAAACAGACACAAACACAGACAAACAAATACAATCACACACACACACAAACCACACACACACACAAACACACACACACACACACAAACAAACCAACTGAACCACACGCGCACAGGCACATACAAAAAACACACACCCCAAAAGCGCACACACATACACACACAAACACTCATACATACGTCGACACAAACACACTTGCACACACAACCACACACGCACTAAAGCACATACAAACACACATAGATACTCAAACAAACACACACACACCCTCACGCACGCATACACAGAGACAGATACGCACAAACAAAAACACGCACACGCGCGCACATATACACATGTATATACACAGACACCAGCGTGCGTGCTCACAGAACACGCACACAACCGTACACACACAATGACACACACACACACACACACACACACACACACACACACACAGATGCACAAAGACACACGACCACATAGACACAAAGACACACAAACTAACACACAGACAAACACACGATTGCGCGCAGAGACACACACCAAACAGACACAAGCACACGAACAGGCACGCACACAAACGCGTTGAGAGAATCAAGCCCCAACGAAATCATACACAAACATACCCACAACAAAATATATACATATAAACGCATAAATACACACACAAACACGTCGACACAAACAAACACGCACACGCACTACCACACACACACATATACAAACAAAAACACACAGACACACACATAGAGACGACCATACACACACACACAAAGACACACACACATCCAAGCACACAATCACAAAAACACAACCACATACAAACACACACACACACAAAACAAACAAACAAACACAAAAAAAAAACAAACTAACAAACAAACATAAACACAAACCCACACACACACACACAAACAACAAACAAACACACACACACACACACAAACAAACGAACCAATCCACAAACATAAACACACGTACATACAAAAACACACAGACGCACCATCATCCCACACACTCATATATTTTCATTTATATATATAAATATATATACATATATATATATATATATATATATATATATATATATATATACCCTTTGACACACACAAACACACATACACACTAACACACACACTAACACACACAAAGTCAGACATAGATACTCAAACAAACAAACACACCCTCACGCACACAAACACAGAGACGGACACGCAAAAACAAACGCACGCACAAGCACATGCACACAAACCACACATATACGCACGCACACAAACCAACAAAGATACAGACACAAAATCACACAGACTCACACAAAAACACACAAACACACACACACTACACTTACACACACAACCACAGAAAAACACACACAAACACAAACACACACACACAAACAAACAAACAAACAAACAAACACACACAAACATACAAACACACACTCAAAACACAAACAAACAAACAAACAAACAAACACAAAAACACACATACAAAAAAACCAGCAAACGCATACAAACAAATAAACAAACACAAACACACAAAACAAACCAACTGAACCGCACACAAACACACACGTACATACACAAATACACACACCAACACACCCACAACCACACAAAACTCTACACACATATATACACACAAACACACACACACACACGTTGACCCACACATGTACACTCAAACACACACACATACACACTCATACAAACAGAGAAAAACATAGACACTCAAACACAAGCACACAAACATATACACACGCACGCAGACACACACAGAAACAGACACCGAATCACACACACGCTAACAAACACACACAAGTGCACAAACGCACACGCTAACATACAAGCACCCACAGACAAGCACACACACACAAAAACAAACACACACACAAAGAAACTAACAAACAAACAAAAACACACACTAAAAAACCAACTGATCCACACAAAAACGCACACGCACATACACAAACACACACACACACAAACAACCACAACCCTTACACAAACACACAAACAAATACACAAACACACACACACGTCGACAAACACACACGCGTACGCACAACCACACACGCACTCACACACAAACAAAGACACACATAAACACTCAAACAAACACACACCCTTACGCACACAGACACAGAGACAGACACGCACAAACAAACGCACGCACAGGCACGCCGATACATACATATACACACGCACACAACCACACAGATACGGACACAAAATCACACACACACACAAACAAACAAACATAAAAACAAACAAACAAACCAACAAACACACAAAAACACAAACAAAAAACAAAAAAAAGCAAACACACACAAACAAATAACAAATAACAAACACACACACAAACTCACACACACACAAACAAACCACTGAACCACACACAAACACACACGCACATACACAAAGACACACACCCACAACCCTTACACAAACACACATATACACACAGACACACACACACGTCGACAAACACACACGCGTACGCACAACCACACACGCATTCACACACACAAAGACATACATAGACACTCAAACACACACACCCTAACGCACAGAGACACAGAGACAGACACGCACAAACAAACGCACGTACATACATACATTTACACACGCACACAAAAAATACAGATACAGACGCAAAATAACACACACACACACACACAAAAAAACAAACAATTATACACATAAGCAAACAAACACACACTCAAAACTCAAACAAACGAAAAAACACACAAACAGAAAAAACAAAAAAACAGCAAACATACAAAAACAAATAAACAAACACACACATACACAAAAACACACACTCACACTCAAACAAAAAACCAACTGACCCACACACAAACTCACACGCACTTACACAAACACACACATCCACAACTCTTACATATACACACATATACGAACAAACACACACACACGCCGACAAACACACATGCACATTACACTTACACACACACAAACCCACAGACAAACAAATAAACAAACAAACAAACAAACAAACAAACACAAACAAACCAACTGATCCACACACAAACACCCACGCACATACACAAACACACACACACTCACCTACAATCCTTACACATACACAAATATACACACAAAAACACACACAGAGACACACACGCAAACACCCACGTGGACAGACACACAAGCGTACACACATGCACTCACAAACTCGATGACTTACATAGACACTCAAACACAAACACACACACACACTCACGCACGCAGATACAGAGACAGACTTGCGCAAAAAAACGCAAGCACACGGACCCACATACAAACATATACACATGCACATAAACACACACAGATACAGACACACAATCACACACACACACAAACAAACAAACAAAAAGTAAACAAAAACACAAATTCAAAAACAAAAAGAATTAAGCAAACACACACGAACAAAAACACAAACGCACACACAAACACTAACACACACAAACAAACCAAATGATCCACACACAAACACACACGCGCATACAAGAATACACACAAACACAACCCATACACAAACACACATATACACAAACAAACACACACACGCACGTTGACAAATACACGCGCTTGCACACAACTACACACGCACTCACACACACAAAGACACACATAAGCATTCATACAAACACACACCCTCACGCACGCAGACACAGAGACAGACACGCACAAACAAACGCACGCACAGGCACGCACATACATACATATACACACGCACACAAACAGGTAAACACAAGCGAACAAACAAACACACAAACAGAAAAAACAAAAAAACAGGCAAACATACAAAAACAAATAAACAAAAACACACACACAAACACACACAATTACAACCCTTACACATACACACATATAAACACACAAACACACACACACACACACACCCACACACACACACACACACACACACACATGTCAACAATCACACAGGCGTACGCACAACCACACGCGTACTCACACATACAAAGACACACATATACCCTCAAGCAAACACACATCCTCAAGCACACAGACATAGAAACAGACACACACAGAAAAACGCAAGCACACACACACACACCGAAGCACACATACATATATATACACACACAAACATACACAGAGATGTCAACAAACAGACACGCATACACACAACCACACAGGGACTCACACACACAACAAACACACACACACGCGTCAACACACACACGCGTACACACAACCACATACGCACTCACACACATACAAAGACACACATAAACACTCAAACAAACACACACCCTTACGCACAAAGACACAGAGACAGACACGCACAAACAAACGCACGCACAGGCACGCACATACATACATATACACACGCACACAAACAGGTAAACACAAGCGAACAAACAAACACACAAACAGAAAAAACAAAAAAACAGGCAAACATACAAAAACAAATAAACAAAAACACACACACAAACACACACAATTACAACCCTTACACATACACACATATACACACACAAACACAAACACACACCCACACATACACACACGTCAAGAATCACACAGGCGTACGCACAACCACACACGTACTCACACATACAAAGACACACATATACCCTCAAACAAACACACACCCTCAAGCACACAGACATTGAAACAGACACGCACAGACAAACGCAAGCACACACACACAATCACACACATACATACATATACACATACAAACATACACACGTGTCAGCAAACACACACGCATACACACAACCACACAGAGACTCACACACACACAAAGACACACATATACACTCAAACAAACACACACCCTCACGCACACAGACACAGAGACAGACACGCACAAACAAACGCACGCAAAAACACGCAAATACACACATATGCGCACGCACACAAACACATACAAATTTAGACACAGAATCACACACACACACACACACACACACACACACACACACACACACACACACACACACACACATACACATGAGCACACATAACACGCACACAAGCACACAATAACACACACACACACAATTACACACACAGACACACGCACGCTCGCGCGCACACACAGAAACACAAGCACCCACACAGGCACGCTCACAAACACACAGAGAATCGAACACGCACACAAGCACCCGCACACAGTGTATAAGTAAAATTTTACAAGTCCTCATGCCAATTTCATGAATGATTAAGCGATCCGGTATGCTGTATTAAAAGATCAATTAATTTTTCTTGTTATTGTAGCAAATCGATTGTAGTGTAATATATTTGTAGTGTAAATTGTAGTGTTTATCAGAGCAGATTTAACATTAGTTTTTATACCAACACAGGGATATTTGCCCTAGTCGGGAAATATCCCGCTGTTTGTAAACGCAAGAAAACTGCCCGTATGTTCAGTTTTATTTAGACGGAAACGACGAAAACCTTACATTTTTCCATTGGTATCGTCGTTATATTCCGTTTTGAAACACCAGCAACCGTCAGTATATACAGTTTTAATAGCCAAAAACTATCTGCTTGTTTCGATTCATAGATTCAGTATGTATGATTTCGAACGTAAAATTATCGTTGTTGTGTTTGTTTACTTAGATTGGTTTGTTCAGTTCCGTAGATTTGGAATGTTTGGTTTGAAACGTAAAATAATTGTTAGTATTTTTTGATGCGGTCAAATTCTATGATAACTTTCAAATAGGAGGAGTTTCAGACGCAATTTCCCGAAGACAATTGCATTAAAAAACGAAAAGTTGAACACCGATGGGAATTCAATCCAAAAAATCACACACAAGAAATGAAGTACTTCTATCATTTTCTCATTATTTGTTTTTTCAAACCGACCATCACGACTATTGTCTTATACTTAAAACTGATTGTTAGAAATCAAACATACCGACGATTTCTCTTTTTTTCGCAAACCGGATAAGTGGCATGGCCAAGGGTAGCGGTCTGCTACGAGCTGTAACCTTCAGATGTCAACAAATGGAAATGATTTGTTTTTTGTTGCGTTGGTATACATTATACGTTATTATAATATGCGCGGCCTTGATTGTAACGGTAAACAATATATAGTTATGATAAATTACATAACAATTATATAACTTTCGGCTTGTTTCTATGTTGGCTTGCTTTTTTCTTTGGCTTTATTTGCGTCCACCGCGGAGACTACATATATTTTTCCTTTTCCCCTTTTAAGTGTTATCCCGGGTCGAGTCCGAATGGTTATCTTGTAAGAACTTGCAAGTTTCTGGCAGAAACTTACAAGGCGATGCATCGCCTTGCAAGTTTTTCTTCCAAAAACTTGCAAGTTCTTACAAGATAACCATTCGACTTGCAAGTTCTTACAAGTTAACCATTCGACTTACAAGGCTCTTACAAGTTAACCATTCGACTTACAAGGCTCTTACAAGTTAACCATTCACTTGCAAGTTCTTACAAGTTAACCATTTTTTGCAAGAAACTTGCAAGTTCTTACAAGATAACCATTCGGTCTCGACCCGGGATCTTAACAGTTTTCTTTAAATTTCAAGCTAGTTCTTTTTGATTTGCACATTCTTTTCTGATCTCCCCCAATCTTCTTAATGACATTCTTATAGCGAGGTACCGTTAATACACGTATCATATTGGGCAGCTTATTGAATTCAACTCCTGCTATCATCCTGAAAAGTCACGTTATAACAAAAAGAGAGCAAAGTAACAAACATAAGCTGCTCTAAAATCACAGTACGCTTTCCGACAAAAAATTCTAAACACTGATGCTCTTGTTTATTTAACAGAAAAAAAAAGACACAATTTAAAATACCATAAAATTAGCGAGGCATTTCTTTTGGACCTGTCTGAAAAATTCGACTCGAACGACAATAATATTTTCATTCAAAAGCTAACTCTTCTTTCATTTTGAATTTCAGCACAAAAGTAAATAAAAAAACGAACACGAAAAATGGCTGTTAACAATGAATCTGTATGTGTTGAAATGGCGCAATGAATGACACAAGGAACTGTTTAAACTCCTATTTTATTCAAAAACGTTAAAAAACTACACAAAAATTGAACATTCCTGGAAAAAGAGAACCTCCGATCCGATTGGCAAAAGCGTGCATCAAGAGCGCACAAAACAACAAAATCAACAACATAGAATCAATTGCCCTATCACAGAACTCGAAACTAACTACGGTAGTATTATTCCCATACACGCCGTAGTTGGTTTCTGAAAAAAAAACAAGTTTGATTGCGTTTAATAATCCTTGCTTTTACTTTTTTGTTCCCCTCTCTGCCGACCTGAAGTTTTTTTTGTTGCTCGCCCCCTACGCATATCAAACTTTTTAGAACAACTGCTAACGCAGACAAGGCTAGCCAGAGATGAGCGATGACAAGCAGCTCGATCAGGAAAAGCTCGTAAAACGGTGCAAATCTTGGATAAAATGGTTCCATTAAAACAATTACACTTTCTGCTCCAACTTTTGGAAAACTCTTTTTGGACATAAACCTCATTGTTGACGGTTGTACATGACGGTGTTTCATTATATACACCGTAGTTCATTCAAAAGTTCTCCGTTTTAAGATTGAGGGAAACTAATCTCACGTTTGGTTGTATAAGTTCATATCAAATCCCACAGACCGCTGAGGCATGGCCACATCCAATAAAATATATCACTGAGAATCTTTGTTTTAGGTTAATTAAACGCAAAGTTAAATTTGCGTTTTGCATTTTTCGACCCACGAGATTCTTTGAACTTTTGTATTCTGGTACGTTCTTTTGTGGAGACCTGTTCCATTGACAAAAATAATGCATATCGCATCAATAATAGGCACCTTGAGACAACGCTTTTGAATCAATTCGTCACGTAAGTTGTTTGCCAAGATCCAGAGAAACACGTGCAGAGTAGACGTTACAGTAATTTACGATAAACTGAAGTTATCGATGGAATGGAAACCTTTGGGAACAATGGGCTCATATCAGGTTCATTAATGAATTGATTAAAACAAGACAACATGTTTGACTTGGAAGGGCATGACCTCCATCATTATGAGAGTTGTTCTCGAAGAGATCTCCTCTCCTCATTTTCCAATTTGATATTGATGGACATGAGCTAAGCGATTGGCCAACGTCACTAATCTTAAATGAATCTATAATTTAATGAAAGTGGTGCAGTAAATTTTGTTAAAACTAGTCATTAAATCCAGTCATAAATTTTAATATTAAAATTCTTCATTTTTATCTGCATCTTTGTGAAAGAAACGATTCGAGGTGACTTGGCTATTGGAATTGTTATCTCATGTTTTTCGTCTCAAACTGTTAGCTCTTTTTAAAAAGGCGGTTTCTTTTTCAGAACACTTTTTGACTTTAGAGGCAAGCCTTGGAAAATATGGAGAATAAATTTTTCCGAGACAATTTTAATTGATTCTTGTTTTCACTTGAAAAACAGAGCGGTACTTTTGTTTCATAAATTAGGCACTCACTGCGTACTACGTCAACCTACCAACTACCTCATTATATTTTGGAGTGCTCTATCAAGGCCATGTGGCTTAGTTTTGTATGAGCATTCGCATACATATTGTTGTACAAAGCTCTTTGTTCTTTGTTTCCCTGTGGTTGAAACAAAGGGTACTGTGTGAAAAAAATTAAAAAAACAGCATTTAAAGAAATATACTATTTTTCAACCGACTTTAGAAATAAATTCAACTCCAAAGCAATTAAAATTGTTTCGAAGCTCATGTAAATATTGTGCAGCATAAAAAGTAATAATTAAGCAACTTGTGCTGAATGTAACAATTTCTTTTAGCCAAAGCATTGGTCTCCAGATTGACTCGTATTCTTGATCAGTATCACTATTTTTAAACTGTTTTTGTAAATTCTATTTCTGGACTAGGTTTGACTGCCAATAACGAAAACACAGCATAAAGGATCTTTTTTGATGAGCGAAAAAAAATTAACCGAAAAGTTTTTCACATAACTTAGTTCAAAATCTCCTGTTTGAACCGGCATTTCGGACGCAAGTTGCATCTCTAGTTTTAGGAACTTTTTCTCCAAAAACTGGACAACAATATGTATATATATATATATATATATATATATATATATATATATATATATATATATATATATATATATATATATATATATATACCAATCTGTAATTCAGAATATGACGTGATTTCATGATACTATTAGCAACCAAAACTCTATCCAGGGGCCGATCGCGAGAAAATCGAATCAATCCAAATTTACGAAGAACAGTTTTGTATTTTAAGCTTCTGTACTAACTTTTAAAATCGGGGTATGCAGAGTGTTAATAGCAAAAGAGAACAAATCTCAACATTTTACAGCGTCGGAAAAATCAAACATGTCTGATATTTATGGAAACATTAAAAAAAAACAAAAAACAAGATTTACCATTAAATTTTGGACGCTACAAGCATGATTACATTCATCAAAGCTGGTCAAAGTTGGCGCTATTGTCAAAGGTTTGGAGTAGCACATGCATATCAATACTTCAAACAAAAATACTGGAGCAATATGAAGCCAATTCACATTTTTAGGATATTTATAAAATTTTCGAATTTTTTTAGTTTGAAATACAAACAACGTTTCATATGAATTTTTCTTATTGTTCTAAAACATCTGAGAGAATACATTCCTGATGAAATGACATCAATCATCTCAGTTAGGAGATTGGTAACAGATAAAAGTATATTGATCAGAATTTATTTCATAGAAAACAAAGTTTAACACCTTTATTTGTCCAACACTGGAGCACGAATACTAAGCAAATGTCAGCCAACTTGGACAAACGGAAGTTGACAAACTCTTCTAGGTTACTTTTCAGAATCATTTCCCTTATCCTTGAATTTGACAACAAAAAACGTGAATCCTCTACAGAGATACCAGAAATGTTATGGGAGCGTAATTAAAAAAGCATTGCATAAAGACATTTGAGAAAAAGTACCAACAAAAGAATGCAGATTCAACTTTTCAATTTTTTTCAGATTCAATTGAAACTGGTCCCAAAAATTTAGCTCCGAGGGGTTTGGCAAGTCCAACGACAAGTCCAGACACAAAAAAGAAGTGGAAATCTAAGAATTATTGCTTGTTATAAACAGACAACATTATCTTTTCCGTATTTTGAACAAAAAATTGATATTTCAGCTCGGTACGTAAACAAAATAAATATAAACACAACTAATCGGCAATTGAAAAAAGAAAGCAGTGATAAGACACAGAGAACACTCGAGACTCTTCCTTACTCAAGATAAAGACGGAGATTTAGTAAAACGAAAATGAATTAGATGTTAAAAAATTCCCAAGTGCAATAAGCAATGTTAGAATAAAATGTAAAGAAAAACAGACAAATGAAAATACAATTAATTGTTTTTTCCGGTTAGGTTAAAACCAAATCTGAAATAAAAAGTTGAGTTGCCAAATTTTTTTCAAAAAAATTTTCACTAAGACTCCTGATGAGAGAACCATTATATGATGTATTTGACGACAACAGAACAAATCATTGCAACCTGGTTTCCTTCGAGCATTGCCTGTCAAATATAAAGAGATATCTTTTTGAACGCCTTCACAGTACACAATTAACCAATGTTTATCTAACAGTGTTTATCCAGATGTTGATGAAAATTAAATCAAAGTACAATAAAAGTAATTCGTGTAAACACTTTAGCAAAACCAAAAAACAAAATAATGGAACAAAACAAACCGTTTCCTTGAGAACTAGCAAAAGCAGTCAACTTAATTCCTCACAAACTTCTCACATAAGTACCAAATATGGATTTGTTATGTGATCTCTAATTTTATTTGAAAATTTACTGTCTAATAGATTTCAGATTGCATGTTAATTAACCATGAAGTTTCTCAAGGAGCCCTCATGGGTTCCTGATTTTCATAATGTGTCTTAACGGTTTCTCAAAAAAAAAGACTAACGAAGAAGTTTCACAATTCGCTGATAACAGATGTATTATACATCACTAGAAAGCATATAGGAATCTCCAAAAGAAAATCAACAGTTTTGTTTTCCAAAAATCAGTAATTAGATGGAACAGAATATCTTAGCATTCAACAGTGATAAAACTGATGACATTTTTTTACAAAATAATACAGGAGTTTCAATAAAACTATGGATGAAAAAAATTATCAGTTGTTATATGGGGTTAATGTGTGACAATAAATTGAAATTTGATTCAGAAATAAACAACATGTTGACAAAGGTGACGTAAACTAATTGATTCGTCTACTTATTAAGAGACATTTTATACCGTGGAAAGCAGGAAATGTAGTTTTTAAACTTTTTGTCCTGTCAAATTTCAATTTTAGTGTTTTTTTCTCAACCTGTGCTATCTTCGTCACCCCATTGAAAATTATACAAATAAGTTGAAGTACTAAAAGTTGACATATGCGTATGAAAATTGACGGTGAACGTGATTTTGTATTAAGTTATAAAATTTAACATGCTGAACTCTTCAATATCAAACAATCCATTTTCAAGTTCTTTTTCATTTACAAAAGGAGTATAGAAAACCGTAACTTATCAAGAAACGTCTTTCAAAGTCTTCAAAAAAATGGAGAAGAGGTAAAATTCGCGAATTGTCCCCTTTTCCCGAAAAAAACGTGTCAACATAAATTGAATGACCGTCATCAACCCGAAAGTTCTCAAAACAGGTAAACAATTTGCAAAAGAAAAAATCCTCAAACAAAAAAAGAACAAAGTTACTGGAGAAAACATATAACGAAAACAAAGTGCTCAAACCGATAGACAAGATTTTAGAAATCATTCCTGTTCTCAGTAAATGACCATACAATTTGAATATTTATAGAGTAAATCTTCAAATGTTAATCGCTAACTGAACTGGTTTGCTATGGTTGTGAAGTTTAAACCCTGAGGCTCGGTAATGTGCTTTCACACATATTGTTCCGACTCCGCTCATTCGCCTTTTTTACTTAATGGTCTACCAAGTGAAGTGGTGATATAAAACTTTCAAGCATTGACTCATTGTTCAAAAAACCACAAAACTGATAAAGTAATACCGCATTACAGGATTGATGAAACCTAGCAAAAGTGAGACTACAAGCCAAGACAAATGTAAAAATCAAATAAAAGCAGTTAATAATTACACTCAATTTTGATGTTTATGTGTTGAAGAGAACACATTTACAAAATTAAAATGACATCAGAAAAAACATAAACTGAACAAACGGACCGGTACATTACCAAAGGAAGATAGGATACCTGCCCTCAATATGACGCCATTACAATTCGAACAAATAATTCAGAGAGGGAAACGTTCAAAGGTAAATTTCTTTTTTGAAAACCCTTATTTCCTAAATGATTAAAACCAATAGGTATGGACTGAAATTGTTAAAATGGTTCACTTATACTTGCGATGTATAATTAAGGAAGCAATAGGAAAATGGTGATTTAAAACTCTTATGGAAACAGTTCAGACATGTCATCGTCCAGATTATGTCATGCAACTACAAAAACATTGCAAACGGGCAAAATTTCGTTTAAAAACCAAAAAAAATAAGCCAGAAAGCGGTGTCACAGCCCATAATACGGTTATCTTTTCACTGAGAACATTAAATACGTTCAATTGGGCAATCTTACAGCGCCGAAAGGACCTCCTCAATATTTATCCTCATCAGATCGAATGAAAATGCGTAGTATCTTTATAAAAGCTAAGAACCCAACAAATGAAAATAAAACAGTTATAAAGCTTGGATTTTGGATGACTAGAAAGAGGATATGGCCTGACTTTAAAGAGGCTAAGCTGCCCCTTGACAGAAAGAAGATAAAAACTGCCAAAGCTCATAAATTCATTGAATTATTTAAAAATAATTAATTAACTCATGCAAATCAAAAAGCTTTCAACTAGAACAAAAAAAGAATATCTTGCAGCTCCTTGGAATTGCAATTAGGCTTGTTATTGGTGATACTAAGTTAGAACACTACAAAGAACAAATCACACGGACAGATCAATATTTAGCTAACGAATTTACGGAAAAAAAATTTAGAAGGCAGTAAAATCTTTAATTTTTAATAGCCTTTAAAAACTATGATCAACTGAATGATTTTTTGTTTCTTCACTTGGGTCTCATTTGATTATCAGTGGTTCAAATTTGTAAAGGCACTATGTGGAAAAAAATCTGAAAAATTGACCAGTACAGAAAACTCAAGATTTTTTATTGAGGATAAACAGTCTAAGCAATAAAGACATCAGTCAGAAAATATCACCATAAATTTTTTTTGGTGCAGCAAAAAGTTGATAATACTTATCGGCAATGAAACAAAATTTAATGCTGTCAAAATTCTGAACAAAAATGGGAAAATTTCGAAAACCTTTTTCTTTCCTAAAAAAATTTCATCTGAGAGTTATTGAAACTATTAGCAATAATAAGAAATTACTGAATCGGTTCTTTCATACATACGAAAGAAGTACATACATACATCTTTCATAATCTACCATAGTTTGAGCGACTCCAAAATGAACACCAAATACAGGTAATTTTTGAAATTGCTAATAAAGTTTGCGAAAGAACGCGTTTCAAAGTCGTCAAAGCCATAAGATACTCACCAAACCCAAAATACTTGTTCCATTGCTCAATCTCTAGAGCTTATTTGGAGCTTATAATAATATTTTTTTTAAAGAATCTTAAAGTAACAAAATCAAGAAACCATTCATTAATAAGAAGACAATTATAGAAAATATTTTTCCACGTGGAAGAAAAATTACGCTGTCTTTACTGGGGCTAGGCTACCCGGTGACAGAAGAATAGTATAAAAGATGCATAGTTCAAAAGTTCACTGATATTTTCCTAAATCAAATATATACAAAGTCTGAGAGCCATTAGTTATCAACTGCAATAGCGGTATTGTTTCACTTGTACCGACTTAAGAAGCGAATTGGCTTCTGAATTTAGTTGGACTAGGCCATAAAACCGGAAAAAGAAAAAAACGTGCAGGCAAAAGACAGGAATACAATCAACATTTAAAAAACAAACGTTTTGCCAAGGCCTAAAAACCTATGAACACCTTTTCAAAAGCTTATTTGTTATGTTCACTGGAGCTCTTTTTCAAGTAAAAGGGACTTCCGTTAATTGAACATTGACTTGAAATCATTCAAATAATTAAAATCAGAAAAATTGCAAAAACCTATTAGAAAAAACATCGTGCCCAATACAATGGGAACTATTTTTGAGTCCAAGCCCTCAATAAGAGTCCACAAAGCGAACAAAACTAGCCCTGATGCAGATGCGCGTCCAAATAAACAACCAATGGCTCAAAATATTTACTCAATATAAAGTTTAAGCAATTGAAACATCCCAGCATATCAAAAAATAAGTCATTCATTTTAGATGCAAATCGAATTAAATTAGAAAACAAAATTCAAAAAATTCTTTGTGATTCTATAGTCTACGCTGGACGGATTTTTTAATGATACCCCTCACAATTCTCTACGATGAATATATCAATCGGCGGAAATTGACGTAACAAAAAACCCATTTGAGTATATACTTCCTACTTCCCACTAAAGCTGGGTCGGAATAATTAACATTTCAAATTGACATTTCCATTAAGAGATCATACGATATCACCATTCATTTTGCAAGTACGCAATTTATCTGAACGCGTGTGAACATGCTCAGAATGTTGAGAAAAGGGTGTTCCCAATTGGTATGGTTGCATTTTTGTGCAAATTTCGAAAAAAAATAGCATCCATGCGAAAATGAAAATAAAGTTGTAATGACGTGAAATCAGAATATAAGAGAGGATTGATGTTCGAAATAGTAGATATTTTTTAAGATAACGATAACCAAAATGTGTAATTGTATGAATTGCGAAAAAATTGTTAAAAAATTTTACGACAATCTCAGTTTTGGTTAGCGTTCCAAAAAAGAATATGAATCGTTAATGCATATATGGTTGAATTTAAGTTAATGCCTTGCTGAAAATGAAGTATACAATAAGCTTTTGTCTCAATTTAAATTGAAAAGTTACTGCACCTAAAGATCATGATCTTATTGATCTTGTCTGATATTAAAGATAATCAGCTTCGAGTCTTATCAAATGAAAAATAAGGAAGCTGAAATTAATAAAGTCAGTTGTACAAATTAAAATTGTCAGCAAAACAACTTACCAATCGCTTAGCAGAGAAAATATACTAAGCTGTTCAAGACTTCCCACATCATTAGAAGGTTGTTGATGAAAATCAAAAGATTTGTACATCTGTAGCATTAATTTCAGAACATTTATGCATGCCTCTTGTAAGTTTTATTGTTCAAAATAAAAGACTCTTCTTTGGTATGTTTTTATTATCTGAATATACTTTTTTTTATTTTTTTCAATGCCTATATATTTTTTGACAACTGAATTTATTAAAAATTAAAAGGTTTCAAATTCACTCAGAGATATCGCGGTTGACAGGTTTTCAAACTCTCATTCCAAACCCAGGTCGAGGTTTGGCGGTGAATTTTCGTAAGTAATGCGATGAAATGCGGTGAAAAAAACTTTCACCGCGTATTTCTTACATGTTTTTGCGGTGAATGCGGTGAATCGCGGTGAATTATTTAATTTCACCGCGTTCTCAGTATTCTTCCAAAAAAGAATACTTCCTGAAGCGGGTTCGAACCTCTTACCTCCTCATGCCTTCAACTTCTTAGTCCACTGCGCCAACTTTCCCTAATTACTATGATATTTCTTGAGAATTTAAATCAGATTCAGAAAACGTTGGAAAATGCAGTTGCTGTGAATTTTTGTTAGAAATGCGGTGAATTTCGCTTTGAAATTTTGTAGGAAATGCGGAGAATTTTTTTTTCACCGCATTCACCGTATTTCTTACATTAATTTAATAATTTGCCACAAAAGTTGATGCGGTGAATTTTTGTAAGGAATGCGGTGAATTCCGTGGTGAATTTTTGTAAGAAACGCGGTGAACTGCGGCAAAATATTATTTTTCACCGCATTCACAGCAATCACAGCATTTCTTACAAAAATTCACCGCATTTCTTACAAAAAATCACCCAAAAACATCGACCCGGGAACAAAAATTTGTCAAAATCTAAATATCAATAAAATATAATACTGATGATAATATCAGATAAATTGGACAGAAATTGTATTGTTTTAGTGCTCGAATGTCGAGTTTTAGGCCACTTTGGGAACAATGTAAAGCCAGTCACATTAATTCACATTTTCAAACACCTGTCCCTGAACTTGGGTCCCAGAATAAAGTGAACAAATATGATTTCTTCAGAAATTTAAAGGAAAGTTTCGGGAAAAATCAGGGTTTGAAAACGCTCCTCAAAGGAACAATTACTTCTCTCCATTCATGCGATGACATTCATGCTGAACTCAGCTTTTGCATTTCAGTTTCAGTCTCGCAAAATCCTTCCATAACAGGTTTACATTTTTCAGCAAAAGTTTCCCTTCATTATGTAAACAAGGTCTGAACATGACTACACTGTGGTGTTTCAAAGAAACCAGGAATACGAATGCTTGTGTCCTAGCAAAGAATGTTTCATTATACGTCTCAGGATTGTCAAAAAAAACTTTTTTTTTCCAGAGGAATAGCTTTCTTCAGAATCAATAATGCAAAAATAAATTTCCTGCTAGTTTCCAGGAAAGCTTGAAATCAATCCTTTTTATGTTAATAAACTCAGCTTTAGAGTTTGGAACCGTCAATTTGATTACATTTAACCAACTCTAAAACCATATAAAGTGTAATTTTCTGGAAAATGAAGCAAATATTTTTGGAATTTGAAACTTGATGACCACTGAAACGCAGAAAATGGCAGCATTTTCTTAGATTTTAAATTTAAAATCGACAATTTATGAAAACCAAAGTTGAAACCAATGACTTTATGAAAACCAATTTATGCACTGTATTAAGCAAACAAATGACTTGATTGATTAATTGAAGAAACGGCATTCTTAATTTGCTTAAGAATTCAAAGAAATCGAGAAAAAAAAACCGAAGTTTTCTTAAAAACTTTTTCAGTATTCTTCTTCCTATTAAAAGTATATCAAAAGATCTATGCATCTATAGCATTAAAATAAAAAGATTTGTGCATCTATAGCATTAAACTAGGAACATATATGCCTCTTGTAAATTTTCTTGTTCAAAACAAAAGAGTCATCTTTGTTATGTTTTGATTATATGAATATACTTTTTTTCAATGCCTATATATTTTTTGACAATTGATTTTGTTAAAAATAAAAAGGTTTGATATTCACTCAGAGATATCGCGGTTGACAGGTTTTCAAACACTCATTCCAAACCCAGGTCGAGGTTTGGCGGTGTATTTTCGTTGTTACGCTGTAAATATTTACCACCATACAAAAATACAAAAAAAACTTTGGCTGTCTTCCTTCGCTCTTAGAAGAAACTGCTCCATTAGCTGAGATGGACGCGTCTGAACACAAGACAAAGGTTTTGGTGTCCCTTGGAAAACCCCAAATTGGAGCATTCAGTATTGACTTCATTGAAGACTCAAATTCTTTGTTACTGTGTTCCGTGCAAAGGAACCATTTTCTATGTTCAAAAAATTGTACAGAGGACGCGCCGTTTTTTCAAAATTGGGGATGAAAATTTGCTGAAATCCTGTTAAACATAAAAATACGCGCGCAAGTTTCACTTCTTTCTGGCTTGCGTATGGTTGAATAATTAATTGCGGATTTAGCGGGATCCATTTTAATTCCATTTTTGAAACAGGATATACCTCGAAAAGGGATCGAATTTTGAAAAAGTTTACAATTTGAACAATGTATGTTAGAATTTAACTCCTTCTTTCTATCCAGTGCAGTAGCCAGGCTCTTAATGAGTTCTCCGAACGACCTGCTATTAAAAATAAAATCAACTACAAATCCCAAAACAATTTTATAAATTAGACCAGTTAACACCAATTCTGTTTAAACTCTGAAACGCACCAGAAGCATTACAAAGCGTCATTGCCATTCGTTTTGAGTGATACAAATCAAAAGGATTCATAAAAGAAGTCAGATGTTAATCTTTTTATTCTATTTCGATTTGATAGAAACTCGTCGCCCATTTTTTTGCTCCTCAGATTTCAGTTGTCGGGCTGTGACAATGCAATATTCTTTTTCTGACTTACGATTGGAAATCAAAAATCGTGGTAGGGTGGACTCCTGGTTCGTCCAAATGACACGAAAACTTCAAATCTCAATTGGATAAAAAGTATGAATGAAACTTGATTCTTTCGCAATGTATATTGCATTATCAGGTCTGGCTGAATGAGCAATCTTCTAGAGAATATACGCCAAACTGTACATACAAATAATTAAATCAATGTCTCCCTCCGGTTCATGTAGTTCTAACCATTCACAGTTTATGTGTCGTCACAAAAAAAGTTGTTTATCCTCGCCCTAGTCACCAAGGTAATTAGTAGAACCCTGTTGACCTTGCCATAGCAGTCACTCTTCAAAGTCGTTGCTTTCTACCCGTCCTACGTGGTTGTTGAATATAATTCAAACAGTCTCATCAGTTTCAAACAAAAATATGAGCAGGTCGTTATCATCGGTCTGCAATTCAGTGTTTTTTCAGGAAGGTTGTAACCGTTGTCAATGTGAATGTTATCCGGGAAACCAAGCAGGTTTATCAATGGATTGACATGTGCGACACAGAGAGAAATTGAACCAAAGTTCTGCAAAAGGGTTGCCTCGAACCATCGAAAAAAATTGTCACCTATCATGAAAATGATTTTTTGCCATAGCTAAAAAGTAATGGTCCCAGGATTTTTGGCCTTCCGATTTAGAGAAGGATTTAGAGAGCTAAAATTCAACTTCTCCTTTGAAAACAGTCCAATACAACCAGTTCAAAACAGTTCAATAGGGCACTTGGTAGGGTTTTGGCAATGCCTTATTGACCAGCTGCTATATCGTTATGAAACAAATTTATGTTCTTCTAAACTCCGGTTTCGAAAACGCAAAGTCGCTCCATGTGATCTGAGCCGTCAGTTTTACCAATTGCCGATAAACACAGTCGTTTCCAATAAATCAGGACACAAATTGATGCCAATATTCTATTAAATCTGTCTGGCTCCCAAAAAGTTCTGAATTTTGGGGCCGACTTACAGAGAACAACCAATTACCCTCCTATCCAAAGGTACAATTGTACATCTGAGATTTATAAAAAAACAAATTCGACTTCTGTTGCCCCTTCTAACTGAACTGCTGACATAATAATATATGAAATGTTTTTTGTACGCGACAAAGCTTCGACATCTGCAATTTGTCTTCCTGGTCGGTATTTGATTTCAATTTCAAATAATTTTAAATTTTCGATCCATCTATCTAACATGCTATCGGGCATTGAGAAAGAATAGAACCAGAATACGGCCGGATGATCAGTTATTACTTCATAATTTCGACCTATGGGGTATTCTCGGAAGCAATGTGAGAAAAAAACAGCGAATAATTTTTGCTCCATTGGAGATTTAATGGGCTGTAGTATTTTACCAGTATAAGCAAAAGATTTGGCTGAACTCCTCGGCTCAAAAAAGCAAACTGCTCCCTTACTTGAGAGAAAGGCGTCAGTACACAACCTAAAATGCGCACACAAGAACTAACGTAATCGGTAGCGGTTATGAGTTTATAGCCTTTACTGTGGAATGATCTATATAAATTCCATCCTTGAAAAAGATGTGACCTAGAAAACGGATAGATCTTAGGAAAAATTTACAATTTGAGCGAGAAAGATTCGAATACTCTATTCTATCAAGAGCAGCAGCTAAGTTCTTTAGTTTTTCTCCAAACAAGCTGTCAAAAAATATTTTATCAACTTTAGGAACCCTTGAAAAATTTTGTACGTTCAACTGTTGGCACCGTTTCCAGTATACACTAAAACGAACCAGGTACATTACAAAGCCCCATTGACATTCATGTCGAGTGATGCACATCAAATGGAGTTGCAAAAGAAGTCAGATAATGATCTTCTTATTCAATTTTCAATTGACGAAAATCCGTCGCCAGATTCATGTTTAGGAAATAACAGCCAACTTGTACTCTTCCAAGAACAATTTTAATCGGTGGCGACGGCCACGATGGTTTAACAGTTTGAGCGTTCAGTTGACAGTAATTTATGACCAAACGTTAACTGCAATCTTTCTATGGACTATGGATTTGAGGGCAGCCAATTCCAAATGAGTCCGTTCGATTAGATTAGTCTGGAGCATATATTCAATAAACTCATTTAAAGCTTTCCGTTTTGTAGGACCCATTGCTCTTTACAGAACTCTATTCAGTAGAGCATCTTGTTCTAAATCGAACTGAAGTTTAGGCTAATCGCATCTTCTTTGCTCCCATTTTCATCGTGCAAACACATGAGAGTAATGTGGCGCTGTTCAATGTTAAACGTCTGCAAGTCCTTTGCAAAAATTACCTCCAAAGATTGCTGAACACCCTTTTTAGGGGTTTTATAGGACTAAGGATACAATTCACCGTTACTTTACTCTGAGCTGCAACTCACTTTGATTGTTGTACAAATTAATATTGCTATTTGTAAGATTAAAGATCCCAACGCAAATTTTACCATTCTTGAGAACAAGCGCAAGCGCTGAAGCAATTAAGTGAATTTCACTGTGGTTGCCTAATGATTTAACCAAGCCAACGAAAGCAACGCAATGTAAATGCCCCACTAGCCGAGGTGGGGTTTGAGTTGAATTTGGATACGACGTGGGCCCATATAAAACAAAAGATTTTCCCTTCAAAGAAGAAGAAGAGTAGCATACTTATTTTCCGTTGAAACCACTCGGCGCAGTAGTGTTCTAGATAGAGTTCCTTCACCTACATTTAAATGAACCAAAAAAATCATGTTTGCATTTTTAGTGACGAAGCAAGTCCAATTCCAAAAGCACTGGGACACGTATATTAACAGCGAGGAGGGATTAAATCCAATACATTGGGTCCATTTGTTTCATTTAAAAAAGGGCCAGACAGTATTTTTCTATTGATTTATTTATTGCTTTTGTGAACAGTTTCTGCTTGTATGTGAACTGGAACCAACATTGACCATCAACTTCGAAATTCATTTTTAGTATGCTAATCACGGTTTTGCGGTTGCATTGATAGCCGACAATGTATCTATTAAAAAGGACGCATTCATTGACGCTTGTTGAACTTGATGAATTGGAATGGTCAAGAAATGTGACCTAGAGAGAACTTTTGAAGAATGCTACAAGCGAGGAACCAGTTTCTTCCTTTGGTTTGTTCTATAACGCCTCCCTAAAAACGAAATTGATTTCGCAAAAATCCCTGTCTCGGTGAGGTGTCAGCCAGCTTTACTAGTTGCCAGCCAGTAACATGAGGAGCCTTCAATTTTTGCGATTTATTTTACAACTCAATTTGAGTGATAAAAGGCCGATATTCCTACGGGACAAAAGCCAGTTTTCCAAAATAGTTATTATACCAAATTGAATGATGTGCGCCGATATGTCGCCCGTGCCATTAAAAGGCTCCGGCAGAAGTTACAACTATTTACTATTACTTTATTACTACGTTGCTATTAGTTAAGTTACTATTATTTAAATCTCAAATACTTTTTATTCAATCACCGGCTTTAATTTGAGTTATATTTAAATTTGAGCGATATAAAGTTTTGCATACAAATCATTTTGTAAGTTTTTCCGGCTCCCAAATATTTCGGCGGTGTGTTCCTTAAACTGGTTTTTTTGATTTCAATGGATGCCTTGAACATATAAGGACGACCAACGAAATTGTAACTGACAAGCAATTAAGCATGAAAAAGTAAAATGAACAAACTAAACAAATATATGACTCCCACAAATCCTGGGTTGTTACACAATTTTCCTCCCATTTTGGAGCATTTTCTAACCAGGATAATTTCTTATACCCTCCAGGCTTTAATGCAAGTCAATTTGTGAAAACAAACTGCTACCTGCTTAGACCCATTAATTGAGTCAACACTCTCCTACAACTCTCTTAAATCACAATACTCAGGTTTTTAACAGGATTACATCATTTTTCTGCAAATGTTTATAATTTTCATGTTCCATATTCCTATTTTAAGTTCCTTACTTTGATTTTTTCTGTTCCTAGAGCTTTTTGCTTTCCATCGGATATTTTCCCTATTTCTATTGTTCTTCAGTAATCTTTGCTTAATGTGTGCTCAAAAAAATTAATCAAAACTATTTTTTGAACATCTTGAAAAAAATCTTGTTCAATGTACGCAAAAAAAACACATGCAGACTATTTTTGTTTCGCGTCAGTTCAATGGCCTTAACTTTTTTTTCATACAGAGGGTATGTGAACAGAACGTTAAAAAAACTCGGTGATTTTTCTTGCGTTGGATTCATTGTGTAAACTCGATTGCTCTCTATGAAAATCTAAATAAATGGTTAGATCAAACTTACAGAAAAGCGAGAGTTTTTTTCAAAGGAAGCCATCTCACAAAAGAATTTTTACAATTTTTTGAACTATTTTAAACATTAAACATTAACTTTTCTGTTGTTCTCCTGAACTTATAATTTGGACTTACAATCTTTGGGTTGGAACTTCCTGTGACTTTCACTCACAGATTTAGACGGATCGGTTTATTTCCTTAAAAACATCTGACCTATGAAAATAGGATGCAAATTTCTCCTTAAACTTTATTGAACATCTCTGAAACTCTTCGTTAACGGATTCATAAAGACTATATCATTCTCAATGCTCAACGGAAAGCAACTTACATCACTAAGTAAACATGATTTTTATCAACTTTATGTAAAAACAAACAAGAAAAGAAAATTACTAAATGTACTCAAGCATTGGAAAACGGAAAGTTATCTTCAATAAACAATCCAATATACGACTCTCCATGGTAAGCCAAGTGTTTCCAATTTTGACGCTGCAATTCAAACGGACGACTGTGAAATGGTCACGAACTTTTCCAAAAAAAGTCAAGAAAAAGAAACAATAATTTGGTAAATGGAAGCAGCATTATAGCAAAACTGGACAACGATAAGTCTATATCTGCTGATATCACAATTTATGCTTATAGGGGATCAACGACTAATGAAAAGCTCAAAGTGTTAAGTTCCTTTGAGGACAAAAAAATGAGAACAAAAACTATCCAACAAAAGAAGAACACAAGAAATTGGTAGATAAATGCGACAAAATTTTGATCCGGATATATGTGTAGTTTTTGAAATACCTCCACTGAAAGATGCAGTTCAGAATAATGAAAAAAACGAACTGATCAACGAAATCATTGAGCTTATTTATGGCTACTATGGTAAGAACTCATCGGTTAAGAAGCTGTCGCTACATGCAAACATTAAAAGACTAAACATCAATCATTCTAATGAGCATGCGGACGAATACGGGGGCTATAATCATCTTTATTTTGACAATGTCCACTTAAATCATCAACATGGCGTTCCTTTATTAAAGAATTGGCTCCTATCGCATCTGCTGATGACATCGAATTGCATATTTTTCCTTAATGACTTTACCAGAACAAAGCTATTGCAGTCAACGCACCAGTTGTTCTGTTCAAACAAAACTATCGTTATCAAATGTTCAACGCAAGTACAAAAACAAGCGCCTCAGCTTTCAATTAGGATCGAAACAGTAATTACAGTTATCGAAACTATAATAACAATTTCCGCCCCAATCACACAATGGTTATTATCCACAAAATAATGTATATGCCTTCAAATAAATTGCGATATCAGCCCTTACCATTAACGAAAGTGAATTCTGCGTTGTTTAACCTTCATTGCTTTGTTGAGTATGTTTAATTTAATCCTTTTTTGTTTTAAATCCCAGCAAATCAAGTGCTTCATTCTGGTTATTCTGCTATTGGCCTCAAAATTTCCCGAGTCAATAGCAGCAGAAAATATTTGTAATTGTAGACTGAAAACCTTCAAAGCAGTCAGAAATTGTATAAAAGTAGAGGCTAAATTTGCACCAAAATTTTTAAAACGGAGTTGAGTTGCATGTGTTTAGTAAACTATCTCTGCCTTCACATAAGTGCTATATCGCTACTTCTAGCAGGCGATGTTGAAATCAACCCAGGCCCTGTTGAGAACTACCAATCAACAGTCTTGAGAGCAAAAAAAAGCAAAAAATGAGCTCAAAATTTTTTAATCTGAGCTGCCAGTGTTTAGTATAGAAAAAATATCAACTGAAAAATCTAATTAATGTTTTGGGTCGTAATTGTATTTACTCCTTAACAGAAATTGGTTCACTGAAAATGACCCTGAACAGTTGTACAAACCTGACAAAGAAAAATTCTTCTGCTTTAGATACGATAGGAAAGTAACGAATGAAAACAAAGTTAGAAGTGGAAGTGGAGTACTGATTTTGGCCCCGAAACATTTTTCACCAAAAATAAGAAACGATTTGAACAAATTTTCAAAACAAGTTGAAAGCCGTTGAATTAGTCTGAAAGTACCTCACAAACAGAACCTGCTAAATAACTTGACGTATTGCCCAAGAAAACAACAAAGCATGCAATTTCTAGATGAGCTTGCTTCAAATATTTTTAACGTTGTTTCACGAAAGCAGACAATTGTTTTAGTGCGGGGCTATAACATTAACTATTTTAAAGATGTCGAAAAACAAAGTTTGCAGACCATTTTAACACCGTATAGTTTAGAAGTTCAGAACAAAAATTCCAACTCGTGTCAGTGAAATACTTTTATCAGAAGTATTATTGATTATATGATTGCAGGTAATTTTACGGTGAATGGTACTATAGTCTTTGACAATGCTATTTTTGGTGACCATTTTGTTAACTTAGATTTTTTAAACTACAAAAAAAATCAGCAAGCAGCATATCACAATAAAAACGTTCTTTGATAAAAAAAGATTATCAGACAGAACAGTTTAGACAAATTTTGTATTCATCAAACTGGAATAAATTATATCAAACGTCAGATACTGATGTAATGTCTGATCTCTTTACTAATACATTTTTTCAAGCGCTAGAGAAACACCCGCTCCAATAAAAAAACCTTTTTATCAGAAATGACAAAAACAATTTTTTTCTATCAGAAACTTGGATATCGAATACCACAAGGCAGCTGATGACTAATTGTGAAAACTTCCTGAACGATGAGAAAATTAATCAATTTTTCCTTTGTCAAGAAATTTCAAGTACTTCTTTTAATGAAGATTATAAAAAAACTTATCAGATTTTAATTGAAGCCACTGATAGCGACAGGAGGAAATGGTTACTCATTAACGAGATCATATACTCGATAAAAAAAACTCAACCAAACATAACAAGCTTTAAAAATGTATTCAGCGATTATGTCACAGGCCCTAAGAAAATATCTAATCTTCTGAACTTTAAGTTTTCATTATTAGGTGAACTTTCCGGGTCAGAGAAACTTCTTCTAAAGCAAAAACGATATACTTGGAAAACATATTTGTTTAGATCTGTAACCGAAAAAGAATGCTTTGATGCTACAAAATCAATTGGTAAATATATACCTCTTGGTCCCTCTCTTTTTCCCGCATGGGCTCTTGAAGATGCGAGTCCTGTTCTTTCTCATCATCCAAGCTACATTGTGAGCAATTGCATAAAGGATTTTTATTTTCCCAAATGCCTAAACAAAATCAGAAAAAAAGCCCAAATAATACCGCTTTTCAAAAAAAGCGACCTTGAAGAACCGAATAATTATAGACCAATATCAATTATCCCCTGTCTCTCTAAAAGATTTGAAGCCCTTATGAGAAATCAAATCAATGATTATTTCAATGTTAATCGCATTTTCAGTAGACATCAATATGGTTTCATGAAAAAAAGATCTACTATAGGTGCAAAAATGTACGAGTTCATCATAAAAGAAACAGACGAAAACAAATTTGTAACAGCAGCGTTCCTTGATCTCTACAAGGCGTTTAACTCAATTTATCATGAAATACTAAGCATCCAGCTTGCTAATCTGGGTTCCGACATATCTGCACTGAAAATAATTGGTAGTTTTCTATCGGATCGAGTACAGTCAGTGTTATTAAATGATATTTTTTCAGACAGTTTAAGTGTTGAAAGAGGTCTTCCGCAGGGCACTGTCTTAGTACCTCTTTTGTTCTATCACTATATCAATGACATGCATGAACAAGTTGACAACAAAACAGAGCTATTTCAATATGCAGATGACACAGTTGTTTTCACATTTGGCTATTCAATTCAAAAAAGCAAAAACCAGCTCTCATCATGTGCTATGAAATTAACCAGTTATTTTAAATTACATCAACTGAGTTTAAACGCTTCAAGAACTGAGTTTATAATTTTTAGCAAAATCGCAAGAAAAAATCAGAAAAAACTTCTATATATTGATGGCGCTCTCGTTGAAGAAAAACAAGAAATCAAATACTTAGGTGTTCATATAGACAACAGATTAACATTCCAGAGCGAAGCCAAATTTTTGTTGAAAAAAAGATGGCTCCTGGAATGAAAACCATATACGCAGTTCGCAACTCGTTACCAAGATCATCATTAAATCTAATCTTGAACGCTCCTGTTTTGAGTCACCTTCGTTACTCTGCCGTAGTTATTCAACCGATTGGATAAAATCTTTTAGTGTCAATAGAAAAACAAATCAACTGGGCCTGGAAAGCTCCTTTTCATCGGTCGAAATTTGAGTCAACCAAAGATCTGAGTTTAGAACATTACATTTTATCTATAAAACTTTTCATTGAAACGAAAAAATTATTATACTTTTGGAAACTGATACCTGCTTTCTCCCCAAAAATGGGTCAATCGCTTTCTACTTGGTTAATAGTACCATCACGCGGAACACAAAATCTTTTCTCGAACTGTAATTTCAAAGGCCAAAAAATACAAAACTGCTTTACTCGTACAGCAATCAAGGACTTGAATGGTTTACCCGACTCAATAAAAAACAAAGAACAAAAAAATACTTTAAAAGTAAATTGATTGCTTATCGAATTAAAAAAAAAACAAATTAAGACCAGACTTTTTTTCATTTATCAACCAATCAGTCTTGGTATAAGTTCGATTTCAATAGCAATTGACTTGCTGGGATCACGCCTTGTGTATAATCTGTTAAAAAAATTGAACTAAAATAAACATTGTTGGTTCAAAATTGTACGTTTATTGTTACAAACATAAATAATTTTTGCATGTAAAATTTACATTCAAACACACTTCTAATTTGCATAATTTTAATGTGTTTTCTTACACTTATCAGAATTAAGGTGTTTCTTTTTTTTATAAAAAAAATGTAAGATTAGCAGTGAATAGTGGTGAAAAAAAACCTTTTTTCATCGCAAAGCGCCCGCATCTTTTAGCGTTGAATGCGGTGACTTTTAGTAACATTTGCATTTTTCACATGTCAAGAACTTCTTATTACACTGCGCCATCTGTGACTTACTGTAATGATATTTCCTGTGAATTTAAGATAAACGCTGAATTTAGCGGTGAATATTTGTAAGATTTGCGATTTTAGCGGTGAAAATTTTTCACAGCATCCTGGTGGCGTTGAAATTTTTTTTTTCAACGCGTCCTGGTAGCGCTGAAATTTTTTTCACGGCAATCTGCTGGTAGCAGTGAAAAATGTTCTTTCACCGCTTAAGCGATTTCTAGCGGTGAATTTTTTTCACCGCATAAGCGGCGAAAAAATTCACCGCTTAAAAGTTTTTTTTTACGGCATTCATCGCATTGAGCGCAAATCTTACTTTTTATTCAATATGACCGCAAATTTTGGATCTTTTAGCAATTTTTAGCGGTGATAGCTCAACCCGAGCAATAGGGATTTCTACCTGAACAGTATAAATGCACTTACAGTTTCAGGCGAGCATATGATGACATTTGGGAAAGAAGGATTCGCATCATCTGTTATGTTGTCTGTGATGTAGGTCAAGTCTATGAGGAAAGGACGACCTTGGAACTCAGAAACACACTTGATCACCACAATCAGGAAGAATGCACCAGCCAGTAACTGTGCACAGTGCACTATGGTAGAGTCAGATAGAAGTCCCCGCATTTATAACCAAGTCACCGCCTCATAACTGATATTGTTTATAGCTTTAATAAATGAATTACTCGCGATTCAGGATTCAAGCTAGCTTAAGTATAAATCTAGCTAGAACGGGGGCGTCCATGAAATAATATCTCTGTGCAGAATCAGCTTTTGCGTGCAGCCTTTTGCCAACGATAAAATAAGAACATATGGTAACTTTTAGATTTTGATAAATTCAGCACCTCAAAACAGTAACCAAAACGGGCAAAGCTATGAATAATTTCTTTGGGAAAATAAGCCATAATTTTACAATTTCATCCAATAGGTGGGTCATACATGTCGATATCAAGTCGAGATAACGACTTTTTGTAAGTTTTAAGAACTAGTTTCTAGGTAATATAAGCATAATAGCGCAGGTCGAGAACCTCGTTCAAAATAACTTATGATCAGACCCTCAAACAAAGCACCGGTGTGTGTGTGTGTGTGTGTGTGTGTGTGTGTGTGTGTGTGTGTGTGTGTGTGTGTGTGTGTGTGTGTGTGTGTGTGTGTGTGGAGGAGGGGGGGGGGGTTGGTAGCGATGCGTTCAAATTTATCAAATTTTGGATTTATTGCAAGCACTTTATTGCAATTATAACCATTTACAACCAAATCAGCATCTCATAATTGAGCCTGATAAAAAAAGTTAAAGCGTTTCTCCTATAAACCATCAATCCCAATGTAATGTTCATTTGCAATTGTTTTATATAAGCAGATTTTGATAAATTTTTTATAGGACAAATTCAAATTAACATGTTGAGCTTTGAATCTGATCTTGCCTGTAAATCTCCTATTTCTTCGATGAAAACTAATTTATCATTGTCTCGTTCTTGAGAAACTCATTTTTTGAATTAAATTATTAACACTTTTATCCCAACTGCAAAAGTTTTGTCTTCAAAAGCTGAGTGTCTGAGTATTCATCAAATTTTTTCTTAGTCTTAGCGTGCGCCAGTAGGGACACAGCTTCATTCCCTAGAAAAAAACTGCCTGAAATTCCCTTACAGAACCCACTTGCCCTGAAGCGTTCAGGTTTTCGAGAAAAATTCCAACAACGGTGCAACGTGGCTGAAACAACTTGTTCATTTAAATCATAAAGATTTGGTCATGAACGCATCATGGACAGTGGAACTCAAAAAAAAGGCATGCGATGTTTGCGCATTGGCGCACATCAAGAAGACTTGTTTCTAGAGTGCCAGAGACCCAAGAAGATGGGAAGTTGGAAAAAATGTCACAGATGTGATAAGAGCTTTTAAAACAGATTCTATAGGTCTGTTTCTGGCTTTGGTTTGCAAACCAGAACGCGATGTTTGCATTAGTCGACCTTTGAAGGCAAAGCGTCAAGATCTGCCCAGTCTGAAGTTGTTCATTGTCACTGTGGAGACGTGCAATAAACTGAGACAGGACAAGGAAAAGGAGTTTCGCATAGAGCAATTGAAGAACTAATAGGCATTGACTCTCAGGATAATTCAGAGAGCCGCATTTATCCAAGCAGTCAGGATCTGAGACCTGATTGAGAGATAAGATATTAGAGTTGAACAAAACAAAAGACAAACTATCTATTTCTGCCTGCATATTTTTCACGTGGAAAAGAGACGAGGACTTCAGCAAACGTCAATCGAAAATTTTGTGAGGAAATTAGGAGCAGGGTTTTCAGATGTTCTCCAATTTTCTCCAGCAGGCCGTTTTTTGTTATTACCGGTTGAGGTTGTTTCAGACCTTTTTGGGATCACAACTCAATTAAGCAGCACTTTGCGTGAACAGGTATACTGTTGTCGAAGTGTAGCAGATCACGAAAAGTGTTGGTTACACCTACTGTGATACCACAGGAGTCTGATAGGACCTCAATCCCTAATGCCAGAGAGACAATTGGCCAACTAGAAACATTTGCAAAACAACTGAAAACCTGGCAACCAGGTGATTCTCTTCCCAAAGATGAACAAAAAAAGTCGGTGCACAACTACTGCAATTTAAAAAGAGTGACATGACGCAGATAGTGAAGAAACACATGAAAAAACAATAATGAGCAGAGAGAGTGCTTAATTGGATTACGAATCACTGGACGATGAATCAGCAGAAAAAATCCGGTGCTTATCAGAAGGAGTCAACAAGACTCAAAATCATTTGTAGATAGTAATACAGAATACAAAGGACTTCACACGATTAGATTCAACTATTTTGCCGAGGAGCAAGTGGATAAAAATCCGCCCAGACGAAGAACTCGAGCAGGAGAAGTTCAACATTTTATTTGGAAATGTCAGAAGCATCTTTTTATGACTGGGGTTGACTGTTTCGAAACCAAATCTATTTTTGATGCAAAGCAAGATGATGAGTGTGAACAATAACACTGATCAAGAGCGATGCGATCAAGGCACCCTAGATTAAGAGAATTAGGACTTAGTACGGCAGCACACAGATAAGCACCTCATTCACTGCAAACAGATATTCAACGTAAAATTGGGAATGATTGTCAAGTTGACATGAGCAAAGCACAATATGTAGCAAAAGGCATCAATCCGTCGGCGCAAGACTGGAGTATTTTGAGACATTTGCACAAAATTCAAACTTTCAGCGTAAAAAACCATATTGTGCACAAATTTGATATCAAAACTGTTTTCTTTAATCATCTTTTGAAGAAGCGGTTATCCCCGAAATACGTCGCGTTTACTAAACGCGAGCTAGAAAGCGAAAAACAGCATTTCGACTTCAACAATATAAATTTATCGTTTCAAACAGCCAGCTAACTAATAGTTTAAAAAAATCGTTGAAACTCCTACTGACACAGGGATTCACCAGAAAGTAAAAAAAGCTCAGTGTTTCTTTGCCGGATCGAAAACGGAGAAATACAAATTTTTTTCGGTATGAGTGGGCCAAATCAATACGCAGGTTTGATGGCAGCGGAGTTTACGCAATCAACTCAAACTCTGAGTTGGATGTAAACAAACGAAATCGAAAGATAACGTCAGCCTAAAGGAATTGTAAAAAACCGTAGCAAGATAAATTCAGGCGGTTCGTCAGAACGACGCTATTGAAATTAACCAAGCTCATTTTAGCTGAGAAGATCAATATCTTTTATATAATGATTTTTAGGGGTATTTTATTTGCTGTTGAACTTTCCCATTTCCGTCTACAGGTACTTATAAGGTCAGGTTACCTCCAGAGAAAATATCTAATCGTGCCATTTCGAATGGACTGATGATATTTGATCAGACTAAGGAGTCCCGCAAATAACCGCATGATTTGGCTGTCGTCTAGATTTTTATCATTTATAACGGGTATATATTGGGGCAATTTTTTAGCCATTTACATCTGACAATTTTTTTAGAAGCGGTTTTATTCCGCCTTCAAAAGTTAAAAACCCAGCAGGATTGATATTTATGAGAATTATCTCCTAGTTACAAGACAAATCACTGCTTTTTGCAATTGGTGACGAATTTTTAGAGCTATGCAACGCTGTAATAATAATTTTTGGTAACACTAACTAGGTCCTAAGATTCACAGACTCAAAGCGTCACATTTTAACGATTTATGGCAATAGTAAATACCTCTGAACCTCTCGTCCATGAAATAAAATCATATCTGCATTAAACTTAAAATTTTTATTAACTTTTGTGTAATAAATTTAAATACAATACAACAATAAATTTGGTAAATTTTGAAGGCAGGCAAACTTTGACGCCATAACCTCAGCTCCATAAGTGCATACGCTCTAAATGAAATTAGAAAAACCTAGGAACCATTACTTTTCGGGTGGGTTGGGAGGGATGGGGTGGTAGCTTGGACAAATTTATTCCCCTGAAATTGAAATTTTAACACCCCGGGGGACGTTTGTGTTATCCGGGCGACGTTTGAATGTAATGGTAGTTTGAATATAGTAGCTATCGATAATCGAGGATCAAGAGTTCGTTTCAAATCAAGCTTTATTAAATTTTCAGTCCTATCTTTACCCAACTATGATTGAATGAACTAACTAGCGAAGAATAGTAAATGTTTGTTCTGTTCTAACCAAAGTAGCAATAAAGTGAAACCCACGAGCAAAAATAAATAAATAGAGTGAGTCTACAGGGAGTATTTCAAAGGAAAGGGGGGCCCTTTCGCTAGTTTCTTTAAGACCATTTGTCAACTAATTTGATATATATGTTTATGCGCCAATTTAGCGTCGCCTGATTTTTCCATTGATTCTGACATAATTTCTAGCTTATACAAACATGTATCTGTCTGTATATCTTAATGGAGATTTACTAACAAACTATAAAAATACAGTAAAGTTGTCATATGCTCGTGTGTAAGAGAAAAACACTTGAATTATTTTCCTATTGATCAGTTTTGAACTGTTTTAAATGAACACAGCGTGCCATTAAAGTTAGCAAAAACAAATAATAGCAAAAATAACTCAGATCGGAATGAAACAAACACAAATGTGTTCAACTTTAATGCAAAATGAAATATTAGCAAATAAAAACCAGAATTTCTTGAATTGCTTTCTAGCTAAATAAAAACGACTTTCTCTACTTTTTTTCACTTTAGTTCTATGAAGGCTGTCACATAACCAAAAGAAAAACTTTCATGTGAGAATTGAGGGCTGTAAAAATTCCAAAAAAATAATGCGTATGGCAAAGTATTTTTAACGTTAAGTTCTGAATGTTAAGTTCAGTAGAAAGGTTCGAGATTTGACGCTTTGAACGTAAAATGCTGCTATTGTTTTTTAAACAAATTAGGGTAAATAAAGGTTAAAGGTTTAATATAGAACCACACTGGCAAAATCTGATCACAATTACTCTGCGGGGTTTTAATGTCTGTCTACATTGATTCCAATCACCCGCAGAAAAAAAACAACACACGAAACTCAATGCGCCCTCGCGATAAATTCCACGGCTATTTTACTGGAAATATTTAGATCGAAGGTTATATCCATTGTAAATGGTAGGCGTTCATTTTCTCCCAAGTTTATTCACGCCCCAATAGTGCGATAGGAAGGTAAATGGTTTGAAAAATTCCGGATGGCATGAAGAAATTGGAAACCAGCCAATAAGAATGGTCAAGCATGAAAACTTTGAGCTCCACTCATAAATTTTTCAGTCGTAGCTGAAGATCATTAGCTATTCAACGGTAAATTTTAGCCACTGCAAGGATTACAAAAGCATTGTTTATTGTAAGCGAAAAACAATATTCTTGCTGATTTATCTCACCTAATATGATATTCGGGTTCTTTTATCTATGATATTATCTTAAAATCTCCCACCAATGGTAGAAAATTAGCATCACGATATTGCCACAGTTTGAGAAAAAATAGACAAACGTAACAAAAATCTCTAGTTTTCAACGCGGCAAGATCAATATAGGTTGTGCCATTAGGTACCTTTTTTTGCCTTATATTTCTTTTAGATATGAAAAAACTGCTCAAACTTTTACCATCCAAAATCAAACAAAAACAGCGCAGCAAGCTTTTTAATTGCATTTTTGCAAAGGTCACCAATTAAGTTTTTCCAAAATAAAGTAAGTTTTTCACACCTGCAAAAACCATGATATCTGTAAAGGTGTGAAAAATGTTATCACCCTTCACGATTCAGAGTTTGAATATTGTGTATCACTGTCATCCAATTAGTGTGTTCATTAAAGTTCCATGGCGTTTTTTTTTATTTTGCTTTAGAATGCTTAGCTGTGTATATATAAACATAATATATAAACATTATATATATATATATATATATATATATATATATATATAAACATAAAATATATTTGTGTGTCGTTTTGTCGTCTTCCCAACCGACAATTGTGCTAGGTTTTAGAACTTGTGGTGGATAGTAACAGTGTACGCAACCCTCGGATTACCCTCTTAAGTATTAGTTTATTATTTCATATATAGCTCGATTACGTATCTTCTGATCAAGCACCATATTCTATATTACATAACCACGCGTTGACCTTGTATATATCATACTGCGCAGTAAATGTGGTAACCGAGTGCTCCTTTTGTTTTACTATTAATATGTATTTATAACACAAACAGACGGTAACTCAAGCTGTCCTTTTGTTCTCTTCTTTTCCTATCAGAGCAATTCCGGTAGTGGATCGTTACGCAATACTCTCATACCTGGAACTGATGTAATCATTTACCATAAGTGCCAGTCGAAAAACTTTCAAATATGATTTGAATGCGCTTCGTTGTCTTCCAAACCGAAAGTTTGGCTTAACTGATTTTCCCATTTGTAGCGGTTTATAACTTGAATATGATCTCATAGTAAAATGGTATAGAACAATATCAGACCAACCTATGCACATAATGCAGACAAAACACATGCTGATCAGTTGACATCAGAAAACACAAATTGACACAGTAACCAAGAATAAAAGAGAAAAGACGAGCGACAGAAATTCAACACGCTTAACGCACAAATTGTGCATCGAAACATTAAAATTGTTCTTAAAAACTGATAGAACTTAAAAACTGTTCTTAAAAACTGTAAATGAACGAATATACAAATCTGAGATAAATGAATATCTTAGTCTATGAAATCAAATAAAATCGATTAAACTCAGCAATGTTTAGTTAGGTACAATCATGGTTGAGTAAAAATGTCAAACAGTTAACTGTTGATTAAATGTCCTTATTAACACAGATTCGGAGCACATTTATTCTTCATTTATTTCTTAACAACAAGCGAATTTCGATCGTGTTCACTCTCATTGCATGATATTCAAAAAATATTAATGCGCTTAAAATTTTCTCTTAATGGGTGGAAAAAATATCACATCATGATCAAGGCGTTTTCTGGAATAATGATGAAACATTTGAGCCTCTCAAATTTTGAAAATCTAAAAGGAAAACCTTACATAACAAAGCGTCAACGTACAGTGGGAACTGCTGCAATTATTCGAGAATTATTGCGTTAATTTCCAAGGTAATCAAGGAGAAGGCTTGCATTGAGAACGCGCTACCCGGGCCCAGAAGTTTCTCCAAAAATAACGGGGGGAAAGGTGTAAAGAGTGCAAAAACAACAAAATTCCATTTCTCCGCTTAATTCAGAGTGGAAGAGTGTAATTATCTAGAGTAATTTAAAAAAAATAAAAATGGAAGCAGGTAGTGAGGATTAATCCCCATCTTCCCTCTGAGGAACTCGTTACTTTCACTTTTTGCAAAAACCATTGCGACAACTGATATGTTTGAGTTTCGATCAAACTCTAGTCTTGACTTTAGTTACCAAAATTATTAAAAAGAAGGTTTACTTACCAGATTAAAATGACAAGGCCAAACTGATTCTAGTGATTCTGATGAATCTAGATAAATATATTGTTTTAGTGAGGTTATTTGATGTAAAATCTTCGAAGCATGTAATGAATGATTATGACACCACCGGAAATGTGAACGAATTCTTAGAATAGTTCAAATGAACACTATTTATGGTATCCCTTGCAAGTGAATTCTAGGAAATTTGCAAAGGCAAACCATATTGGGCAACCCCTGTGACCCCACTATAAATCACGGTGCTAAGATTAGTTTTTTATCTTGACTTTCTCGGACTGATAATGGATATATATATATATATATATATATATATATATACAGCCGATTTTTGTGCCTTTTCAACCCCAAAACCAAAGCAGCAGCTTGATCAAAAAATAAGATCTCTCCTGTAAATCTCTAAATTCTACTGAAAAACATCCATTTTGTTATTTTCTTATTTTTGGAAAATTAGTTTTTCTACCTAGTTAAAAACGATTTTTACTCAACTTACGAAAACCATAACCCAGCAGGTTATGGACCCAGCAATTTTCTAAGCCGTGAAATTAATTTCTAAAAAAAATAAATTGTTGTTGACAGTCATAGTCCTTTCTGCTTCGTACTTTTCTTCTCACAAATGTTTTGCCTGCTCAAATTACGATGGATCAACAAACACTGAAGCTGCTGATCCACACCAGAAAAACACATGTTTTTCCAATCTGGAGCACGAGATTTCTGCTGATGATGCAGACGGAGGGACTCAACTAATCATTACTTCGGACAGAGGAGCACCCAATGAGCCTGTAGCACTAGCCAATGGGGCAAGCAATGATGAAATGAAGAAACGCAAGGTGTTGAAGGATGCATACGCGAAAGAAGTTGCAGACATCAAGGAGAAACGAAATAATGTGTGATGCCATCTGGCACTGACTCTAGATGCAACAACCCTCATGCTGATGAGACATGACAGTGTGAGAGATGGCGGCATTGGAGATGGAGCAAAGAATTGGAGGGAAGCTTCTTTGAGAGAGATTTAATAGTGTGAAGACGCCGATAATGATGACTTTGGCAACACAGCTGACTCGACTAATGCTCGAGGATTAAGGTTAGAGGAAGCAGGGGAAGCAATCTCAGAGATCCTCTTTAACGCCTTGGTCCTCAAGCATCTGTCAATGATGTATGAAAGATTTGTTACAGAGGAAAGCTTCAACCTGGCAGTTAAATTCACAGAGTAGAGGAAAAGGCTGCAGAACTTCTATGAGAGCACAACAAGAAGACACAAGGGACAAGTGGTTGAATGGCACTGGCAGTGAAGCGTGACTTCAAGAAGGGACCCCATGAGAGAAAACTGTTTAATGTGTGGGATCGCTGGACACTTTGTCAAGTACTCCAGGAGCAAGGAGACATTACAATGAAGCAAAGGTGGTAAGAAGGGTCACCTAGACAGGGTATGCAAGAGACAAAGAGATGGAAGCAAACAAGAGTCAGTGGCAATGAGTCCAACATTGGCTACAGCAGAGGAAGAACACTCTGTAGAGCTTACCCAGTGGAAGACAACAGGCATGCTAGTGGACAGTGGTTGTACAAAACATCCTTAGTGAGAAACAACGACGTGCTTCTGGATTTTATGCCCATTCAATCAGTGGTCAGGAATCTTAACGGATTGATTTCCAGAGCGGTGGGAAGAGGCTGTGTGAGGATTAGCATACCCTCAAAAAAGGGAAATTCCAAGCAAACTCAAGAGTGTTTTATGTGTGCGTGCCTGACTATTCCTCAAACCACCTATCAGTCTCAAGATTCACAGAGTAGGGACGTAATTTCACTTTCTAGCAAGAACACAGCTGCATGAAACTCCATAAGGGAACTCGGGACAAACTAAAACAGGAAAAGCAGGAAATTATTTTGTTTTAATTACCCTGCAGCGTTCTAGAATTCATGATGTGGTCAATCAGCGTAAAACATGACAGTGCAAGGAAGTTATAGAGACGATTGGGTCATTTGAATCAAGCAAATGTGGTAAAAATGCACCAGATATAGTAAGGGAACCTAATCTTGGCCTACGCATGCAAATTGTGCGCATTGGCCAAGTTTACAAAGACTCCATACCAAGAAGGGCAGACACCCAAGTAGAAGAGAAGCCGGAGAGGGTGTTCACAGACGTGATAGAAACTTTCAGAATAGTCACTATGAAGGCTCAAGTTCTGCGATTTTGTTTTCAGACCAACACAAGAAACTTGTGCACACAAGAACTTGCTTAAGGCAAAGAATGAAGCACTGGCCAGACCGGAAATAATTTGTTCTCAGTGTGGGGACGCCCAAGAATCCGAGGCAAGAGCGGGCGAAAAATTTTCTCTTAGAGCAGTTCAAAATGTACTGCTTAAATGCAGGCATTCTACAGGAAAATACCATACCAGAGACGCCAAAGAAAATGGTTAGCTGAGAGGTGCAACAGAAAACTGTTGGAGACGGCAAGATGCTTGCTCAAGACTGACCAAGACGATGTGGGCAGCAGCGATTCTTTACGTAACAAGGATCAGGAATTTGGTTGTTTGACCGGAAGTTGAAAAAAACATCTTCTTGTGACTGAGGGGACTGAGGGTGACTATATGGAACCCAAATTAGCCTACCTGTAAGCCAGAGACATTCCGCATTCTACTTCAACTATCAGCAAAGCAAGGCCATGTGATGAACCAATCTGATGTTAACGGCTCTACTGCACTCAACAATATAGAAAAAAGTCTATCCAGAACAACCAGATTGGTTTCTATAACCGGATTCAGATGTAGAAATGTTAGTATATCGACTGAATAAATCATTTTATGATTTGCAACAGGCTGCCAACATTTGGTAGAGTGGTCTTGACATCAAACTTAACCAAACTTTCTACTACGACAGGGGTTCACCAGAAGCAGGAACGATCATTGATTGTTCGCGAGAGCAGAAACAGAGGAGGGTCACCCCTTAATCTTGGTCTGGGCTGACAACATCATAGTAGCATCAACATGCATGACAGGGATTTCAAAAAAGCACTCAAGGCAACACTTCACATTGCAGATGGAAACTACACTGTTTTATGGGTCTAAGAATCAGAAGAAAAGAGGGCAAAGTCACAGTTGACCAAGACAACTATTTAAAGACAATGCTTATATATCAACAACGGGCTAATACTTCAAGCTCAACGGACGTGGCGTAGCACTCAGCTGTGATGTCAAGAAGCAGGCCGCAGTTGCTTTTTTTCACCAGAAGCAGAATGTTAGGGCATGGCAGCAGCAACTCAAGAGGCATTGTATCTGAGGAACTCTTTGGAGGATTTCGGCATCCAACAGAAACATCAAATAGCAATTGGAGAGGACAACCAGAGTTGTATCAAATTTTGCCAAAACTCATTCATGCATAAGAGTAGCAAGCACATTGAGATAAAATTTGACGTCATTCGGGAAAAGACGCAAGAGGGAACTACATTAAATCATTACGTTCCTTCTGACAAAATGGCAGCCGACATTTTCACAAAAAGCTTACCCCTAGCAAAGGTGTAAATATTCAGAACAGATCTGATGGGAACATACTCTACGCAATCAGCTCAACTCGGCGTGGGCTTGTTAGAAATTCGATCAAACTATAGTTTTGAACTCAGTTAGCGTTATTAGAAAGAAGGTTTAACTTACCAGATTAATATGAAAAGGGGAATTTGATTCGAGTCAAAAAATTTGAAAAAATGAACCCTCGGTAAATGGTGCTCAGAATCATTATTCGGTTCAAAATGATGAATCTAGATAACTATTGTTAGAGTAAGATTATTTGATGTAAGATCTTCCCAACCTTTGTTGCATGATTACAGTACCACCAGAAAAGTGAACGAATTCTTAGAAATCTGTATATGCACATTTTTTTGGTGTCCCTTTCGACTGAATTCTTGGACATTTCCAATTGCGAGCCATATTGTGTACCCTTGCCACTCCCACTATAAATCATAGTGCTAAGATTAGTTTTGTATCGTAACTTTCTCGCACTGATAATGTGTTTATATACAGCTGATTTTTCTGCCTTTTTCATCCCCAAATTCAAATCAGCAGCTTGATCTAAAAATTAGATCTCTCCTGGAAATCTCCAAATTCTACTGTAAAATATCAATTTTGTTATTCTCTAATTTTTGAGAAATTAATTTTTCTACGTAGTTAAAATAACTTTTTAGTCCACTTGCAAAATTCCGTAACTCAGCATGATACTAGCATTAGTCGATTCAATTTGATTATAATGTTAATTGTGTGAGAATTTTTTTTATCAGTGCACCCTAAATTTCGCTCTTTGCAAAGAGCAGTGTCAAAAGAGGGGAAAAGAGTGAAAAATAATAGGAGTGCAGTTAGGGGTGGAGTAAGGATGCGACCTCAGCCCGGGTACTTCTTAGCATTGAATTCAAACATCAGCAATATGGTCAGAGCCCCGTTTGTTTCCTTTAATTCTTGGATTTATAGAGAAATTGGTTCAATATTGCAAAGTTTTTGTAACCTTAATCTTAAAACTAAAAAATATGCGTGAGAGGGAGGCAAGAAACATTGAACAATAAAGAGGTCGATTTTGGTCAAGAGTCAAAATGCCCATCCAATAAGAGAAGTATAGCAGCTGTCAGCCAACAATCTCATTGATGTCCATGAGACTTCAACCAAGAGTGTATGTGCATGTGTATCTAATATAAATTCTTTTTTTAAGTTTACTATCAATTGCTAAATTATCCCGTTAGCGCAATAGCAGAATCCAAAAAACTCAAAAGTTGTGGATATGAATCTGCAGATAATTCTACCCATTCGAACTCCATTGTGAAAAATTCCGATATGGGCTATCCGATTCTTTTGCGAAATAGTTGAACACCATTGGGTTTTTTGTAAGACAATCGGAAAACAAATTTTTCGACTGAATCTGCTTTTGACTGAAACATTAAGAGAAGAGATCAAAGATTACGAGCCACCAGGACAAGTTCTTTCACAGTCATTGACAATTGTCACCAAAATGGTCTTTCCATCTTGGCTGATGAAGCGGCTACAGCAGAGCAGTCTGGTCACTCTACACCAGAAACTGTCGTTCCCAACTGGGCATATTCTGGTAGATTTCGTGGACCACGACCACGATCGCAACCACTGGTCTATCCACCGCCAGTTATGCCCACACCTCCCACTCAGCGCCCGCTGGTACGCTCACCGAGGAACGGTCCGGCTCTACCGCCCCTGAGGCCACAACCATCTTTCCCTCAGCCACCCCTCTACGATCGACCCACGTCAACTGACAATTACCCTCGCACGGATCCATCACCCAGTAGACGTCCACGGGCAACAGCTCATGAAAGCTATCTGGTTCGATCTTCACCGATACAGGCCTCACTGGTCGCACCAAATAAGGCAAACCCGATGTGGGCTCGTTTTACAGCCTTAAGGTATAAAGAGCTAGGGCTACTTATTTCTGCGCGCGAAGTAGACTTACCTATATCTCTTAGACTAATCGACTCTGTAAAACACTGAGTGTAAAACTTCTATTATTACGTTGTATAAGAAGCATAGCACAGGAGTCAAAGGTATACACATGGTGTATCTAACTAAAAGACTGACTACAGTTAGTTCAGTTCTCTCTATTTAAAAGAGAATGGTGCCTTCTCAGTCTCTGATTGGTTAAAGGTGCACATTCAGTATTTTCACTGCTACAATAGCAGAATCCAAAAAACTCAAAATTTGTGTGATATGAATCTGCAGATAATTCAACCCATTCCAACTCCATTGTGAAAAATTACGATATGGGCTATCCGATTCTTTTTGCGAAATAGTTGAACACCATTGGGCTTTTTGTAAGTCAATCAGAAAACAAATATTTTGACTGAATCTGGTTTTGACTCAAACACTAAGATAAGAGATCAGTGATTACGAGCCATCAAGACAAGTTCGTTCACAGTCATTGACAATTGTCACCAAAAAAAGAGAGGATAGTCTCTCAACAGTAATTTGTTTCCGACGCCAATCAGAGGTGTGTGTGTTATGTATCTGTGTGTATATGTGTGTGTGTGTGTGTGCGTGCATGCAGCGTGCGTATGTGTGCGTGTCCGTGTGTGTGGTTTGTGTGTGCGCGTGTGTGTGTGTGGATCGGTGTATGTGTATGTGTGTGCGTGTATGTGTGTGTGTGAGAGAGAGAGAGATCTTGTATGTATGAAAATTATTTATGTTATAGCACCTTCCTCGCCAGGGAACCCTCTTCACCAAGGAATCCTCTGGGCCAAGAACCCTGGAAAATCAAGAAATCGCGAAAAAAGAATTCACGAAAAAAGAATGAAGAAAAAAATACAAGAAGAACGAAGATGAGGACTTTTTTCTGATGCCTTATTTTAATTTTTTGCTGATATTTTTTCATCCTGTGCTTCCTTTTGTCGGTTCCTAAAATATGTGTACATTCAAATTTCAACCGATCAAAATTTTTTATACAAGACTAGGTATACAAGAGATTTTTTGCTAAATGATTAGGAATATAGGGTGTAGGATTTTTTCTCCGTCAAAAACAGTTATTTTGCAAGATTTTTGCAATCCGAAAGGCAGTCCTGCAAGATTTTCCAAGACGAATAGTTATCTTGAAAGATTCCTGTAAGACGGATGGTTATATCGCAAGATCTTGCGAGAAAATTTTGCAAGACAATGTATCGTCTTGCAAGATTTTTCAGGAAACTTTTTCAGCAAGATCTTTCAAGATAACCGTTTCAGAATATTTTGCACAAAATCAATTTTACCTAAATAATTATAGCATTTCGTTATTTTTTTCCACTTGGGAAGCTACAAATTAAATAAAAACTATGTTTTGAAAATAAAAGAGAAAATGAAAAACAGTCACCTTGTCAATGAAAGTTAATTTCAAATTGATGAGTCAGATTGAATGCATCTGAAATTGATCACGAGTCGGTATTAATAGAGAGGGAACCTTCAGCTGAGTGTTTGAACTTCAAATAACCAGGAAGTCACAACTATATTATGAAGTTAATTTTACGACTTTGTTTTCAGGTCAATCCTTAATCTAACAGGTTTAACGCACTGCAATTGTAAGATTAAATATACAGCATCAAAAATCTAATAAAAGTCCCACTTAAAAGCAGAAAGAAAAGAATTTAAAACAGTAAACCACAGCTTGTAACTGTTATCAAAACAAGTTTATCTCTAAATTTGTTAACCACGTTTTCGTAAAATTACAAAACCAAATCACACCAAAACACAACTTTAGTTTTGGCATTTAACAAACAATTTGCAATCTATTGACCAGTAGAGTCCGTTGTAAAATCCGGGGAAATTTAACTGAGCATTAAAGCATTGCTAATTGAAATTAGCCTAAGTTGAAACGATTTGAGCGCCCGTGTGATTGAATTTGTGCAGACTTTAACCAAGTTGAAAGAAAAATTGTGAGTTTTGTCTGGCGAAGCGTTCAAAATGTGACTGGAAAATGCAGTTTGCCAACTAAAACGTGGCTTTCCATAAACAAGTTAATCTCTTTAGGTAAACCGCTCTTGCTAAATGAGGTTGAAAACTTCTTCCCCATGAAGGTATAAGAGCCCAGTGTGCTTTTTTGTATCCCTCAAGATTGCAAGAAGATACAATTTAATTCCCTCCCAGGCCGAAGTATGTTTATTCGGCAGGTGGAGCGTTATTAACTAGCCTTAACTAGTTATAAACTGTAATAACTGAAACTTGTAAACACGCGAAATCCTTCAATTATAGCGAAAACAAGAGTTGGGAAGCTGTAAACTGGGCATAGTCTAAAACTGCATGAAATAAGTAGAGATCTGATCAGGCTAATATGCTCAGAAAATACAAGTTAAGTTGCGAATTTAAATAATTGATCAACAAAGAGTCATTTTTGATAAATATCAAGTCTTAAATTTGACCAAGGTCAAGAAAACGTCAAAAAGATATATTTTGATTCTATTGTTCAGCCCTTGATTTGAAAATTAATTTGAGGACCAAAATAAATCGTTTCATAATCGTGCATTTTTACGAGAATAACTAAAAGTAAATTCAAAAACAATAAACGGATTTCAACGATTTCTTTATTCCACTGAGTTTAGAGAACCAAAGAGTTATAGAGATGAAAAAATGAAAACGAGTTTCCATGTAAGAATAAATAGAACCCTAAACATGTTTGATGTTCTCTTATATCACATGTTTCTCAAGGATACAATACGTTGCACACCACATCAGTTGTCAGGGGTGACGTCATTGTTAGAGACAGTAGCCACCAGATCAATTAGCTTTATCTCTGAGTTAGGAAATTTGAGTTAGGAAATTATCTTTCACTTGACTACTCATTGCTATCAATTGCAAGATATAGAGCATATTCACGGAGTTTTGTTTGCGCTAAAGATTCTCAGCCGTCAAATTCAAAACACTTGATCAAAATTGACAACTTCACAAATATTTTTGTGCCAACACTCCATCTGTCGTTTGCGGAGAGTTACAATAGTAGTATAACTTGCAAGACCTTGAAAAACTCCATCAATCGTTGAAGAAATATTTCGATTTCTTAATTTTCGAGGTGAAAATGAGGCCCAACATTTTCAGAAATCTTCAGTTTAATTGCTTTTTGCACGCAATCAGATATCTTACATTCGCTCCAATTTAATTTACTCACTTAACTCACTCTGTAGAATCGTTTCTTTACAGTTTTTGGGTAGCCATTTTCGAGTTTTTAACTCCCGTTGAAAAAAATGCGCCTATAAATCTAGAATTTTGAAAAGAAATAATTTTGATAGAAGATCTAAGCAGAATTGTTGGTTTTTGGGTCTTTCCCATTATAGCCTCCCAGCCCAGTGGTCAGATAACCTATACCCCCCCAATCATGGTAAATATACAACAATGGTGGGCTATAATTTCATGGAGGGCTATAATCGGAAACGCGGTTTTTTTGTTCATTATGGTTTTGGTGAAGACAGCTTTCGGAGAAATTTTCAGAAAAGTAAAAGCATAGCTCAGCTTTCTGCTTAAAAAGCACAACAATGTTTCCAAAAGTACGGTTAATACCAGTTGTATAAAAATATCTTACCGCTCATTTTGTTTTTTAGCCCGGCTGTCCATTGCTCGGCATCCAGCAAAAACTCAATGGCGCTGCAACCTCAAAATCAACATATTTTTGAAAAACGGAGAACTGAACCAACAAACGAAACTCCTAAAACATCAATTTCATCCTAAAAATGAAAGGCTGAATTTTTGACGGCAGAAACAAATTGAAAATTCTCAGAAGGCCGCTTGAATTATTATTTGCAGTTAATGTTCTTCTATTATGCAGACCATCTCGGTAAAATGAAGACAAACTTCTGCTTGTCTCTCATTTTCTTAGAAGTAATGAGATGCAATAATGTCCATGATGTTTGCTCTTACTTTTTGTCTCAGGCAGTAAAACACAGATGTAGTTTACGACCAAAAACGGAAAACAGACGGTTTGAAATGAACTAGAAGTCGAAAAAAATAAGAAAAAAGTAAACAAAAACCAATGTCCATTTCGACTCAAAAACGACTCAAACTTTTTTCTTGTGATTTTGGTGATGACAGCTTACGAGAATGTTAAAGAAAAGTAGAAGTTTAGAGCTCAGCTTTCTGCTCAAAAAGCACATCAATGTTTCCAAACGTACAGTTTATAGCAATTAAATAGAAATATCTTACCGCTCAATTTGTTTCTTAGCCCGGCTGTCCATTGCCCCGAATCCAGCGAAATCTCAAACGCGCTGCAGTGTCAAAATCAACATATTTTTGAAAAACGGAGAACTGAACCAACAATCGAAACTCCCAAAACATCAATTTCATCCTAAAAATGAAAGGCTGAATTGTTGACGGCAGAAAAAATTTGAAAATTCTCAGAAGGCCGCTTGAATTATTATTTGCAGTTAATGTTCTTCTATTATGCAGACCTTCTCGGTAAAATGAAGACAAACTTCTGCTTGTCTCTCATTTTCTTAGAAGTAATGAGATGCAATAATGTCCATGATGTTCACTCTTAATTTTTGTCTCAGGCAGTAAAACGCAGATGTAGTTTAGGACCAAAAACGGAAAACAAACGGTTTGAAATGAACTAGAAGTCGAAAAAAAATAAGAAAAAAGTAAACAAAAACCAATGTCCATTTCGACTCAAAAACGACTCAAACTTTTTTCTTGTGATTTTGGTGATGACAACTTACGAGAATGTTAAAGAAAAGTAGAAGTTTAGAGCTCAGCTTTCTGCTCAAAAAGCACATTAATGTTTCCAAACGTACAGTTTATAGCAATTAAATAGAAATATCTTACCGCTCAATTTGTTTATTAGCCCGGCTGTCCATTGCCCCGCATCCAGCAAAATCTCAAACGCGCTGCAGTCTCAAAATCAACATATTTTTGAAAAACGGAGAACTGAACCAACAATCAAAACTCTCAAAACATCAATTTCATCCTAAAAATGAAAGGCTGAATTGTTGACGGCAGAAAAAATTTGAAAATTCTCAGAAGGCCGCTTGAAATATTATTTGCAGTTAATGTTCTTCTATTATGCAGATATTCTTGGTAAAATGAATACAAACTTCTGCTTGTCTCTCATTTTCTTGGAAGTAATGAGATACAATAATGTCCATGATGTTTACTCTTACTTTTTGTCTCAGGCAGTAAAACGCAGCTGTAGTTTACGACCGAAACCGATAAGAGACGGTTTGAAATGAACTAGAAGTTGAAAAAAAAAGAAAAAAGAAAACAAAAACCAATGTCAATTTCGACTCATAATCGACACAAACTATTTTCTTGTGATTTTGGTGACGACAGTGTTACGAGAAACTTAAAGAAAATTAAAAGTTTGGAGCTCAGTTTTCTGCTCAGAAATTACATCAATGTTTCCAAAGTTACGGTTTTTAGCAATTAAATATAATTATATTACCTCTCATTTTGTTTTTTAGCCCGGCTGTCCAATGCCCGGCATCCAGCAAAACTCAAACGGGCTGCAGCCTAAAAATTAAGATCTTTTTGAAAAAAAATAGAGAACTGAAAAAACAATCGAAAGTCCTCTAAACCTCAATTTCATCGTCAGTATGAAAAGCAGGAGTTCTGACGGCAAAAAACTCTTGAAAATTCTCAGAAGGCCATTAGCAAGTATGTTAGCAGTTGTATTTTTTCTATAATTCAGACCTTCTCTTTAAACTCCAGGATAACTTCTGCGTGTCTGTTTGTTTTCTTGATAGTAATGAGATGCAATCATGCCCTTGATTTTTACTATTACGTGCTTTCTCAGGCAGTAAAACGCAGCTGTAGAACAAATATGGATACTAGACAGTTTGAAATGAACTAGAAATTTAGAAAATTAAGAAGAAAGAAAAAAAAATTGATGTCATTTTCAAGTCAAGTTTTTTTGTTCTTTATGATTTTGTGATAGCAGCTTTCGGAGATTTTTTCAGAGAAGTAAAAACATAGAGTTTGGCCTTCTGCTCGAAAAGAACATCAATGTTTCCAAGCGTATGGTGCATAGCAACTGAATATAAGTATCTTACTGCTCATTTTCTTTCTTAGCCCTGCTGTCCATTACCCGGAATCCAGTCAAAACTCAAAGGCGCTGCAACCTCTAAACTAGCATATATTTTTTTTAAAACGGAGAACTGAACTTAAAATCAATAGTCCTATGAAACTCAATTTCATCGCCAATATGAGAGGCTGGAGTTCGGATGGCAGAAATAATTTGAAAATTCTCGAAGCCCATAAGATAGTATGTTAGCAGTTGTCTTTCTTCTCCAATAAAGACCTTCTCGTTAAACTGCAGAAAAAAATTTCTGTGACTGTCATTTTCTATGAAGTATGAGATGCAATGATGCCCATGATGTCTACTCTTACTTCTTGTCTCGGGCAGTAAAACACAACTGAAGTTTACGACCGAAACGGATAATAGACGGTTTAAAATGAACCAAAAGTAGAAAAAAAAGAAAAAAAAATCAAAAAACCGATAACAATTTCGACTCAAATTCGACTCAAACTTTTTTTCTGTGATTCTGGTGATGACAGCGTTAGGAAAAACTTAAAAAAAGTAACTGTGTAGAGCTCAGCTTTCTGCTCAAAAAGCACATCAATGTTTCCAAACGAACGGTTTTTAGCACTTAATTAAAAATATCTTAGCGCTCATTTTGTTTCTTAGCCCGGCCGTCTTTTGCCCGGACTCCAGCAAAACCTCAAACGCGCTGCAGCCTCAAAACCGGGATATATTTAATAAAAATTGAGAACTGAACCAACAATCGAAACTCCTCTAAGCCTCAATCTCATCGTCAGTATGAAAAGCAGGAGTTCTGACAAAAAATCACCTTGAAAATTCTCAGGGGGCCATAATAGGGTATATTAGCAGTTGTTTTTCTTCTATAATTCAGACCTTTTTGTTAAACTGAAGGGAAACTTCTGTGTGTCTGTCGTTTCTTGCAAGTAATGAGAAGCAATCATGCCCTTGGTGTTTACTATTATTTGCTTTCTCATACAGTAAAACACAGCAGTAGCTTAGGACCAATATGGATACTAGACAGTTTGAAAAAACTGGAGGTTTAGAAAATAAAGAAGACAGAAAACAAAAAATTGATGTCATTTTCAAATCATTTTTTTTCTTTATGATTTTGATAATAACAGATTTCGGTGATTTTTCAGAAAAGTAAAATCATTTAGTTCGGCTTGCTGGCTCAAAAAGCACATCAATGTTTCCAAACGTACGGTTTATAGCAATTAAATATAAATGTTTTACCATTCATTTTGTTTCTTAGCCCGGCTGTCCATTGTCCGGCATCCAGCAAAATCTCAAACGCGCTCCAGGATAAAAGCTAAGATGTTTTTGAAAAAATGGTGAACTGGACCAACAACCGAAAGTCCTCCCAGCCTCAATTTCATCGTCAGTATGGAAAGCTGGAGTTCTGACGGCAAAAACATCTTGCAAAATCTCAGAAGGCCATAAGAAGGTATGTTGCAGTCGTTTTTCTCCTATAATTCAGACCTTCTTGTTAAACTGAAGCAAAACTACAGTGTGTCTGTCGTTTTCTTGAAAGTAATGAGATGTAATCAGGCCCTTGATGTTTACCATTACTTGCTTTCACAGGCAGTAAACCGAAGCTGTAGGACAAATATGGATACTAGACAGATTGAAATGAACTAGAGGTTTAGCAAAATTAAGAAGAAAGCAAGCAAAAAACTGATGTCTTTTTCAAATCAAATTTTTTTGTTCTTAATGATTTTGGTGATAACAGCTTTCAGAGATTTTTTCAGAAAAGTAGAAGCATAGAGTTCGGCTTTCTGTTCTAAAAGAAGATCAATGTTTCCAAGCGTATGGTTTACAACAGTTTACTAAAAATATCTTACCGCTCTTTTTGTTTCTCAGTGCTGCTGTCCATTACACAGAATCCAGCAAACACTCAAAACTAGCATACCTCAAAACTAGCAACCTCAAAACTAGCATATATTTTTTAAAAAATAGAGAACTGAAACAAAAATTCATAATCCTATAAACCTCAATTTCATCGTCAAAACGAGACGCTGGAGTTCTGTCGGCAGAAACATTTCAAAAGTTCTCAGAAGGCCATAAGATAGTATGTTAGCAGCTCTCTTTCTTCTTTAATAAAGACCTTCTCGTTAAACTGAAGAAAAACTTCTGTGTGCCTGTCATTTTCTTGGAGGTAATGAGATGCAATAATGCCCATGATGCTTACTCTTATTTTTTGCCTCAGGCAGTAAAACGCAGCTCTAGTTTACGACCGAAGCGGATAAGAGGCTGTTTGAAATGAACTAGAAATAAAAAAAAAGAAAAACAGAAAACAAAAACGGGTGTCATTTTCGACTCTTGTGTTTTTTGTGATGACAGCGTTAGGAGAAAAGTAAAATTTTAGAGCGCAACTTTCTACTCGAAAAGCATGTCAATGTTTCCAAACGTACGGTTTTTAGCAATTAAATATAAATATCTTACCGCTCATTTTGTTTCATAGCCCGGCTGTTCAATGCCCGGCATCCAGCAAAATCTAAAACGCGCTGCAGCCTCAAAACTAGGCTAGGATATTTTTGAAAAAAATGGAGAACTGAACACACAATCCAAAGTCCTATCAATTTCAATTTTATCGTCAGTATGAAAAGCTGGGGTTCTGACAAAAAATCACCTTGAAAATTCTCAGGGGGCCATAAGAGGGTTTGTTAGGAGTTGTTTTTCTTCTATAATTCAGACCTTTTTGTTAAACTGAAGTGAAACTTCTGGGTGTCTGTCGTTTTCTTGGAAGTAATGAGATGCAATCATGCCCTTGGTGTTTACTATTATTTGCTTTCTCATACAGTAAAACACAGCAGTAGCTTAAGACCAATATGGATACTAGACAGTTTGAAAAAAACTGGAGGTTTAGAAAATTAAGAAGACAGAAAACAAAAAATTGATGTCATTTTCAAATCATTTTTTTTTCTTTATGATTTTGATGATAACAGATTTCGGAGATTTTTCAGAAAAGTAAAATCATTTAGTTCGGCTTGCTGCTCAAAAAGCACATCAATGTTTCCAAACGTACGGTTTATAGCAATTAAATATAAATGTTTTACCATTCATTTTGTTTCTTAGCCCGGCTGTTCATTGTCCGGCATCCAGCAAAATCTCAAACGCGCTCCAGGATAAAATCTAAGATGTTTTTGAAAAAATGGTGAACTAGAGGTCTGAAAAAGTAAAAGAAAGAAAGCAAAAAATTGATGTCTTTGTCAAATCAAATTGTTTTGTTCTTTATGATTTTGATGATAACAGCTTTCGGAGAATTTTCAGAAAACAAAAAAGTTTGTTTTTCTTCTATAATGCAGACCTTCTCTTTAAACTGAAGAAAAACTTCTGTGTCTATTGTTTTCTTGAAAGTAATGAGATGCATTCATGCCCATGATGTTTACTATTACTTGCTATCTGAGGCAGTAAAAAGCAGCTGCAGTTTACGAACAATTTAGATACTGAACGGTGTGAATAGAAATAGAGGTTTAAAAAATTAACAGGAAGAAAAACAAAAGATAAATGTCATTTTCGACTCAAATTCGTTTGTTCTTCATGAGTTTGGTGATGACAGTTTTTGGAGAAATATTCCGAAAAGTAAAAGCATATAGCTCATTTTTCTGCTTAAAAAGAACATCAATGTTTCCAAGCGTATGGTTTATAGCAGTTGAATATAAATACCTTAACGCTCATTTTCTTTCTTAGCCCTGCTGTCCATTACCCGGCATCCAGCAAAAACTCAAACGCGCTCCAACCTCAAAACTAGCATATTTTTTTCAGAAATGGAAACCTGAACCAAATATCGATAGTCCTATAAACCTCAATTTCATCGTCAATATGAGAGGTTGGAGTTCTGACGGCAGAGACATTCCTCAGAAGGCCATAAGATAGTATGTTAGCAGCTGTTTTTTCTATAACGCAGAACTTCGCGTTAGACTCAAAAAAATTTCTGTGTGTCTATCATGTTCTTGGAAGTAATGAGATGCATGATGTTTACTCTTACTTTTTGTCTCAGGCAGCAAAGCGAAGCTGTAGTTTACGACCGATACGGATAAAAGACGGTTTGATATGAAATAGAAGTCGAAAAAAAAAGAAAAAAGAAAACATAAAACCGATGTCAATTTCGACTCAAATTCGACTCAATTTTTTTTCTTTATGATTTTGGTGATGACTGCGTTGGGAAAAACTTAAAGAAAAGTAAACGTGTAGAGCTCAGCTTTATGCTCAAAAAGCACATCAATGTTTCCAAACCTACGTTTTATAGCAATTAAATATAAATATCTTACCGCTCATTTTGTTTCTTAGCCCGGCTGTCCTTTGCCCGGCATCCAGCAAAATCTCAAACGCACTGCAGCCTCAAAATGAAGAAATTTTTGAGAAAAACAAAGCCGAACTGAACCAACAATTGAAAGTCCTCTAAACCTCAATTTCATAGTCATTATTAAAAGCTGGAGTTCTGACGGCAAAAACACCTTGAAAAATCTCATAGGCCCATAAGAAAGTATGTTAGCAGTTGTTTTTCTTCTACTATTTAGACCTTCTCGTTAAACTGGAGGAGAACTTCTGTGTGTCTCTCGTTTGCTTGAAAGTAATGAAATGCAATCATCCCCTTGATGTTTACCATTTCCTGCTTTCTCAGGCAGTAAAACGCAGCTGTAGGACAAATATGGATGCTAGACAGTTTGAAATGAACTAGATATATAGAAAATTAAGAAGAAAGAAAGCCAAAACCTAATGTCATTTTAAACATCAAATTTTTTGTTCTTTATAATTTTGGTGACAAAAGCTTTCGGAGATTTTTTCAGAAAAGTAAACACATAGAGATTGGCTTTCTGCTTAAAAAGAACATCAATGTTTCCAAGCGTATGGTTTATAGCAGTTGGATTTAAATACCTTAACGCTCGTTTTGTTTCCTAGCCGTGCTGTTCATTACACGGCATCCATCAAAAACTCAAACGCGCTGAAACCTCGAAACTAGCATATATTTTTTTAAAAAAAGGAGAACTGAACTAAAAATCGATAGTCCTATGAAACTCAATTTCATCGTCAATATGAGATGCAATCATGCCCATGGTGTTTAGCGTTACTTGTTGTCTCAGGCAGTAAAGAGCAGCTGCAGTTTAAGACCAATGTAGATACTGGACGGTTTGAATAGAACTAGTGGTCTAAAAAATTAACAGGTAAGAAAGCAATAAACAGCTGTCATTTTCGACTCAAATTCTTTTGTTCTTTATGATTTTGGTAATGGCAGCTTTGGGAGAAGTTTTCAAAAAAGTAACAGCATAGAGCTCAGTTTTTTGCTTTAAAAACATCAATGTTTCCAAACGTATTGTTGATAGCAGTTGAATATAGATATCTTACCGCTCATTTTGTTTCATAGCCCGGCCTTCTATTGCTCGGCATCCAGCAAAACCTCGAACGCACTGCATTTTCAAAACTAGCGTAGTGTTTGAGAAAACGAAGAACTGAACCAAAACTCGATATTAAACCTCATCGTCAGGTGGGATTTCTGACGGCAGAAACATTTTAAAAGTTCTCAGAAGGCCATAAGATAGTATGTTAGCAACTGTTTTTATTAGATAATGCAGACCTTCTCGTTAAACTGAAGAAAAACTTCTATGTGTCGGCCATTTTCTTGGAAAAAATGAGATGCAATAATGCCCACAATGTTTACTCTTACTTTGTGTCTCAGGCAAATAAACGCAGCTAAAGTTTACAAACGAAACGGACAATAGACGGTTTGAAATGAACTACAAGTCTAAAAATAACAGCAAAAAAACCGATGTCAATTTTCGCTCAAATTTGACTCATAGTTTTATCTTTGTGATTTTGGTGATGACAGCGTTAGGAAAAACGTAATGAAAAGTAGAATTGTAGAGCCAGCTTTCTGCACAAAAATCATTTTACTGCTTCCAAACGTACGGTTTGTAGTGTTTGAATATAAATATTTTACGGCTCATTTTGATTCTTAGCACGGCTTTCCATTGCCCGCTCTCCAGCAAAATCTCACACACACTGCAGCCTCAAAACTGGCATACATTTTTTTCAAAATGAACGAAGAACTGAATCAAAAATCGATAGTCCTATAAACTTCAATTTCATCGTCAGTATGAGAGGCTGGAGTTCTGATGGCAGAAACAATTTGAAAGTTCTCAAAATGCCAAAAGATACTATGTTTGCAGTTATCTTTCTTCTATAAAGCAGACCTTCTCGTTAAACTGAAGAAAAACTTCTGTGTGTCTGTCATTTTCTTGGAAGTAATGAGATGCAATAATGCCCGTGATGTTTACTCTTACTTTTAGTCACAGGCAGTAAAACGCAGCTGTAGTTTACAACCGAAACGGATAAGAGATGGTTTGAACTGAACTAGAAGTCGAAAAAAAAGAAAAAAGAAAGCCAAGACCAATGTCAACTTTGACACAAAATCGACTCAAACTTTTTGTTGTTGTTTTGATGATGACAGCGTTAGGACTTACAGAAAAATATAAGTGTAGAGCTCAGCTTTCTGCTCAAAAAACACATCAAAGTTTCCAATTGTACGTTTTGTAGTTTCAAACGTACCGCAGTCTCAAAACCGGCGTCAATATGAGCGGATAGATTTGTGACGGCAGAAATAATTAGACAATTCACAGAACGCAGTATGAAAGTGTGTTAGCAGTTGTTTTTTCTATAATGCAGACCTTCTTAATAAGTTGAAGAGAATCTTCTGTTCGTCTGTCGTTTTCTTGAAAGCAATGAGATGCAATCATGCCCATGGTGTTTAGTGTTACTTGTTGTCTCAGGCAGTAAAGCGCGGCTGCAGTTTAAGACCAATGTAGATACTGGGCGGTTTGAATAGAACTAGTGGTCTAAAAAATGAACAGGTAAGAAAGCAATAAACAGCTGTGTCATTTTCGACTCAAATTCTTTTTTTCTTTATCATTTTGGTAATGACAGCTTTGGGAGAAATTTTCAGAAAAGTAACAGCATAGAGCTCAGTTTTCTGCTTGAAAAAACATCAATGTTTCCAAACGTATGGTTGATAGCAGTTGAATATAGATATCTTACCGCTCATTTTGTTTCATAGCCCGGCTTTCTATTGCTCGGCATCCAGCAAAACCTCAAACGCACTGCATTCTCAAAACTAGCGTAGTTTTTGAAAAAATGGAGAACTGAACCAACAATCGATAGTACTCTCAGCCCCAATTTCATCGTCAATATGAGAGGCTAGATTAGTGACGGTAGATATAATTGGACAATTCAAAGAACCCAGTATGAAAGTGTTGTTGCTTTTTACTATAATGCAGACCATCTTATTAAACTGATGAAAAACTTCTGTTCGTCTGTCGTTTTCTTGAAAGCAATGAGATGCAATCATGCCCATGATGTTTAGTGTTACTTGTTGTCTCAGGCAGTTAAACGCAGCTGTAGTTTACGACTCAAACTCGACTCAAATTTTCACAGTTCAATTTCGACTCAAACTCGGCAGTTCAATTTTCGACTCAAACTCGAAAGTTCAATTTCGACTCCAACTCGACTCAAATTTTTTTACTTTGTGATTTTTGCGATGAGAGCGTAAGGAGAAACTTAAGGAAAAATAAAATTATAGAGCTCAGCTTTCTGCTAAAAAAGCACATCAATGTTTCCAAACGTACGATTTATAGCAATTAAATATAAATATCTTACCGCTCAATTTGTTTCTTAGCTCGGCTGTCCATTTCCCGTTATCCAGCAAAATCTCAAACGCACTGTAGCCTCAAAAATGGCATATTTTTGAAAAAATAGAGGACCAACAATAAAAAGTCATCCGAACCTCCATTTCATCATAAGTATGAGAGGCTGCCGGCAGAAACAATTTGAAACGGCGTAGGAAAGTAGGTTAGCAGTTGTTTTTCTTCTATAATGCAGACCTTCTCTATAAACTGAAGAAAAACTTCTGTGTGTCTATCGTTTTCTTGAAAGTAATGAGATGCATTTATGCCCGTGATGTTTACTATTACTTGCTACCTGAGGCAGTAAAAAGCAGCTGCAGTTTACGAAAAATTTAGATACTGAGCGGTGTGAATGTGAATAGAAATAGAGGTTTAAAAAATTAACAGGAAGAAAAACAAAAGATAAATGTCATTTTCGACTCAAATTCGTTTGTTTTTCATGAGTTTGTTGATGACAATTTTTGGAGAAATATTCAGAAAAGTAAAAGCATATAGCTCATTTTTCTGCTTAAAAAGAACATCAATGTTTCCAAACGTATGGTTTATAGCAGTTGAATATAGATATCTTACAGCTCATTTTGTTTCATAGTCCGGCTTTTCATTGCTCGGCGTCCAGCAAAATCTCAAACCCACTGCTGACTCACATCTAGCGTGTTTTTTTGAAAAAAATGGAGAACTGAACCAACAGTCGATAGTATTCTAAGCCTCAATTTCATCGTCAATATGGGAGGCTAAATTTTTGACGGCAGAAATAAATTGACAATTCTCAGAACGCCGTATGAAAGTGCGTTAGCAGTTGTTTTTTTATATAATGCAGACTTTTTTTATTAAACTGAGGAAAACTTCTGTGTGTCTGTCGTTTTCTTGAAAGCAATGGGATGCAATCATGCCCACACAGTTTACTCTTTATTTTTGTCTAAGGCAGAAAGGCGAAGCTGTAGTTTAAGACCAAAACAGATAATAGACGATTTGAAATGAACTAGAAGTCGAAAAAAAGAAAAAAAAACAAAAAACCGATGTCTATTTCGACTCAAATTCGACTCAATTTTTTTCTTTGTGATTTTGGTGATGACAGCGTTAGGAGAAATGTAAAAAGAAGTAAAAGTGTAGAGCCAGTTTTCTGCTCAGAAAGCATATCATTGTTTCCAAACTTACGGTTTTTAGCAATTAAATATAAATACCTTACCGCTCATTTTGTTTCTTAGCCCGGCTGTCCAATGCCCGGCATCCAGCAAAACTCAAACGCGCTGCAGCCTCAAAATTAAGATCTTTTTAAAAAAAAATGGAGAACTGAAAAAAAAATCGAAAGTCCTCTAAACCTCAATTTCATCGTCAGTATGAAAAGCAGGAGTTCTGACGGCAAAAACATCTTAAAAATTCTCAGAAGGCCATAAAGAAGTATGTTAGCAGTTGTTTTTCTTCTATAATGCAGACCTTCTCTTTAAACTGAAGAAAAACTTCTGTGTCTATTGTTTTCTTGAAAGTAATGAGATGCATTCATGCCCATGATGTTTACTATTACTTGCTATCTGAGGCAGTAAAAAGCAGCTGCAGTTTACGAACAATTTAGATACTGAACGGTGTGAATAGAAATAGAGGTTTAAAAAATTAACAGGAAGAAAAACAAAAGATAAATGTCATTTTCGACTCAAATTCGTTTGTTCTTCATGAGTTTGGTGATGACAATTTTTGGAGAAATATTCCGAAAAGTAAAAGCATATAGCTCATTTTTCTGCTTAAAAAGAACATCAATGTTTCCAAACGTATGGTTTATAGCAGTTGAATATAGATATCTTACAGCTCATTTTGTTTCATAGTCCGGCTTTTCATTGCTCGGCGTCCAGCAAAATCTCAAACTCACTGCTGCCTCACAACTAGCGTTTTTTTTGAAAAAAATGGAGAACTGAACCAACAGTCGATAGTATTCTAAGCCTCAATTTCATCGTCAATATGGGAGGCTAAATTTGTGACGGCAGAAATAAATAGACAATTTTCAGAACGCCGTATGAAAGTGTGTTAGCAATTAATTTTTTTTATATAATGCAGACTTTTTTATTAAACTGAGGAAAACTTCTGTGTGTCTGTCATTTTCTTGAAAGCAATGAGATGCAATCATGCCCACAAAAATTACTCTTAATTTTTGTCTAAGGCAGAAAAGCGAAGCTGTAGTTTACGACCAAAACAGGTAATAGACGATTTGAAATGAACTAGAAGTCGAAAAAAAGAAAAAACCAAAAAAACCGATGTCTATTTCGACTAAAATTCTACTCAATTTTTTTTCTTTGTGATTTTGGTGATGACAGCGTTAGGAGAAATGTAAAGACAGTAAAAGTGTAGAGCCAATTTTCTGCTCAAGAAGCATATCATTGTTTCCAAACTTACAGTTTAAAGTAGTTGAATATAAAGATTTTACGGCTCATTTTGTTTCTTAGCACGGCTGTTCCTTGACCGCTATCCAGCAAAATCTCAAACGCACTGTAGCCTCAAAAATGTCATATTTTTGAAAAAATAGAGAACTGGACCAACAATCAAAAGTCATCCGAACCTCCATTTCATCATAAGTATGAGAGGCTGCCGGCAGAAACAATTTGAAAATCCTCAGAACGGCGTAGGAAAGTAGGTTAGCAGTTGTTTTTCTTCTATAATGCAGACCTTCTCTTTAAACTGAGGAAAAACTTCTATGTGTCTATCGTTTTCTTGAAAGTATTGAGATGCATTCATGCCCATGATGTTTACTATTACTTGCTATCTGAGGCAGTAAAAAGCAGCTGCAGTTTACGAACAATTTAGATACTGAACGGTGTGAATGTGAATAGAAATAGAGTTTTAAAAAATTAACCGGAAGAAAAACAAAAGATAAATGTCATTTTCGACTCAAATTCGTTTGTTCTTCATGAGTTTGGTTATGACAATTTTTGGAGAAATATTCCGAAAAGTAAAAGCATATAGCTCATTTTTCTGCTTAAAAAGAACATCAATGTTTCCAAACGTATGGTTTATAGCAGTTGAATATAGATATCTTACAGCTCATTTTGTTTCATAGTCCGGCTTTTCATTGCTCGGCGTCCAGCAAAATCTCAAACCCACTGCTGCCTCACAACTAGCGTGTTTTTTTGAAAAAAACGGAGAACTGAACCAACAGTCGATAGTATTCTAAGCCTCAATTTCATCGTCAATATGGGAGGCTAAATTTTTGACGGCAGAAATAAATAGACAATTCTCAGAACGCCGTATGAAAGTGCGTTAGCAGTTGTTTTTTTATATAATGCAGACTTTTTTATTAAACTGAGGAAAACTTCTGTGTGTCTGTCGTTTTCTTGAAAGCAATGGGATGCAATCATGCCCACAAAGTTTACTCTATATTTTTGTCTAAGGCAGAAAGGCGAAGCTGTAGTTTAAGACCAAAACAGATAATAGACGATTTGAAATGAACTAGAAGTCGAAAAAAAGAAAAAAAAACAAAAAACCGATGTCTATTTCGACTCAAATTCGATTCAATTTCTTTTCTTTGTGATTTTGGTGATGACAGCGTTAGGAGAAATGTAAAGAGAAGTAAAAGTGTAGAGCCAGTTTTCTGCTCAGAAAGCATATCATTGTTTCCAAACTTACGGTTTTTAGCAATTAAATATAAATATCTTACCGCTCATTTTGTTTCTTAGCCCGGCTGTCCAATGCCCGGCATCCAGCAAAACTCAAACGCGCTGCAGCCTCAAAATTAAGATCTTTTTTAAAAAAATGGAGAACTGAAAAAAAAATCGAAAGTCCTCTAAACCTCAATTTCATCGTCAGTATGAAAAGCAGGAGTTCTGACGGCAAAAACATCTTAAAAATTCTCAGAAGGCCATAAAGAAGTATGTTAGCAGTTGTTTTTCATCTATAATGCAGACCTTCTCTTTAAACTGAAGAAAAATTTCTGTGTCTATTGTTTTCTTGAAAGTAATGAGATGCATTCATGCCCATGATGTTTACTATTACTTGCTATCTGAGGCATTAAAAAGCAGCTGCAGTTTACGAACAATTTAGATACTGAACGGTGTGAATAGAAATAGAGGTTTAAAAAATTAACAGGAAGAAAAACAAAAGATAAATGTCATTTTCGACTCAAATTCGTTTGTTCTTCATGAGTTTGGTGATGACAATTTTTGGAGAAATATTCCGAAAAGTAAAAGCATATAGCTCATTTTTCTGCTTAAAAAGAACATCAATGTTTCCAAACGTATGGTTTATAGCAGTTGAATATAGATATCTTACAGCTCATTTTGTTTCATAGTCCGGCTTTTCATTGCTCGGCGTCCAGCAAAATCTCAAACTCACTGCTGCCTCACAACTAGCGTGTTTTTTTGAAAAAAATGGAGAACTGAACCAACAATCGATAGTATTCTAAGCCTCAATTTCATCGTCAATATAGGAGGCTAAATTTGTGACGGCAGAAATAAATAGACAATTCTCAGAACGCCGTATGAAAGTGCGTTAGCAGTTGTTTTTTATATAATGCAGACTTTTTTATTAAACTGAGGAAAACTTCTGTGTGTCTGTCGTTTTCTTGAAAGCAATGGGATGCAATCATGCCCACAAAGTTTACTCTTTATTTTTGTCTAAGGCAGAAAGGCTAAGCTGTAGTTTAAGACCAAAACAGATAATAGACGATTTGAAATGAACTAGAAGTCGAAAAAAAGAAAAAAAAACAAAAAACCGATGTCTATTTCGACTCAAATTCGACTCAATTTTTTTTCTTTGTGATTTTGGTGATGACAGCGTTAGGAGAAATGTAAAGAGAAGTAAAAGTGTAGAGCCAGTTTTCTGCTCAGAAAGCATATCATTGTTTCCAAACTTACGGTTTTTAGCAATTAAATATAAATATCTTACCGCTCATTTTGTTTCTTAGCCCGGCTGTCCAATGCCCGGCATCCAGCAAAACTCAAACGCGCTGCAGCCTCAAAATTAAGATTTTTTAAAAAAAATGGAGAACTGAAAAAAAATCGAAAGTCCTCTAAACCTCAATTTCATCGTCAGTATGAAAAGCATGAGTTCTGACGGCAAAAACATCTTAAAAATTCTCAGAAGGCCATAAAGAAGTATGTTAGCAGTTGTTTTTCTTCTATAATGCAGACCTTCTCTTTAAACTGAAGAAAAACTTCTGTGTCTATTGTTTTCTTGAAAGTAATGAGATGCATTCATGCCCATGATGTTTACTATTACTTGCTATCTGAGGCAGTAAAAAGCAGCTGCAGTTTACGAACAATTTAGATACTGAACGGTGTGAATAGAAATAGAGGTTTAAGAAATTAACAGGAAGAAAAACAAAAGATAAATGTCATTTTCGACTCAAATTCGTTTGTTCTTCATGAGTTTGGTGATGACAATTTTTGGAGAAATATTCCGAAAAGTAAAAGCATATAGCTCATTTTTCTGCTTAAAAAGAACATCAATGTTTCCAAACGTATGGTTTATAGCAGTTGAATATAGATATCTTACAGCTCATTTTGTTTCATAGTCCGGCTTTTCATTGCTCGGCGTCCAGCAAAATCTCAAACTCACTGCTGCCTCACAACTAGCGTGTTTTTTTGAAAAAAATGGAGAACTGAACCAACAATCGATAGTATTCTAAGCCTCAATTTCATCGTCAATATGGGAGGCTAAATTTGTGACGGCAGAAATAAATAGACAATTTTCAGAACGCCGTATGAAAGTGCGTTAGCAGTTGTTTTTTTATATAATGCAGACTTTTTTATTAAACTGAGGAAAACTTCTGTGTGTCTGTCGTTTTCTTGAAAGCAATGGGATGCAATCATGCCCACAAAGTTTACTCTTTATTTTTGTCTAAGGCAGAAAGGCGAAGCTGTAGTTTAAGACCAAAACAGATAATAGACGATTTGAAATGAACTAGAAGTCGAAAAAAAGAAAAAAAAAACAAAAAACCGATGTCTATTTCGACTCAAATTCGACTCAATTTTTTTTCTTTGTGATTTTGGTGATGACAGCGTTAGGAGAAATGTAAAGAGAAGTAAAAGTGTAGAGCCAGTTTTCTGCTCAGAAAGCATATCATTGTTTCCAAACTTACGGTTTTTAGCAATTAAATATAAATATCTTACCGCTCATTTTGTTTCTTAGCCCGGCTGTCCAATGCCCGGCATCCAGCAAAACTCAAACGCGCTGCAGCCTCAAAATTAAGATTTTTTAAAAAAAATGGAGAACTGAAAAAAAATCGAAAGTCCTCTAAACCTCAATTTCATCGTCAGTATGAAAAGCATGAGTTCTGACGGCAAAAACATCTTAAAAATTCTCAGAAGGCCATAAAGAAGTATGTTAGCAGTTGTTTTTCTTCTATAATGCAGACCTTCTCTTTAAACTGAAGAAAAACTTCTGTGTCTATTGTTTTCTTGAAAATAATGAGATGCATTCATGCCCATGATGTTTACTATTACTTGCTATCTGAGGCAGTAAAAAGCAGCTGCAGTTTACGAACAATTTAGATACTGAACGGTGTGAATAGAAATAGAGGTTTAAGAAATTAACAGGAAGAAAAACAAAAGATAAATGTCATTTTCGACTCAAATTCGTTTGTTCTTCATGAGTTTGGTGATGACAATTTTTGGAGAAATATTCCGAAAAGTAAAAGCATATAGCTCATTTTTCTGCTTAAAAAGAACATCAATGTTTCCAAACGTATGGTTTATAGCAGTTGAATATAGATATCTTACAGCTCATTTTGTTTCATAGTCCGGCTTTTCATTGCTCGGCGTCCAGCAAAATCTCAAACTCACTGCTGCCTCACAACTAGCGTGTTTTTTGAAAAAAATGGAGATCTGAACCAACAGTCGATAGTATTCTAAGCCTCAATTTCATCGTCAATATGGGAGGCTAAATTTGTGACGGCAGAAATAAATAGACAATTTTCAGAACGCCGTATGAAAGTGTGTTAGCAATTAATTTTTTTTATATAATGCAGACTTTTTTATTAAACTGAGGAAAACTTCTGTGTGTCTGTCATTTTCTTGAAAGCAATGAGATGCAATCATGCCCACAAAAATTACTCTTAATTTTTGTCTAAGGCAGAAAAGCGAAGCTGTAGTTTACGACCAAAACAGATAATAGACGATTTGAAATGAACTAGAAGTCGAAAAAAAGAAAAACCAAAAAACCGATGTCTATTTCGACTAAAATTCTACTCATTTTTTTTTCTTTGTGATTTTGGTGATGACAGCGTTAGGAGAAATGTAAAGACAGTAAAAGTGTAGAGCCAGTTTTCTGCTCAAGAAGCATATCATTGTTTCCAAACGTACAGTTTAAAGTAGTTGAATATAAAGATTTTACGGCTCATTTTGTTTCTTAGCACGGCTGTTCCTTGACCGCTATCCAGCAAAATCTCAAACGCACTGTAGCCTCAAAAATGTCATATTTTTGAAAAAATAGAGAACTGGACCAACAATCAAAAGTCATCCGAACCTCCATTTCATCATAAGTATGAGAGGCTGCCGGCAGAAACAATTTGAAAATACTCAGAACGGCGTAGGAAAGTAGGTTAGCAGTTGTTTTTCTTCTATAATGCAGACCTTCTCTTTAAACTGAGGAAAAACTTCTGTGTGTCTATCGTTTTCTTGAAAGTAATGAGATGCATTCATGCCCATGATGTTTACTATTACTTGCTATCTGAGGCAGTAAAAAGCAGCTGCAGTTTACGAACAATTTAGATACTGAACGGTGTGAATGTGAATAGAAATAGAGTTTTAAAAAATTAACCGGAAGAAAAACAAAAGATAAATGTCATTTTCGACTCAAATTCGTTTGTTCTTCTTGAGTTTGGTGATGACAATTTTTGGAGAAATATTCCGAAAAGTAAAAGCATATAGCTCATTTTTCTGCTTAAAAAGAACATCAATGTTTCCAAACGTATGGTTTATAGCAGTTGAATATAGATATCTTACAGCTCATTTTGTTTCATAGTCCGGCTTTTCATTGCTCGGCGTCCAGCAAAATCTCAAACCCACTGCTGCCTCACAACTAGCGTGTTTTTTTTGAAAAAAATGGAGAACTGAACCAACAGTCGATAGTATTCTAAGCCTCAATTTCATCGTCAATATGGGAGGCTAAATTTTTGACGGCAGAAATAAATAGACAATTCCCAGAACGCCGTATGAAAGTGCGTTAGCAGTTGTTTTTTTATATAATGCAGACTTTTTTATTAAACTGAGGAAAACTTCTGTGTGTCTGTCGTTTTCTTGAAAGCAATGGGATGCAATCATGCCCACAAAGTTTACTCTTTATTTTTGTCTAAGGCAGAAAGGCGAAGCTGTAGTTTAAGACCAAAACAGATAATAGACGATTTGAAATGAACTAGAAGTCGAAAAAAAGGAAAAAAAAAAACAAAAAACCGATGTCTATGTCGACTCAAATTCGACTCCATTTTTTTTCTTTGTGATTTTGGTGATGACAGCTTAGGAGAAATGTAAAGAGAATAAAAGTGTAGAGCCAGTTTTCTGCTCAGAAAGCATATCATTGTTTCCAAACTTACGGTGTTTTTAGCAATTAAATATAAATATCTTACCGCTCATTTTGTTTCTTAGCCAGGCTGTCCAATGCCCGGCATCCAGCAAAACTCAAACGTGCTGCAGCCTCAAAATTAAGATCTTTTTAAACAAAATGGAGAACTGAAAAAAAAAATCGAAAGTCCTCTAAACCTCAATTTCATCGTCAGTATGAAAAGCAGGAGTTCTGACGGCAAAAACATCTTAAAAATTCTCAGAAGGCCATAAAGAAGTATGTTAGCAGTTGTTTTTCTTCTATAATGCAGACCTTCTCTTTAAACTGAAGAAAAACTTCTGTGTCTATTGTTTTCTTGAAAGTAATGAGATGTATTCATGCCCATGATGTTTACTATTACTTGCTATCTGAGGCAGTGAAAAGCAGCTGCAGTTTACGAACAATTTAGATACTGAACGGTGTGAATAGAAATAGAGGTTTAAAAAATTAACAGGAAGAAAAACAAAAGATAAATGTCATTTTCGACTCAAATTCGTTTGTTCTTCATGAGTTTGGTGATGACAATTTTTGGAGAAATATTCCGAAAAGTAAAAGCATATAGCTCATTTTTCTGCTTAAAAAGAACATCAAAGTTTCCAAACGTATGGTTTATAGCAGTTGAATATAGATATCTTACAGCTCATTTTGTTTCATAGTCCGGCTTTTCATTGCTCGGCGTCCAGCAAAATCTCAAACTCACTGCTGCCTCACAACTAGCGTGTTTTTTTGAAAAAAATGGAGATCTGAACCAACAGTCGATAGTATTCTAAGCCTCAATTTCATCGTCAATATGGGAGGCTAAATTTGTGACGGCAGAAATAAATAGACAATTTTCAGAACGCCGTATGAAAGTGTGTTAGCAATTAATTTTTTTTATATAATGCAGACTTTTTTATTAAACTGAGGAAAACTTCTGTGTGTCTGTCATTTTCTTGAAAGCAATGAGATGCAATCTTGCCCACAAAAATTACTCTTAATTTTTGTCTAAGGCAGAAAAGCGAAGCTGTAGTTTACGACCAAAACAGATAATAGACGATTTGAAATGAACTAGAAGTCGAAAAAAAGAAAAAACCAAAAAACCGATGTCTATTTCGACTAATATTCTACTCAATTTTTTTTTCTTTGTGATTTTGGTGATGACAGCGTTAGGAGAAATGTAAAGACAGTAAAAGTGTAGAGCCAGTTTTCTGTTCAAGAAGCATATCATTGTTTCCAAACGTACAGTTTAAAGTAGTTGAATATAAAGATTTTACGGCTCATTTTGTTTCTTAGCACGGCTGTTCCTTGACCGCTATCCAGCAAAATCTCAAACGCACTGCAGCTTCAAAACAGGCATATATAAATTTTTTAAGAAAACGGAGAACTGAACCAAAAATCGTCAGTCCTATAAACTTCAATTTCATCGTCAATATGAGAGGCTGGAGTTCTGACGGCAGAAACAATTTGAAAGTTCTCAGAAGGCCATAAGATAGTATGTTAGCAGTTGTCTTTCTTCTATGAAGCAGACTTTCTCGTTAAACTGAAGAAAAACTTCTGTGTGGGTGTCATTTTCTTGGAAGTAATGAGATGCAATAGTGCCCTTGATGTTTAATTCTACTTTTTGTCTCAGGCAGTAAAACTCAGCTGTATTTTACGAACAAAAACCGAAAACAGACGGTTTGAAATGAACTAGAAGTCGAAAAAAAATAAAAAAAAAAACAAAAAATCGGTGACAATTTCGACTCAAATACGACTCAAATTTTTTTCTTTGTGATTTTGGTGATGACAGCGTTAGGAGAAACTTAACGAAAAGTAAAAGTGTAGAGCTCAGCTTTCTGCTAACAAAACACATCAATGTTTCTAAACGTACGTTTTGTAGTGGTTGGATATAAATATCTTACCGCTCATTTTGTTTCTTAGACCGGCTGTCCATTGCCCGGTATCCGGCAAAATCTCAATCACACTGTGGCCTCATAAATGGTTTTTTTTTGAAAAAAAAAACAGAGAATTGAATCAAAAACCGAAAGTCCTCTGAACCTCTATTTATAGATTTGGAGAATTTTTGAATTGAATGCGGCAACTGTACTCGAGATGCAAAAGCAAGAGAAAAAATGTTATTAGAAACTGAAAGTCATGAACAAATAATGATTGCAAAGGGCAAACATGAACAGCAGACAAATGAATGAATACGACAAGTTAACTCAGGGTTCAAATGAACTAGACATGACTTTTGGATAACTTGCCTTCACATGAAATAGGTTAATCTCATGTGAATTTTACTGCACTAGAATTATCATGTAGAATATGTACGATATTTCCCCTTTTTTGACAAATTTGTAATTACACTATTGCTAAATTAAAAATTTTATTGATAACATATTCACACGTATTTAACGGTTATGTAGCAACTAAAAAAGATGTACTGGTTATGATAGCTAGTGATATTTAGTAAAATAAATGAAGTTTGTGTCTCTATGTACAATTTAAATCAAGATTGGCGATTTCTTCATCTGATTCCAAGTTGTCTTCAGGACTGTGATCCGCAATTTGAATTCTTGGGTCTGTGGGTGATGCAGTTTCAATGACAGGCAAAACATCTGGTTTGGGGATTGGTTCCAGTTGAACCGCGGTGTCTACAGTTGATTGTATGACTGCTGGTTGGAAAGACTCGATATCACCTGCTCATCTTCTACGATTTGAATGTAACTACTTGCCACTTGGGCACGAACTAGTGGACTCCTCAGATGACTCATTTTGATTGAATCTGGTCATATTTGGTGCTATTTCCAGGTTTTGGTAATATTTGGGGCTCTTTTTAGATCGTTTACCTGGAGGAATTTGCTGTAGGGCTTTCCGTGGCTCTGATGTGGTAAGTTTTTGATGTCCTGTGAAGTGTTAGTTGGTGGAGTTGTAATTACTGATTGTTCGATTAGAGAGGCTGGAATTATTAATCTTATAATTATTAATGAGTTTCATGATTTATATTTGCAGGTAATTTAGGCGAGCGCACTTGCAATGCACGTGAAATGTTCAATTATTTCAATGATACGCCGGTCGTGTTTTCACGTTTCCTCGTTTCCTCTTGCGGTCCCCTTTTTAAATTCCGGTGAAATTTTTATGTGGCTGGCAATTTTGGATTGAGGAATCTTCTCTAGTAGTCGGGGGCCTTGTATGTTGATGTAATCTTCTAATTTTGTTTTTCTTTCGAATCGAGTCCAAAAATTTGTGATGTCGCTATTCGTAACTGTGACATCGAGTTTACCCCCGTTCACGTATAGCTGATGATGTTTTTTTGGTCCACTTTTTGCACCACTGAATCTGGGGCCAACACCTCACAAAGATCGTCCAGGTTTTTCATGGATCATTTTAGTGGGTGTAATTTTTACGCAAGTTTGATTTGTACGGCAGATTCGTTAAGTGTTAAAGCACGATATATATTTGATGATCTGAAGAATCTTGGCTCATCATTCTCTGCTGTTGTGCCATGTTTTGAGCTTCTTGAGTGGCCTTGCCCATGTTCCCTCCGAGTTCTTCGTTGCTCCTATAATGCTCCCAGTGTTCTACAGGCAAAATTTCATTGAGGAGTTACCGTCTCTTCATCTAAATAATATTTAATTACGTTGTCACAACTCAAACCAGAATAGTTAGGCGAAGGAATGATGTTGCTGAGCAGAGCTTCTCAAAAAAGCAGTTTAGTGTTTGCATATGCGGTGCTGGTAAATTAATAATTTAACTGCTGCTTTAATATTAAACAAGCCAATTTCTATATTTGCTTTTTTAATACCCACAAGGCGTTGTTTCATTGTACTGATACGTCGTTCTACGGAGCCAATTACCCGGTGAATATTTGCGCTGGCTGGAATTAAAATCATAGAATTTTTTGTGCAATTTTTTTTCTGATTACTAATAAGACACCGAGCATGATCCATTCTTAAAAATCGTGGTACTCTATGAATCTGTATATATTTATCTGAAAACTTTTATACATTTGAAGCATTGGCATGGTCAAAAGTTTCTGCAGAAGGCTTTTTGGAAACTCGATCAATACTTTTTAACATGTATATTTCAGGATCTCTTTTAATATCAGTGGGACCTGCAAAATCTATTTTGTATTTCTTGTTTGGGAACTATACTTGGTTTATTTTGTTGAAAATACTTGTTGGGTATAACGGATTCAAAGTTTTTACCAAAAGCCGTGTAGGGCGTGCATTCAATAGAGCGAACAAGGAGAAAGCAATGTTAGGCCACCTAAACCAACCCCTAGCTGCCGGGTGGCTTGCATGAAGTCTTCGATTAGCGCGTCCTTGAGTTCATGGGGCAATGTGACCTTCTGGTCCATTCAAACGCAACCATTACTGACATGAAAATCACACCAATTTCATAGGAGGTAGGGATTAAAATGTTTAAGTCTGGCCTCATCATCAAATAAAATGCTGTGTCTTACTTTTTTAAGTGCTGCGTCTTTACTCGTTAGGGATTCTATTAACTTTTCGTTGAATACTTCAACCATCACTTTTTCAAGTGAGATATCTTAGGGGCTATCTTTTAGGGGCGTGTATAGATTAGAATTAAAAGATCGGCGGGGCGTGTTTGGTGCGGTATCCATTCTAAACCATAAGCGGGGCATAGATCGGGTCGTACTTGTGAGCAAAGGTTTGCCTTTCATGGACATTGCTTTACTCATCTTGTTGGAGGTCTTGAAGGTCAAATTTACTGAACAATTCTTCGGCAAATGTTTTGAAAATTGAATTGTGCAAAACAAACAATTATTGTTTACCAGTTTAGCACATGAATTAATTAAATGTTTGAACTATTAGTGTTAATATGGAAACAAATGTGATTGAGATTTGGTACACAAATAAATTGAAACTAATTCTTTAAATTGTAGCGGATTTTGGTAAGTGGAGACGCCTGTATATTGTTTTGCGACGCGGAGTTCGGTAGTCAGAAACTATTTAGTAGTGTAGAATGATTTGTACTTGTAACAATAGCTCTGAGTGACGAGTAATTTGAGTGCAAGCATACGCGGGATGCAAAATTGATATGTAAAGAATGAGGATTATTTGGTTTGTAATTGAGGTAGCGTTTTGCTGGTCAAGTGTCAATTTATTTTGAGTCAAGCGTACTTGCGATACGCGAATGATACTTAATTCAGTGGTGTCAAGTGTGGATAAATGAGAAGTAGTATTTCGCAAAGAGCGGATTTCAAATTATATTGAGATAAGCATACTTGCGGCAAATGTTCTATATCCGGGTTAAAGGACTTACTTTTAGTTGTTTTAGTAGCAGTGATTTGCGCTTCGATTGTAAAATTATAATTTGAGTTATATGTACGGGCGTTGCATGATCAAAATATAAAATGTCATTATCTTTTGGTTGTTTTACAGTAATGATTTGGTCAACAGATACAGTATCTAAAAAGAACTCATTTAAATAGTTTTTTCCTTTTGTAATATCCTAGCATCACATTGAATGTCTGATAGTGGAGCGACTAAAAATTCTTCATCATGATTTGATATACTTTGCTTGTTGATATGGGTTTGGCTGACAGTTAATTTCGATATAAGTTTTTAAATTGTAGCGGAATTTTGTAAACGAGAGATGCTTGTATTTTATTTCGCGACGCGGAGTTTGGTAGTCAAGTACTATTCAGTAGTGTAGAATGATTCGTACTTGTAACATCAACTGTGAGTGAAGGGTAATTTGAGTGCAAGCGTACGCGCGATGCAAGATTGATATGTAAAGTATGAGGATTAATTAGGGTCGTGATTGAGGTAGCGTTTTATTGGGAAAGTGTCAATTTATTTTGAGTCAAGCGTACTTGCGATGCGCGATTGATATTTAAATTAGTGATATCGAGTGTGAATAAGTTGGAAGTAGTAATTCGTTGAGCAGATTTCAAAATTTTTGGAGACAAGCATACTTTCAACGCATGTTCTATATCCGGATAAAAGGAATTTTTTCGAGTTTTTTAGGAGAAGTGATTTGCTCTGCGAGTGAAATTAAAATTTGAGTGAAATGTACGGGTGGTGCATGATCAATATTTAAAATGCCATTATTCTTGAGTTGTTTCACAGTACTGATCTGCTCATCAGATACAGTATCTAAGCAGAATTCGTTTAAATAGTTTTTCTCTTTGTAATATCTTAGCATCACATTGAATGTTAGATAGTGTAGCAACAAAAAATTCTTTATCGTAATTTGATATATTTTGGCTGGTTGATGGGGATTTTGGGAGATACAGTCCAATAGACATTTTTAGCTTCGGGTAAAAGCTCCATTTTGAGTTGGTACTGTAAAAGACAGTCAACCAAAGGTGGCAAGCGGCTATTATAAGACTTGTTAGAACAATGTTCTTTAAGAACAGAAAAAGAGCTTTGTGATCAGCTATCACTGACAATTTTCTGCCATTTTTAAGATAGTTATAGGTATTAAAAGACAAAAAAATTTAATAGGTAATTTTCAAAACACTCAATTGACCTAATGACTCCGAGTAACTCTAACTCATTTACACTATATCGTTCCTCATTACAAATGAGAAATCTAGAAGCAAATGATATGGGTTTTCAACCACTGACTGTTAGTAGCTCAAGAGTAGCTCCGAAGCTGGAACGAGAAGCATCACATTTAACACGACCTTCGAGTTGAGGTATGTAGTTAACATTTCCATTATCATTTGCAATGGGAGTTTTAATAGCATTAAAGTGTGCGGTATATTCTTCAATCCCATTGTATTTCACCGTTTTGCGAAATAGTGGGCTTAAAGTATGGCAAAAGTGAGTTGAATTGGGAGTTAATTTACTGATATAGCGTACGGAACGGAGTAAAGAACGAAGTTTATTAATTGTGTTAGGTGGATTAAGTTCAAGAGTGGAAGATGCTTTAGATTCGAGAGGATAGAAACCTGATTGATTTATGTTGTCACCTAACCATAAAATCGCTGGTTTAGTGAAGTAGCATTTTTGTAGATTTATACGAAGTATTTCTGAGTCATATTTTGTGAGACAGTCTGTAACTAATTTGAAATTATCTTTTTAAGACCCTTTGATTACGATTAAAATATCATCAATAAATCAGAAAGAGTTTTGGAGGCCTATAAGAGTATAATCCTTGGCTTTTTTGGTACCGGCAGGCATTTCGTTGAGTTCAAAAAGGCCAGTTTTTAATCGAAACGCGCCTTTCAAATTACCACTTGCGATATTATAATTGGAGTGCTCTGCTGTATTAGGGTGGAATTTCAGTGGGCTATACGCATAATTGACAACTATGGTAGAAAGGAAAGTTTTTGCATGAAGCTCAGTTTGGTAGTTCGTAATTATTTTTGATATGCAATCAATTATTGTGTCAATATTAGGCATCTGATATTTTTTGTGGATGGATTGCTGAGAACTTTTGAGTCAAGAACTAATATTATACTTTGTTGAACAGTAATAACAATGGGTGATATAAAACATTGGTCTGAACAAATGGCGTTTTTTTCTATGTGTCCCTCGTGAAGTTATTTTTTATATTCGATACTGACTATTTCCTGTAAATTAATAGGTACCCTTCTCCCTTTTGGTGTTTAAGTTGACATCGTTTATGACGCTTTGATTTGACAATGTGTACATTAGAAGTCCCAATTAGTGAAATTCATTAAAGTAATTCGCTACTATTAGTTTGAAAGGTTACTGTGTTGTGATATTGTTGATCAAACTACCCTCATTAGGCTTTGGAGTTTGAGTAACTGATTTGACAAGCGCATCAAATCAATTGCGGCCAATGAGTGACTGTAGGCCATCGCAAACCACCACAAATTCAGCATCCTCGACTCACCAATCGTTACTTGCCACTGAAGTTTGCATCACATTAATTACAGGAATTGGCTCATTGGCAACAATTTTGATATCTTTTGCGGGTGCGTTTGTTAAGAGCACAAGAGATGCTTTCTTGATGACTGCTTTAGCTAGTGTCCCGCTCAGAATGCTAGAGACACTTCCAGAATCATTTACGTGACCCACGTTTGTGTCTCGAATTTGGAATGTTGAATTTTTGGGTGCGATTTGAAGAGTGGTACTCCCAATGCTTGCTACCATATTGTTGTCTAAACTTTCACAATCGGACTGAGAGAAAGAGAGGCAACAGTTACGACACATTTGATTTGCGGGTTGAGATTGTGGTTGGAAGTTGGGTCGAAGATTCGCTTTGCGCAATTAACGTTGTGGTAAAACGGAATTCTCTTGAGGTGCGAATTGGCTACCCAAATTTGAAGATCATTTCGGTGACCAAGTTTTATGTTGATTGCCAAACGTAGTGCCTGGCCAAAATAAACTGTCTCTTTTAGGAGTTCTCGATGAGTTTTAGAGTCTTGCTCATCAGCTATGAAAAGATCTTTCATCACACTATCTTTAGGGTTGCCTGATTCACAATGTTCTGATATTTCTTTCAATTTTCCGTATAAATGATATATCGATTCTCCTTTTGTCGGTTTCGTTGTGAGTAACATATATCGATTTCATGTGATTCTTCTTGGTCTAATAAATGCCTCCAGGATGCACCAGAGTTCTACTGTAGTTAAGATGTCTATTTTGAGATTCGGGTTTAGGATACTAACAATTCTCTCTCCTTAAGTTCAATTGCAAAGGTATATTACTGAGACACTCTTCCGATCCACTTCACTCCAGGGCTTATCGCCGCATAATATTTCAATTTCCAGTTGACATTGACAACGGTTTTCCCAATTCATCTTTAATTATGCGTTGGGAACTAGCTTCTCGCGTTCTGATTGTGCTGACGATCCATGCATGGTGTCTTCATAATTTGGATCGAGTGGAAGTTAAATTTGTTCTGGTTGAGGGCCAAGTAGTGTGCCAAGAATTATATTTTCCTTCGTTAGGAAAGCTAACTTTAACTGAGTCTGCAATTTCTGCCGAGTGAGGGTCCCATTGCCAAATGAGGGAATTTCCCAATTCATCTTTAGTTGTGCGTTGCGAACTAGCTTCTCGCGTTCTGATTGTGCTGACAATCCTTGAATGGTGTCTTCATAAATTGGATCAAGGGGAAGTTAGTTCTGTTCTGGTTGAGGGCCAAGTAGTGTGCCAAGAGTTATTTTTTCCTTCGTTAGCAAAGCTAACTTTAACTGAGTCAGCCAATTCTGCCGAGTGAGGGGAGGGTCCAAACTTGGTTTTGTCCCAACAGTGCTCAAGGCCTAAAGGGGTCCAATTCTGAGAGGCTGGCTGCGCCATGTCGTACTCAATCATAATAGTGTACTTGATCTTGAGAATCGAGTAAGCTTTTACTTTTTCTGACTACTGGTTTGCGTGGTAAGAGTGCTTTGCTACATTTTGTCGATTGATCAGCATTACTGAACTTCTTGTTGAATCTTGTCTACTAAACTTTGTTAGGAAATGATGTTATATAACTAATTAATTAAATGTGGCAACTGTGTTCCAGATGAAAAATCAAGAGAATGAAATAGACAATATACTGAAAGTCATGAACAAATAATGATTCACAATGCGGGAATATGAACAGCAGACATGTGGGTAAACAAGACAAGTTCACTTAGGGTGCACACGATATAGACATGATTTTTTAATAATTGACCTTCAAAACTAATAAGTGCAAGTAATTGAATTTTACTGCACTAGATAAAAAAAGAAGTTTCATATATAATATATACGACAGTCGTATTAATTCATCTCATGGACTCGAATAACTCTCATTAAGTTATATATCATCACCTCTTTTTTTCGACGCCAATGTTTTAGGAATCCACATAGAAACGCCTCCACCGCGTTTAACTCCTGTTTTTGATGACGTCGTCATAAAGAGCTATGTTTGAGCTGACAATTTTTTCAACAAAATCCCCAGTTTCTTTTAATGTTTCCGTTAATATTGGTATTCTGTTTTCTCTACAACCTTTAAAAGCAACTTTTTTAAAAAGAACTTTGACACCGTCATTCGGAAATCGTGCATTAAAGAGACATGTTTATAGGGCAAATGTTTTTCGACAATGTTCGAATAAAACTCTGTTTCATTTATGATTGAAAAAGGGGCAGGATTTTGCTGAGCATCGCCACTCAGGAGAGAACCAATTGATTGTTGGCACATTTTTTCGAGAACAAAGAATGAAACGAACTGTTCTTAAAATTATCTTTCTGGTTGCGTGCAAAATAATAGCAAAATGAACATCTTTTACGGACCATAGCAAAAATTTATCAGTGGTCACTATGCAATTTTTCATAATGATTGTTTTAGAAACCATCGCACAACCAAAGAAATGTTTAAAAACGCTGATTTTGTTGAAGTGCAATTTATTTTTTGAGGTTGCTTCACTCATAATAGCTTCCCGAGTTCGACAACTGTTTCTACGCCATTTAGATTAAAATTATTGTCAGCACTTGATAGATCTGATGTAGAAATGTCAAAACTTCAGCTTTTGGCCCTTTGATTGTCCTATTCATTTCTGTTGCAATATTGCACAATTAATATCTAAATTGCTCAATTTCAACATAATTTGACTCCCACCAATAATGACCGTTTTTAACATGTGGTATTTCGAAGACTAATAATCTGTGAGGTTTCCGTTTTTTATTGCTTTCCTCACAATTTCAGGTAACTGACCTGCCGGAACTCCCCACATTCCTTTATCAGTGCTGTTGTTACTTGCTTGAATCATTAAGAATGGCATTGAGCGCCCGACGAATCTTGTTCAATTATTTGTTTCAAATGGGAAATTGTCGGTGAGAAATGATTGAACCCCGCTATCGAAAGAAATATCGGATTGTTGTATTTTTTTCTGTATAAACTGTCCAAAATTAAAAGGTGGTCAGTTTTCTATGAAAAAATTTCGGGAAAAACTTGGTGCTTTTGTTTCTCGTCGGGTGGTTTTCCATCTTCTGGTTAAAACTGTTCAAACATTGTCTTTGAAATCCATTTTTTTTGCTTCTGTGTTGAATGATCTGAATCTGATCATAAATCTTTTCCTCTTGCTTTCTAAAAGTTGTTTTTGTTCTTCAAATATATTTTAATTTTCTGCCTCAATTCTTTTCAAACTGACAGCTTTTGACAAATTGACAGTTCGTTGCTCATTTCAGTCTTGTATGCCAAGACACCACAATTTGATTTCACCAACAGTTTTGCTCTTTGACCTTTGCTTTTTGTTTCTCATCACAAGTGCCATATGTTTTCTAGTGAGGTATTAGTCATTTTTTTTTAAGTTTAGCTTTTGTCTGGCGATACCTTGACATTGTTATACCGCTTATTTGAAAAAATAGACATCGAGTTTTGATTCTATTTAGTTTTGTTGTTTTTAACTAACTTTGTTGTTTGTGTTGTCTCGCAGTATATTAATGGCAGGTCTCATCGGCCCAAAAATGCGACATTAGTTTATTTATTTTGGTTTTAAACTCGTACACCAATTATTTTTGAACAATGTGTGAGTTTTTGAAAGATTTTTCTCTTCTTTACTATCTGCAAAGAGAACTCTGATGTGTCATTTTAATCCGAGGACCATTCGTGTTTGTGTATGTTAATTGTTTTGGTTCCTCTTCTGTTTACTGCCATTTGAATGTTAGAAATATCAATTTTCAATTCAATCTTTCAGCTTACTTTTTTGAAATTTCCATATAGCAAAAGTCAAAGAGATCTTCAAACTTCATCATTTGGTTGTTAATCAAAATATTGGATGCCCGTGGTCGGAAAATTGAGGGAACACAAATTACCGAGCCTCCTTTTTCTTCAATTGTTGTCATTTAGTTTGTTAAAACTGATAATCGTGTACGCAATAGTTCTCCTTCACTGCATCAATAATATCATGTGGTTGTATGTGTAAGTTAATAACTCTATGAGAAATGTGCATATCTTGAGACTCCCTATTTTCTAAGAGAATTGTGAAGCGTCCTATTAATTATGGGGAACCATTTCTGTTTGGTGTTGACTGTTTTGGTTCCTCTACTGTTTATTACCATATGAATGTTAGAAAAATCAATATTCAATTCAATGTTTCAGCTTATTTTATTAATTTCTATATAGCAAAAGTCAAAGAGATCTTGGAACTTCATCATTGTTCCGACCCCTCTTGAGGAGGAAGGAACTATATACTCAAATGGGTTTTTTTGTTCAGACAATTTTGGCCGGTCGATATATTCATCATAGAGAGTTGAGACTAGTATCATTAGAAAGCTTGTCCAGTGTAGAATATAGAAATAAAAAGATTTTTTTAGTTTTCGTTTTTTACAGGGAGTTATCGAGGTTTAAATTTTGAGAAAATAGAGTGAACTCCGGTGAGATTTTATTCACATTTTGCGGAATTTTTGACAAAAACTTCGCCAATTTTGCTAAAATTCGTTATTTTTTTAGAAAGTGTCGATGATTTTTATTTGTAAAGACAGAAAAAACTTGTAGGCTATTCTTATTAATTATTTGTCAAAAACTCTGGCTAAATATTTCAAAATTAAAACCTATTCATCAAAAACAGCACGAAATAAATTCCTTTAGTCCAGTTTGATTAAATTTACAGGAAGTACAGACCCAAACACCACTGACACAATCTTCGCAGACTCAAAAAGGGGCTTTTTCTACTTAAAATTAAGTTGAGAGTGCTCTGTAACTAAAACTTTGCCGTTTTTTGCTAAATTTATTCATTGATCATCAAAAACGCAGCATCTATTTTTGATTTTTCAACTAACAAAATATCAATATCTAGATCAATCGAATAATTAAGTGTTCCTAACGGACAAACAGCATTACCAGGGCTAGTTTCGGACCAATCTTGGACTGGTATAATCCAAAAATAATTCGGATTGTAATCAGTCGATCTTTTTTAAGAAAAAAAATTCGATTTTCTCTTCATTAATTAAATAACAGAACATTTCAAACCAAAGCTCACCAACGATAGGTCCAATTGGCTTCTTAAGTAATTCCACATTGTTGTATCTTGTTAATTACTTGAAAGCTTACGGTCGTTTTGACTTTTAAAAGTGTTTGAATTTAAATAAAAAATGACTTATTGAACTTTGTCTCTATTTTTCTCCTAATTTGGTCAACTTGTAGCTTATAGTCAGCAAGCAAAGAATGCTTCTTCTTTCTATTGAACTCAAATTCAATTTTTTTCTGGTTTTACGCCTTAAGTTATGGTTTTCTGGCTATTATTAGATTTCACTTTTTTTTTAAATTTTAGCTATTTGCCCATTTTTCACGTGTTCTATTTTTGTCACATTATCACGTTACTGACAGATCATATATTACATTATTAGCATCCATAAAAATGGACAATTGAAAATATTAAAATCCTTGATGGTATAGAATATGATTTTAACGGCTTCGACACTACTTCTCGAAGAATTTATTTGAGTTTTTTAAATTTTGTCTTTAATTGTCGTTTTTACTTTGTCTGTTTAGTCCTATGAAATCACCTGTACAATGACCCGGTTTCACTGGCCTTTCATGTAAAGATAGGTGAGTTGATATTCTGATATTAGTAGAAAGCTGATGGCTGAAACCAATTGTTTTACAAATTAAAAAAAAAACATACTTTTTAACTTCGCAATTTGGTTCCTTTTATTGTCGGTTTGTGATCTAGTCTCGATAACTACAGGCCAAACATGACATTATTGTTGTCAAAGGAAGGTTTCATAATGGATATCACAAAATCTAATGTTTTTGAAAGAATTCGTTGTGAATTTACTGGCTTCGACACGGGTTTTTCACAAAAAAAGTAAAAATTAATTTTTGATTTTTGTCATATTTGACGTTCTTTTTCTAGACTTAAGACATATTCTGGATAAACGCAGATCTCAAGGTTTTTCTCAGGACGAATAAACGAAACTATCTAATTATTTCATTCTAAATAATTGCGTTCATGTCTTTGGAAATATTTTTATTTCGAAAAAAATCAGTGTTACGTAATTTTGCATTTTTTTCATTTTTGTCTGCTTGTTACCTAGCATCATTAATGAATGGTGACTTAATACAATATTGGTGCTAGCAAAAAGTGCAATCGAATATATTTTGATGGCCATAGTGTGGCTTTACGGTTTCGAAAGCGCTTTCTGTCAACTTTTAATTGATTTTTTTGTTTGTTGTCTATTTGTTGCTCTTTTTGTAACCGCATAAAAAATTGAATACCGGCAGATCTTAATTCCTTCTATAGGAGCATTGGTAATCGTACACCTATGGGATACTTTAATTGATTTCTGATGGTTTTCATTACCTTGAAATTAATTGTATAAAAAAAGCGAATTTTTCAACTTCACTGTTTTGTTTAATTGTTACCAAGCCTCTTTATTGAGTAGTACCATATCTTTTCTGTTGAATTACAAGTTATTTTGTTTGATATCAGTTTTATCTTACGCTATTTTAGCTTTGTTATTAAGTTTTGTTTTTTAAAACGGACATGAAGTTTTTGACGTAATTAGTTTTTGTTGTTGTTGTTTGATTTTGCTGTTCGTCTTGACTCGCTTTCTTAATATTTGCACATCTCATCAATCTAATTCACCATTTTTTACTCCACCACTGAGTTATTTGCTTTGGAGGCTATCTTTTTGCTCATACACCAATTTTTTAAAAATACTTTGCCGAGTCGCCTTGTTTGATTGAGATCAAAAGCAAACTTGAAAAACTGTATCTTTGTCACTGTATCTTTAGTCAATTAGACACATATATCTTCAATTAAATAGATAATGTTTTTACTCCGTATTTCGTCGTAAGATGTCATTTTAATCGATTCAAAGCCTGTTCACTTATTTTAAGGTACATTTAAGATATTGAGTGTTTCAACAATATTTCACTCTCTGGTTTATGGAATGCCACGTAATTTTTTTCAAAATCGAGGAATGAGTATTGTATATCCAATACTGTTACAGCATGTTTGCAGAATGGGGGAACATATATACCCGACCGAATTTTTTCCTTCGTCGTAGTTTCACTTTTTGTTGAGGCATCGCAGAGAAAAAGAATTTTTGCAGCCCTTATACTTTTGCTTCTCAAAAAACAAACAACTTTCAGTGCAGGTTGAAAAATGGGGCTGTTTAAAAAATTGAAAGGAAAAACAGATACAGGAGAAAAACGAAAAGTATGGGGGAGGTAAATTAAATGAAAAACATTATATTTGTTATGAAAATTCGTTTAAGGTATGGCAATGGAAGAGTAGTGAATTATAAAGTTGCTGCTAAGAAAGATTTAAATTTTAATAACTTTACTAAACAAAAGACAATATTCAAAGAGAAAATTAAAAAACTTTGTACAAAATTTCTGGCGCCCTTTTAGTCCTTTTTAGTAGTTAGTTGAAATTTTTAGAATTTTGTAGTTCAGTATGTTCTCAAAATGCCCAAAATAGGAAGTTTTTTTTAAAAAAACAAAAGATTCGTAAAAATTCTAAATAATGCCTGTTTTCTTCCAAAAAATTTTTATCTTGTTTTGTTGAGTTCTTAAATAAAAAATTAAAACATGGCTACTTGTGTTGATTTTTTCTGGTTTTATTCGCCAGAAACCGTATATAGACGAATAACTTTGACAACACAGAAGTAAAAATAAATCTTAAAAGAAAATTCTCTAGAGGAACAACAAAAAATTGAAATTTTCCAATCAAATTTTCATTGGTATCTCTGGTGTGCTGAACCAAAAATTTTCTGTGCACATAAAGACCCCTATAAAATATTTGATTCAACGCAAATGTAGAGGAAAATTATCACAGCAATTTTTTTGTAACATGAGAAAACTATCAAAAACTTTTCCAAAAAAGGTGAGTTTTCAAAGTTCTGTGGTTCGTTCCCTTTTTCATTTAAAATCTGAGTTGTTTGAAAAAGTTGCATAAAGTTGAAGAAAACATACTTAGGACAAAAACAACAGAATAACTAATATTTTCCGATAAAATTATTTATTTGTTTAATTCTTTCTTCTCTTGATTTTCCTGACTCTAATTTAAGTACTACATTGCCAATTGGTTGACTACCAATTTCATTCATCGAACAAATCACGAGCACATTTTTGCTCCGAATAAAGAAATAAAAAAATCAAAACATCGTCACTAAAACTCAAATGTCTGTAATAAAATCGGTATAGAGATGTTACTTATATTCGATTGATAGCTTATTCAGTTATTTTAAGTTAAATTTAAGATACTGAGTTTTCTTGCAATTTCTCATTCACTCCGGTTCATTGGATGCCTAGTTATTTTCTTAATGCGTAAAGAATATGATGATTGTGCCAGTATGTTTTCAAAATGGGGGAACATATAGGCGACGCCGGCAATATTCCATTTTTATTAATGCATCGTAGAGAAAAATAATTTTTTTTAATCATCGTCGTAAATAAAACCCTTTATCAGAATAGTGAGATTTTTTTTAAAAAAAATATCATTATGATAATGATTTTGTTTTCAAATAAAATGAATAAGACTTTAATTTGAATGACAACATAAGTTCCATTTTCAAAATCAACAACGGCAAAAAATTTTTCACCAATTGAAATTTCAGTTTTAAACAATCATTGTCAAAAATACTTAATCGGATAGAGATTTCAAGGCTAAACTAATCAACGTCAACAAAATTTTCATCAGATGTTGAGATTTCGGTCATCATTGGCATTATCAGATTTTTTTATGATTTAACTAAAACAATAATATGCTGATGATGATTTTTTTAGTCATAGTCAGTTTGATGAAATATTAGCAATGGGGATGAACAATCTATTATTACCTGTATTTGGTGTCCTGAATTCTGACCTAGACGAAGGCCTGATCTATATTATAATGTTTTCAATCAGGGTTAAAAGAATTTATACTAATTTGTATTGTGAAGTGTATATGATGAAGATAAGATACTTCATCTTTCAAATTTCACAAACCTCAGTTTTTAGTTTTATTTGAACTGATCACAGTGTTTCCACTGATAAATTATATTTTTTTTCAACCTATTAATGCGACTTCACCTTTACGTTTACTTCACATTAGTTACACTAAAACGGAAGACGTTTACAAGAGTCAGCAACGGAGGAAACCCAAAAGCAGCCTAGAAGCAGCTTGAGTATCATTTATTGGACAGCACCAAATGGTACACGCCGTTTTAGATTACAAACAAGGAGGCTCGTTAATGTGCGTTCGCACATGATGTTCCGACCCGCGCTCATCCACATTTTTGACTTAACTGTCTTTTGACTTACATTTTTGACAAAGAGATAATAAAAAATAGATGTTTTTACAAAATAGAGTTTTACAAAATCGTTACACAACCAATATGATAATTGGATTAAATAATTCCATGCCTTAATACATCAAGATCTAAAAGCAACAAAAAGATAATTTTGCGGCAAAAACTCTTAAGTTAATATCTTAATTTAAAGGCACTTAGTAACAACGTCAAATTACAATCAGACAAAATCCTAACTACACAAATTTATTTTTCCTAACTACACATCAGATGGGATAAATGACAATAGGTAGCACGGCGACAAGGAGAAGAAATAATGAGGCGAATATCAAAAATCAATCAACATTTTTTAAACCAAATAATTCAAAAAACAATTAGCTTCTAACGAAACAATTCTTGATAAATTTACTAAAAAATCATAACGACACAAATAAATGCTGTCTCTGGTAGGACTAAGTCATAGAAACGGACTAAAGATGCAAAAAACTCAAAAAATTATGATAAAAAAATTACAAATATTGCGAAAACACAAAATTAGTGAAGCCATTAAAATCATTAGCTATTATCTAAAAATAACGTATTTTTATTTCAATTTCTATTTATACTAATTCAGCTAACATTATACTGAACGAATAAATAGGTTCAATTAGGCCACATTTGAAAATCAATGGGATCTGTTACTACGCGATTGTGCTAAAAGAAGAGAAAGAAACAAATCAAGGATCTCTCAATGATGAGATTAAGTTAAAAATTGACGAACAGAACATCAAAAACTGAAAAACCCTTTAAGGTCTTCAAAATGTATAATATCACAAACTTTAAGACTATTCGGAATAAAATGACTGTTTCGGGTAACATCATTCATTCAATCCTCGCATATAAGCTAATGGGACCGGTCAGCTATTTATTGCTTCCTAAAGAATGAAAAAAAAGAGCGAAACAGCAAATTAGAAAAAAAAATGAGCGAGAAATGTGTCGAAGCCATTAAAAAATGATTTCTTCGGTAGGGACTTTTCTACTTTCAAATAATTTTTTAACAGCATTGGCATTTTTTTATTACTATTTTCACTCCAAAAGATCAACAAATATGAACAAATAAATTAAAACCACGAATTGTCATCGTCATAAAAAACCTTTTATCAGATAGTGAGATTTTTTTTAAAAAAATATATGATTATGATAATGATTTTGTTTTCAAATTAAATGAATAAGACTTTAATTTGAATGACAACAAAAGTTCCATTTTCAAAATCAACATCGGCAAAAAATTTTTCACCAGAAATTGAAATTTCAGTTTTAAACAATCATTGTCAAAAGTACTTAATTGGATAAAGATTCCAAGGCTAAACTAATCAACGTCAACAAAATTTTCATCAGATGTTGAGATTTCGGTCATCATTGGCATTATCAGATTTTTTTATGATTTAACTAAAAGAATAATATGCTGATGATGATTTTTTTAGTCATAGTCAGTTTGATGAAATATTAGCAATGGGGATGAACAATCTATTATTACCTGTATTTGGTGTCCTGAATTCTGACCTAGACGAAGGCCTGATCTATATTATAATGTTTTCAATCAGGGTTAAAAGAATTTATACTAATTTGTATTGTGAAGTGTATATGATGAAGATAAGATACTTCATCTTTCAAGTTTTACAAACCTCAGTTTTTAGTTTTATTTGAACTGATCACAGTGTTTCCACTGATAAATTCTATTTTTTTCAACCTATTAATGCGAACTCACCTTTACGTTTACTTCACATTAGTTACACTAAAACAGAAGACGTTTACAAGAGTCAGCAACGGAGGAAACCCAAAAGCAGCCTAGAAGCAGCTTGAGTATCATTTATTGGACAGCACCAAATGGTACATGCCGTTTTAGATTACAAACAATGAGGCTCGTTAATGTGCGTTCGCACATGATTTTCCGACCCGCGCTCATTCACATTTTTGACTTAACTGTCTTTTGACTTACATTTATGACAAAGAGATAATAAAAAATAGATGTTTTTACAAAATAGAGTTTTACAAAATCGTTACACAACCAATATGATAATTGGATTAAATAATTCCATGCCTTAATACATCAAGATATAAAAGCAACAAAAAGATAATTTTGCGGCAAAAACTCTTAAGTTTATATCTTAATTTAAAGGCACTTAGTAACAACGTCAAATTACAATCAGACAAATTCCTAACTACACAAATTTATTTTTCCTAACTACACATCAGATGGGATAAATGACAATAGGTAACAAGGCGACAAGGAGAAGAAATAATGAGGCGAAACTCAAAAATCAATCAACATTTTTTAAACCAAATAATTCAAAAAACAATTAGCTTCTAACGAAACAATTCTTGATAAATTTACTAAAAAATCATAAGGAAACAAATAAATGCTGTCTCTGGTAGGACTAAGTCATAGAAACGGACTAAAGATGCAAAAAACTCAAAAAATTATGATAAAATTACAAATATTGCGAAAACACAAAATTAGTGAAGCCATTAAAATCATTAGCTATTATCTAAAAATAACGTATTTTTATTTCAATTTCTATTTATACTAATTCAGCTAACATTATACTGAACGAATAAATAGGTTCAATTAGGCCACATTTGAAAATCAATGGGATCTGTTACTACGCGATTGTGCTAAAAGAAGAGAAAGAAACAAAAACAAAACACTCACAAAAACACATATTGGCCAACGAACAAAACATCAGTTACGTCATAACATCAGTGAATACACAGAATTGTATGGGATCTCTCAATGATGAGATTAAGTTAAAAATTGACGAACAGAACATCAAAAACTGAAAAACCCTTTAAGGTCTTCAAAATGTATAATATCACAAACTTTAAGACTATTCGGAGTAAAATGAGTGTTTCGGGTAACATCATTCATTCAATCCTCGCATACAAGCTAATGGGACCGGTCAGCTATTTTTTGCTTCCTAAAGAATGAAAAAAAAGAGCGAAACAGCAAATTAGAAAAAAAAATTGAGCGAGAAATGTGTCGAAGCCATTAAAAAATGATTTCTTCCGTAGGGACTTTTCTACTTTCAAATAATTTTTTAACAGCATTGGCATTTTTTTTATTACTATTTTCACCCCAAAAGATCAACAAATATGAACAAATACATTAAAACCACGAATTGTCATCGTCATAAAAAAAAACCTTTTATCAGATAGTGAGATTTTTTTTTGATAATGATATGATTATGATAATGATTTTGTTTTCAAATTAAATGAATAAGACTTTAATTTGAATGACAACATAAGTTCCATTTTCAAAATCAACATCGGCAAAAAATTTTTCACCAGAAATTGAAATTTCAGTTTTAAACAATCATTGTCAAAAAAACTTAATTGGATAAAGATTTCAAGGCTAAACTAATCAACGTCAACAAAATTTTCATCAGATGTTGAGATTTCGGTCATCATTGGCATTATCAGATTTTTTAATGATTTAACTAAAACAATAATATGCTGATGATGATTTTTTTAGTCATAGTCAGTTTGATGAAATATTAGCAATGGGGATGAACAATCTATTATTACCTGTGTTTGGTGTCCTGAATTCTGACCTAGACGAAGGCCTGATCTATATTATCATGTTTTCAATCAGGGTTAAAAGAATTTATACTAATTTGTATTGTGAAGTGTATATGATGAAGATAAGATACTTCATCTTTCAAGTTTTACAAACCTCAGTTTTTAGTTTTATTTGAACTGATCACAGTGTTTCCACTGATAAATTCTATTTTTTTCAACCTATTAATGCGAATTCACCTTTACGTTTACTTCACATTAGTTACACTAAAACAGAAGACGTTTACAAGAGTCAGCAACGGAGGAAACCCAAAAGCAGCCTAGAAGCAGCTTGAGTATCATTTATTGGACAGCACCAAATGGTACACGCCGTTTTAGATTACAAACAAGGAGGCTCGTTAATGTGCGTTCGCACATGATGTTCCGACCCGCGCTCATTCACATTTTTGACTTAACTGTCTTTTGACTTACATTTTTGACAAAGAGATAATAAAAAATAGATGTTTTTACAAAATAGAGTTTTACAAAATCGTTACACAACCAATATGATAATTGGATTAAATAATTCCATGCCTTAATACATCAAGATCTAAAAGCAACAAAAAGATAATTTTGCGGCAAAAACTCTTAAGTTAATATCTTAATTTAAAGGCACTTAGTAACAACGTCAAATTACAATCAGACAAAATCCTAACTACACAAATTTATTTTTCCTAACTACACATCAGATGGGATAAATGACAATAGGTAGCACGGCGACAAGGAGAAGAAATAATGAGGCGAATATCAAAAATCAATCAACATTTTTTAAACCAAATAATTCAAAAAACAACTAGCTTCTAACGAAACATTCTTGATAAATTTACTAAAAAATCATAACGAAACAAATAAATGCTGTCTCTGGTAGGACTAAGTCATAGAAACGGACTAAAGATGCAAAAAACTCAAAAAATTATGATAAAAAAATTACAAATATTGCGAAAACACAAAATTAGTGAAGCCATTAAAATCATTAGCTATTATCTAAAAATAACGTATTTTTATTTCAATTTCTATTTATACTAATTCAGCTAACATTATACTGAACGAACAAATAGGATCAATTGGGCCACATTTGAAAATCAATGGGATCTGTTACTACGCGATTGTGCTAAAACAAGAGATAGAAACAAAAATACAACACTCACAAAAACACATATTGGCCAACGAACAAAACATCATTTACGTCATAACATCAGTTAATACACAGAATTGTATGGGATCTCTCAATGATGAGATTAAGTTAAAAATTGACGAACAGAAAATCAAAAACTGAAAAACCCTTTAAGGTCTTCAAAATGTATAATATCACAAACTTTAAGACTATTCGGAGTAAAATGACTGTTTCGGGTAACATCATTCATTCAATCCTCGCATACAAGCTAATGGGACCGGTCAGCTATTTATTGCTTCCTGAAGAATGAAAAAAAGAGCGAAACAGCAAATTAGAAAAAAAAATTGAGCGAGAAATGTGTCGAAGCCATTAAAAAATGATTTCTTCGGTAGGGACTTTTCTACTTTCAAATAATTTTTTAACAGCATTGGCATTTTTTTTATTACTATTTTCACTCCAAAAGATCAACAAATATGAACAAATACATTAACACCACGAATTGTCATCGTCATAAAAAAAACCTTTTATCAGATAGTGAGATTTTTTTTAAAAAAAATATATGATTCTGATAATGATTTTGTTTTCAAATTAAATGAATAAGACTTTAATTTGAATGACAACATAAGTTCCATTTTCAAAATCAACATCGGCAAAAAATTTTTCACCAGAAATTGAAATTTCAGTTTTAAACAATCATTGTCAAAAGTACTTGATCGGATAAAGATTTCAAGGCTAAACTAATCAACGTCAACAAAATTTTCATCAGATGTTGAGATTTCGGTCATCATTGGCATTATCCTATTTTTTTATGATTTAACTAAAACAATAATATGCTGATGATGATTTTTTTTAGTCATAGTCAGTTTGATGAAATATTAGCAATGGGGATGAACAACCTATTATTACCTGTATGTGGTGTCCTGAATTCTGACCTAGACGAAGGCCTGATCTATATTATCATGATTTCAATCCGAGTTAACAGAATTTATACTAATTTGTATTGCGTGAAGTGTATATGATGCAGATAAGATACTTCATCTTTCAAGTTTTACAAACCTCAGTTTTTAGTTTTTAGTTTTATTTGAAGTGACAGTTTTTCCACTGATAAATTCTATTTTTTGCAACCTATTAATGCGACTTCACCTTTACGTTTACTTCACATTAGTTACATTAAAACGGAAGACGTTTACAAGAGTCAGCAACGGAGGAAACCCAAAAGCAGCCTAGAAGCAGCTTGAGTATCATTTATTGGACATCACCAAATGGTACACGCCGTTTTAGATTACAAACAAGGAGGCTCGTAAATGTGCGTTCGCACATTATGTTCCGACCCGCGCTCATCCACATTTTTGACTTAACTGTCTTTTGACTTACATTTTTGACAAAGAGATAATAAAAAATAGATGTTTGAGTTTTACAAAATCCTTACACAACCAATATGATAATTGTATTAAATAATTCCATGCCTTATTACATCAAGATCTAAAAGCAACAAAAAGATTTTGCGGCAAAAACTTCAGTTAATATCTTAATTTAAAGACACTTAGTAACAACGTCAAATTACAATCAGACAAAATCCTAACCACACAAATTTGTTTATCCTAACTACACATCAGATGGGATAAATGACAATAGGTAACAAGGCCACAAGGAGAAGAAATAATGAGGCGAAACTCAAAAATCAATCAACATTTTTTAAACCAAATAATTCAAAAAACAATTAGCTTCTAACGAAAGAATTCTTGATAAATTTACTAAAAAACCTTAACGAAACAAATAAATGCTGTCTTTGGTTGGACTAAGTCATAGAAACGGACTAAAGATGCAAAAAACTCAAAAAATTACGATCAAAAAATTACAAATATTGCGAAAACACAAAATTAGTGAAGCCATTAAAATCATTAGCTATTATCTAAAAATAACGTATTTTTATTTCAACTTCTATTTATACTAATTCAGCTAACATTATACTGAACGAATAAATAGGTTCAATTGGGCCATATTTGAAAATCAATGGGATCTGTTACTACGCGATTGTGCTAAAGAGAAAGAAACAAAGTGAAGTCATAACACCAATAGTTAGAAGATAAAGCCCCTAAATAGATTGATTTTTGTTGAAGTCGCAAAAAAGGGGGTCCGGTCATTGCTGAGACTGACTTGCAGTTCACAAAAATAAGTTTAAGATCGGTTAATTTTCAAAAAAAAAAAACAAAAAATTATTTTTAAACTCTAACAGCCATTAAATTCAAAAGCTTTTAACAGAAGTCACTAAATACGCTCAATTGGAGCATAAGCCTCGACTTGAGGATCGTGATATTGGTCAGGCATATGTAATCAATAAGGCGTCACAATAACTCTTATGACTATGGAAACAACAACAAATATAGGAAAAAACCAAAAAATCAGCAGAAAAGTGTGAGAAGAAAGTGTCGAAGCCATTTAAACCAAAAAGCTGTTCTCTGATAACCCTATCCATCATCTAGTATATTCTTCTCTAATCCAATGGGTGATATCAATATCAGGATAATGTGACAAGATTTCAAGAGGAACCAATAATAAGAAAAATCCAAAAATTTCAAAATTTTTTAAAAAAATTGTCGCATTGAAGTCATAAAACAAACAGCTAGAGGATAAAACCGCTAACCAAATTAATTTTTGTTGCAGTAGAAAGGCAGAGGGCCTTGTCTACTGAGACTGACTTCCAGTTTACGAAAATAAGTTTAGGATTGGTAAATGTACAAAAAATTTCTCGAAAAATCATTTTTTAAAGGCTTAACAGCCATTAGCTGTCCACTGAAAGCTAAGTTCACTTAATGCTTATTACGAAACTCAAATTGCACTTTTAATTAACAAGACAATGGCATGGGACTCCGAAAATTTAGGAAAACCTCAAAAACATTCAAAATTTCATTTAAAATTACGAAAACAGAGTCGAAGCAAAAAAAAAACAAGAGCAATTACTTGAAAACGAACTTTTTTGTTCATTGGGCTTCTTTTTACTGTAAATCAGGTTTGTCAATAACGGAACCTAGATATGAAAAGTGAAGAGTTGCTAGGTGACCCAAGAAAACAAAAAAAATGAAAAGTTTTTTTAAAAAAAAAGCTCTGAAATAGAATTCAAATATTTTTTGATAGTGAACTTCCCAATGAGACTAGAACTCTTCTTTTTATCACCTTTCGTCTATTAGGAACTCAATTGTTTCATTTTGTGGCCTGAAATGTATTTTGAATTAATATTTTAATAAATAAATATCTTAATTTGAAAAATTACACTAAAAGTGAACAATCATGCCAAATATCCCGTGTTCACACAAAATTTCAATCCTCGATAACTCCTCGAAAAAAACGAAATTCGAAAAAATCTTTTTACTTTCGAATTCTACGCTGGACTAGCTTTTTAATGATAGCCCTCGCATTTCTCTACGATGAATATATCGATCGGCCAAAATTGTCCGAACAAAAAAACCCATTTGAGTATAGTTCCTTCGCCCACAAGTGGGGTCGGAACAATAAGATTATAAAAATGTATTGGTGGTTTGAATAATTCTTCAATTTGTTTTTTTTCAATTGTTAAAGATCAACAACATATGTTACCCTTTTCATTGAGTGCATCAAAATGTGTGCATATATGTCATTCTGACAAAAGACACTAACTCTAATAGTAGTCGAGAAAAAGGAATATTTTGACTCAGATCACAACTCTGAAAAAATCATTGTTTATAAAATATTATTTGAAAGGTGCAACAACATCGGGTTTTATGAAAATGATCATTTTGACCATTAGAATAAAAAAAATTCAAAAATAAACTCTACTGTCTAAAATTATGCACCGAAACAGCTCATTTTCAACGTTATGCGCTCAAATTTGTTCGTAGTTAAAATTTTTGGTCCACATACCGCAGTGCTTCAAAGAAACTTTCAAGATAAACTTTGATGATATTTTTACCTTTTTAAGAAATTTTACGTCAGAAAATGTTAACTATTGTTCAAACTTTTCACATTTAACATTTTATTATTTGAATATAACTATACATTATATATCATTGGGGAACAACAGTTATGTTGCACACCACACAAATTTCAAATTATTTGATAGTAAATTTTTGGAGCTAATAACGAAGTGGCTCATAAAAAACTTTCCCTTAAAACTCCAACAATGACAAGTTTTAATTAAATTTTGTACATTTGACAACTTTTTTCATTGAGCCAAAGTAAAATTTCTTGAAAAAGCATTTTATTGTACACCACACAGCTTCTTCTAGACATATTTGATCTCAGCGCGCAAATGTGATGGAAAAGAAACTAATTGAAACTGGATGATATTTGTATCAAAGTTATATTCAAAACATTAAATCCCGCGCAATTTCAACAAAAAATAGCATTTTAAAACTCTGAAGCGATGTGGCGGTACACAGCATAGCTTTTCAAAAACTTTGAAGACGAAAATCCTCTTCATGCAAAGCAACAAGAAACGCAACAAAAGAATGATGAAAATGATAGAACATTGTTTGAACACTTGGGTACCAATAAAAACCCCTATTACATTAGCGGTACAGCAACTTCCGAAAATGATTTTTTGATAAAGCGATGTTACAACTGTTTGCAGATCAATTGTCTTAATTTTTGAAGTAAATTTGGGAGAAAAGCTGGTTACCACAGATGATAGCTCAATCTATCGTGATCACGTCATTAGAAAAAAAACGGCAATTAATCAAATCTCCTTATTAATTATGCTGAATGCCTAAATTATCAAAAAAAACTCTTTTTAAGAAAATTGTCAACTTAAAAATCCAAAAAAAACAAATGCAAGGAAAACGAAAAAGATTAAGCAAAGTGCTGCTGGCTCAGGAAAACTACAGTAGATCATTAGAAACGGCATACCAAATGAGAACCATGCTTATAGATCTTTTCAAAGCAAAGGTGAACTCCACGTTGTGAAAATGATAATGTTTCCAGGAGTACCCCAAAATTAATTTTGACCTTACCTCTCTGAACTTAACGCATCTTAGTCATATAGATCGGTTGCAACTTATTCAGAAAATGCTATTTTGTTTTGAAAGGCATATGTGAAATTCGACTATCAGAAATCCGATTAACTACTGATGCTAATTTAAAAAGTGTGCAAAAAACTTGACGACACACACTTACTTAAGTACATCTTAATTCAAAGCCTAATTTGATTTTAAAATGTAACGCACTGATGTCGAATGAATTGTTCTTGACTGACTGACAGGGGCTGTATTTTACTGTTGCTTGTTTCAGAAGAAGTAAGTGACTGTTAACCAAGCTCCTTTAACTATATGACGACATGAGAGCTCAATATCGACTCCTATCAAGTTATGTAAAAAGAAGAAACCGATTTTTTCGCGCTTTTAATTTTGACGATCAGTGCATAACTGCGTGACTCTTCATCGGGGGTAACGGGGCTAGCAACTAAGGGCCGTTAGCAACTACCCGACTTTCAGTTATTCGCCGCAACTTCATTTGAGCGGCCTAAATTTGTGGACGAGATCAATTCAGATCACGCATAGTCAATCCAAAAGTCATTCGAAAAGTGAAAACTTTTTTAAGAACATTGAAAATTACTAGAATTAGTTTTTTAAGTGGATGCTAAATTGCAAAACGCAGATTGAACCAATGAACATCTCTATTTAGATCTCTTGAGAAGAAAAGTAAATAGAAACGGAAGCGTTGCGCTGCGATTAGTATTTAACAATCGTGCAAAAGTATGCGACTTCAGTGTTGCCCTAAGACTCATTAGCGGTTTGAATAAATATAACAAAAAATAGGCACCAGCGGTAAGCTTTTGAAAAAGAAAAACAAACGCTTATCACATTGACAAAAACTTTATCAAAAATTTTCACTCTATCTATATTGTTCAAAATCTCAAGACTTTGTGGCCAGGTGCCCGACTCCAAACATCTAATTCAATTAATTGTTGGTGATCAAACAGGCCTGTACTAGGTGATGCCTTAAACCAGAAACTTGTACGTAAGACTTTTTTCTCATTAATTCGCGCGGAATTTTTTCTGTTATTCTCGACATAGATGAGCAAATAAATAGAGATTAGACAAATTGCCTCGAATAAGCCGAAAGTTTGTGCGTCATGAATGTTTTTAAACGACGAATTCCTAAAAAATACTCTTTGTAGTGGAGATTTAGTAGCAGAAACTTTTCAAATAATATCAAAAATGTAGGCGTGGGATGCCCTCAAAAATGTCGAAAATGAATTGCTCTCGAACGACAGGCAGGGAGCAGTTTAATTTAGGGGTGCAGCTTAGATTTTTTTGGGTGCAAGAACTCGAACCTGATAGGGATTAAATACATCGTCCGCCAGGATCGCAGTCAAAGATCTTAACCACTAGGCTACTGCCACGATGTCACTCAAACGTTAACAATCGCTTTTATTTTAGCAACAAACAAAGTCACATGAGAAGTCATAGAATGTTCTAGAACAAAAGCGCAAAATTGATCAAGCGAAATTTTCCATAAAAAAGACCAACACGTTTACATTGATTGCTTCATACTTCGTTCAAGGGCAATTATTAAACTAACATTCATGTAAATTTTAGTGATGAGGTTTAAAATTTTTAGCAAGATTACTGGGCTCAAAAAGGCAATTGGTACAAAACCAGCTGAAACGCAACATCTTAATTCAAATTCGAAATCAAGCACATAATCTGTTCAACAGAAAATCACAAATTTTACAATTTAATGCCTAAATATTCATCGAAATAACAATGGAATATAGTTTAACAACCACTGCCGTTGATTCAAGTTCATCTTAGTTCCATTTTTTCTTAGTTTTACTACAAAAGTGTGAACCTTTTGAGGACTCCATTTTCATCTACGGGATATTTAAGTCCATTTCTGAAGAGAAATTGTCTCCTATTGAGGGAGAAAATGACGTCAGACCAAATCAGCATGTGAACAGTTCCGTAAATCAAAGTTATTGCGTAGAAAAAATTAGGGTTAAATGTCACAACCCACACGTGATACATAGCGGGCATACTCGCGAAGCAGGACACGAACAGCAAAAACGTGAACAACAAATTGCGCATCATTGAAAAGTTCTGAGCAAACATCGGAACGAGTGAAAGGCAGAGCGAAACATCCCCAAAAGAAGGAAATGATTTGTACATCGCTATGAAATACATTGCGCTGTACACAGGAATAATCCTGTTTTCCGAGAATTTCCAGCAAAGCGGAATGCAAATTGAAACTGTAATCGTGTTGATCATTAAGGTGAAAAACGTGCGATATTGATCAAACATCTCCATGTAAAAGTACCAATGAAGGCCAACATTAGGTTGCAAATCTGGTATTGCAAAATGAAATCCCCAACTTGCGAAAAAGAAATCGAACGAATAATCGCAAACATAAAATGATATTAACATAAGTAGCGCAGTTAGTAAAACCAACGACGCCACCGAAACGAACATACTGAAATAAACACAGAAACACTTCTCGCAATGTTCCTCTTCGTTTTCTGATTTCGCCGGTTCAACGAACATGTAGCAAACGGGCACCCAAAGTAAAATGGGCCACATGAATAAGTAAGTGACCAAACTCAAAGCCATAATAGCACCTGCAAAGTTCCGTCTTAAGCAGAAAAGTAGCAATCTAGCATATAATAGTAACTCAAGAGGTAGCATAGTTTTGCATGCACACGAAATAATTGTGAACGGGTTTAACAAGTAGGCTAAAGTCACTATTTTTGCATAATGTTCCACGCTTCGTTTTCCAGCATTGAAAACTTCGTACGCATCCTTATCAAACTCCGTTTGCGACAGCAGTTTTTCCTCCTCTTGTCGCTGCTCAAGATAAGTCTCACAACATTTGAACAGTGAATAACCGGCAAGAATATCACAAAACAGAAGGAAGAAAAACGCAAAATCTACTTCAAATTTTGCCGAAATATTTTGTAGTTGTATGAAAAATTTAAGCAACAGCGGTTGATTGTGAAAAAGTGACCCTTCATAGGGTGAAATTCCGTTCTGATCGAGGAACATTCCCTCTTGCATTGATTCCCAAGAAGAGGCCGGGGTCTGGATCTCGACTCTGGTCATGAGATAGGACACGAGTGGTTTCATCTGGAACAGAGCCAGTCGGGCTGCCAACCCTAGGAGCACGCAACTGGTACAGCTCCATTTATCCAAACCCATTCTGAAATACAAGAAAATTGGAATTGATAGTCCCAGCAATACGCCGGTTGAAATAGATCAAAAATTGTCGCAAAACGTCCCGAAACTGAAACGAGTCAAAATACGGCAAGGACCAATCCTTTAAGTTATTGTGATTCGGAGACAGTTTTTTTACGCTTCAACTTTTTATTCGATACCGATTGTCCGGAAAAGCAGCAGTACCCCTTGTTGTTCCGACCCACTTTAGTGGGGGGAGGAACTATATACTCAAATGGGTTTTTTTTGTTCAGTCAATTTTGGCCGATCGATATAATCATCGTAGAGTTAAGAGTGGTATCATTAAAAAGCCCATCCAGAAAAGAATATGGAATTGAAAAGATTTTTTCAATTTTTACTTTTTATAGGGAGTTATCGATGTTTAAAGTTTTGTGAATATTAGACGTATGTATTTTAGCCGTTTTTATTCACTTTTTCGGTATTTTTGACCTAATTATAGTCAATTTTGCTAAAATTTGTTCAAATTGTTAACTGCAGTGTTACTAATTTTATCTCTAAAGATAGAAGAGGGTTGCTGAACTGTTTGGTCCGGGTTTGTTGGAAAGAAATTATGCTAAATTTTTCAGAACTCTACTTTTTGGACCAAATTTGGTACCAAATTTGCTTTTTCAGCTGTCTTGCTTTAAATTTGCTGGAAGTAAATACCTTAAAACTGCGGCCATATTTTTTTAAGCTGACAGCTGGTAATTGAGCCAGTTGTACACCCATGGGCTTTGAGAGTCTTCCGGAGTTATAATTTTGCCAGTTTTTTGCAAATTTAAACTCGTTACATATACAAATTGCATTTTTATTTTTAACGAACTCAAAGATTTAGTTAAAAAATTGATCTATATTGCAACCACTTGAACAAATGTGCAGCAACATCTGGGCTGATCTTGATCTCGCCACGGATCCTTACGATAAAATTTTTTTAGATTTTAATGGGGAGTGACTTTTTTCAAAATATTTCCGCTAAGTAAATGATTTTTACGTATACTTTTTATACTTACAAGAACTTCAAATCAGGGTTTAATTATTAACAGATACTGATTACAAAATACAAGATTATGTTTTGGTTTCAGAGTTAAGCTCGTGGTTTCTATGGCTATGACCACTTGTTTTCTTAAAAGTTTTTTATGTACTTCTTGAATTCTGCCTCCAATTATTATATTTTTTGCCCAATCTTCAAGCCAAATAACTTATTGTCCCCATTCAAAGATCCAGTTATTTTTCACGGGGTATAAATGAACCTTGACACTTCTTTCAGTTCTTATCTAATGTCTGTTATAACTTTGAATGTATTTGTCTTAAGAAAACATCGTTTAAATTTTAAAATTTGCCACTATTTTATCTTATTTCTCTCAACTTCGGGCGTAGTCTCAGTAAAAACAGGCAGAAACCAATTTCTTGTCGGTTATAAATTGATGTCCGTAACGGTTTTATGTTCAACTAATGGTCTTTGTTTTGATACTACGCCTTTTCAATTTTTTTAGCATAACTGCATATTTTATGGGTCCAGTTTGTTTTCTTGTCGTATTATCACATTATTGACAAGTGCAATTGAAGCAAAGAACAGTAGCGAAAATGCACAGCGATGGAAAAACGCGTATCTGAATATTTAACTGTTTTTGTCATATAATTTACGCTTTTTGGGCTGAGACAGTTATCTCGCAAAAATTTATGGATTTTTTTTGTTTTTGCTTATGTTTTTCTTTCTTTTTATTGTTAAACGCCACATACCTAACAACGATAGGTCTCAAATACTTCCCCAGGACTTGAAACTGAAATTAGTTGAAGAATTCAGTTCACAGCTGTTTGTTTCAATGAATTTCAAATTGGAATAAAAAAGATTCTTTTTTCAACTGTATCATTTTGGCTTTCATTTTTGTAACCATGTGACTCAATCTCACTGATTAGAGGTCTAAATTACTTTTCTCGATTCAAGCCTTTTTTCATACGTTTCGCGCTTGGTTATACGTTGTGACTGTTTGCTTCAACAATTAACTTCATTAAAAAATTTTGAGATTACTATACTGTTCAATTTCTGGGTATCTTTTTGTTGTCATGTCTACATAATCCTTTTAGAAGGAAGACTCTTTATTGTTAAAACGAGTAGAAAGGGACGATATACAGTTCTTGAAGGTAATATCTTATAATTATAGTGCCTTGAGCAGTGTGATCTCGTAAAAATGTTTGAAGTTTTGAATTCTTTATACATTTGTTGTTTACTTGAGGGTTCGTGACTTAGTCTCATTATCAACAGGCCCAATTGTCTTCTTGAGGTATTACAACTTAATCCATCTCTGTTTTTGAAATCTTTTTAAAGTCTGAAAATATTTGTTTTCAAAAACATAATTGGGTTTTTGAGCTTCGTCATTTTCAATAAAATTTTCGGTCGATTTGTAGCTCAGTCTCTGTAAACACAGCTCACAACCCGTTTACAGTGAACTATAATTTATTCCCTATAACGGTTTCGGCTTTGAACATTTGTTTCTCGGCTTTTCTACTGCTGTTACGATGAGATTTCATAAAATAATTGAGATTTTTTTTGTAATTGTTTATTTTATAGGATTTTTCTTTTTAATTTATAACAATTATCGTAGGTCCCATTGGCTTTGAATTTTTGCTCAGTTAAACATGGGATAATGACATGTCTCAGTTGCTTCCTATGGAGATATAAATGAACATTTTAGGGTTTTTGAAATTAATTGTTTTCAAAAATAGAAACATATTTTTGAAATTCGCACCTCTTTGCTCTTTTTGTCGACCTATTAACCAGTCGCATTGAGGACAGGTTCCATATTTATTCTAATGATGTATAGGTTAAATTGTTTAGATTTTATCTGATGCGAGTTTGATTTTTATAATTTTATTTGTTATAGAAATCGAGTTTTGGTCGTAAATAATGTTTGTTGTTTGATATTTATTATTGTGTTTTCTAGTAGTCATATTACCAACAACGTTCATCGGCCCTCTAGGGTGGCATCATTGTATTCCCTTGGCTGTTTATGGAACGATATGTATGTTTTTGAAAGTTTTCTATCTCTTCATCATTTGGTAGCCAATTAAGTCAAGAAGGTTGATGAGTGGTGTCGGAACATTATGTGCGTACGCAAATTACCGAGCCTCCTTGTTAACTTACAAACCTTCGTGACATAATTGATTCAGTTGTAACGATTTTAAAAACATCCCATCTCTGAATTTGCAGAAGGATAGTAAATTCATTTTCAGATACAGCTCAGCAGCTAGTTACTATACTTCCCCAGAAAATTTAAAAGCCTCCAAAAAACCAGGGCTCAATCAAAAGATAACGGGTCTCGGCGAGTTATGTCCCACACAACAACACAAATAAAATAACCAGGACGCTTATTGCCTTATATCAATGCAACTTTTACTTTTTTTGTACGATCCAAAGAGAATTACTTTAGCTTCTTTTTAATACACCTGTGCTTCATTTAAAAAGTTGGCCCCTTTTGAAGACCTTGATCCTAAAGGAACTCCTTATTCAAGAATAGGTTCATTAATATCTACTTGACAACATGCGAACAAAACAAATTCGTGCAAAAATACTTCCAATTGAAATAAGATCACGGCCTGTATTAATACATGTGTTCTTAAGTACTCATCTGAAATACATTTGAGACTTTGATCGGATCAACGATTTGAATAGCGGCAAAAGGTATTCGGCCGTAAAACCTTTTGCCGAGGATTGTTTCCCAGTAAAGTTCCGTAAAACAATTTGCTGGGAAGTTTTCCCAAAACTTCCGTAAAAGCTACGGCTGAAATTGGTAGAAATTAGTAAATGTCTAAATGGGTGCTGCAGGAACACGGGCAGAAAGACACAAAAAACTGCTTTTTTTCACATTCAGCAAAAACACAAAACAACATTAACATAAAGATTTACAAAAAAAAAACTTAATACAAATCAACTTTTATTATAATAAAAAAATAACTATATCAGAAACACTACTAAAATTAAAACAAATTTAAAAAAGAAAACCGAAAAAATAGATTGAAACACAAAATAAAACAACAAGAGTATTATGGCAATATAGAAGAACTTTTTGATCCATTAAAAAAACGCACAAACTAGTGCGCTAACCACAAACACAGAATATAATAGCAGCATTAAAAGCTGCAATACCTGACAATAAAGATAATAAGTTTATAGTTGTTAATGAAATGTCTGATATTTTATTAGAAATGAGTAAACAAACAAATACACAACTAGAATTAAAACAAGTGGATATAGCTTTAAAATGAATGGTGTTCAACTAATGGTATAAAAGTAACAGATAAAATATGATTTTAAAAAAAGATTCACTATGTTTGTACCTAATAAAAATGTAACCGAACGAGATATAAAAGGCGATGAATTAAAATAAAAACAGTCCTAAGAAATATAAATTATTAAAAGTAAACCGATACTAGAAGTAATAGAGAAAGAGTAATTAAAAAATTAACAACAAGTATCGCATCGTCTTTAAAAAATGAAGACGCGGTATCTGGCGCCCGCTTCGCGGATACCAGAGTGAAGAGGAAGATGTTATGGCTAGTGCTCTTAAAAACACTAACCCACGCACATTAATAAAGAAGAGAAATAATTATACAAGAAACAAGAGCTAAAAATTAATTATTCAAAAAAACTATTATCAACAAATGATATCACTAAAGAACAATTAAATAATTTTAATTTTAATTATGGTAGTTATTGTAATAGTTAATAATAGTTTTATTATATTTGATATTCAATAAATTCAATATATTAGTTACTTTTATTACTTTAAATAAAACTTTTTATTTTATTTTTATTTTAGGTTTTAAAACTATTATTTTTATTGTAGGTGAAACATAAAAACAACAACAAGAATTAGCTAAAACAAGTTTTTACACCACAGAAAACAAAGCTTATAAGAGAAAATTATTCCATTATACAAACACGAAACATGGTCAGCTGATTAAATTGATAAATCGTCTTCAAATAAATATAATAATTATTATAAATCTATAACAGTTGTAGATATATTTAGCAAAAATTCTAGGGTTATATCCTCCGTTAGATCTGCAAATGAAGAAATCTACAACTAATGGTTCAAATAAAACTTTATAGAGCACCAGAAAAATAATGGAATAATAGAGGCAGTGAGTTTTATGATAAAATATTTAAATCTTTACTTGAAGAACATAAAACGCAATTACAGTCGACATAGTGATTTAAAAGCATTACTTACCGAGATATTCAATAGAACGTTACTACACATAAACCAATGTTTGTAAACGGTGATGGTAATTGGAAAGATATACTAAATGATGCTATTGTAACAATAATAAGCGCTCAACAATTAATATGACACCTGTTAATGCATTGAACAATCCTGAAAACGTTATATTTGTTAATACAGGCAAAACTACACCTAAATTAGAATTTGGTGATTAGGTAAGAAATGCTGATCCAATTTCTTTACAATTTCTTTACAAAGGGATATACATCTAATTGGAAGAGTTATTTAAAATTAATGAAGTTCTAAGAACACGGCCAAAAACTTATAAAATAGAAGACATTAATTGTGAAATAAATGAAGATGAAATTATGAGCAAGAGTTGTTAAAGTCTAAACTTCACTTCAAATCTAATGAAAAAAGTTTTAGCATCACTTAATATAGAACTCCGGTCAGATATTTCTAGATACAAATGATAAGAAACAGATTTAATCAAAATAAAGGACCATCAACAAAATCGGCAGACAATCTAAAAAATAAAGCACATATTATTCTTAGAAGTTAATGAAGGCATCTGAAAAAAATGATACTGGGTAAAAATATAAATGAGTTAAGTAAAGAAGTATTTCAAAAGGTTAAAACGGGTCAATTAAAAATAAATATTATTCATTTAATAAAAACAATTGTTAAATTAATAGAAAGAAAATATAATTTGATTGTTTTATCTAATAAACTTTTAAGCTTAGAACATCTTTACTCAATATTGTAATAAGTTTTTTAGTGATACTATCAATAAATTTAAGTAATTAAAACAAGAAATTGAAATTATTAGGTTTAATCAAAAGGTAACTAATGTTCAATTAGATGATATGTTTACTCGTGGGTTAAGAGCATTTAAATCGATAGATTAGAGAAACAATAATTCAATACATAATACCTTTAATTTTAGAAAGTAAATTACTTGATAACAACAAACAAGCAAAACTAGAGATGCATTATGAATTTAATCAGGCAGATAAAATGAAAGAAAATGAAACATATTTCTCTCCTATAGATAAGAGGCAAAGCCATGAAAGCTATTCTATACTATTTCATAAATAATAGCTTTCATGGCTTTGCCTCTTATCTATAGGAGAAAAATAAGTTTCAATTTCTTCAACAGTATAACAAAAACAATAACAACAGACCCAAGCAAAACTTTACTTTATGCAAATCTTTCAACAATCAGTTGAACTGCTTCGCCGATAACAGAAAGAATGATGAGCGGTAAAATGAAAGCAAACAGTAAATTTAAAATTACTATGAAACCGAAACATCGAATTAGAGTAAGAAACTATATATATATATATATATATATATATATAACTATATATATATATATATATTATATATATAAATATAATATATATATATATATATATATATAATATATATATATATATACATATTATATATATATATATATATATATATTATATATATATATATATAATACAAGTAACATAAGTTTTTGATTTCAGTAGATGATCTAATATTAATACAAATTATAGTTATGATTATCAAAGTTAGTATGATAATTAGGATGAACTCGATTAATTATATTATTTTTTTTGTACCTAAATATAAACTCATGCTTTTCTGAAAAACTTTTTATACCTTCACCAGGTGCAGCAAATATCATTAAAACAGGAGTTGATGATAATACTTTTGCAGGGTTTCAAGTTGCTTTGATTTGTCTCAACTGCTAGCTATTTTTCATGCCCTTACAGGGTTATTAGCAACTTTCTTTCCAAAGTTAACAGCTGTTTTATCAACATTTTTAAAGAAGTCTTTCAAGCCTTCTGCCAGAATAATTTCTACAGCCTGCCAAAAAAACAAAATGAGTTTCTCTAAAACTTCTGATAGTGTGACAAAAAATGAATCAACTAAGTTGTCACTCCGTGAATATTAAAAAAAATATAATCCTGTTGTTAAAATTAGTGAGCCTAAACCTAAGGTTTTACCAAAGTCGAAGACAAACTAAACCAAAATTCTAATAGAAACTTCATATTATTTACGCCCAAGGACTTGCTAGTTTGAATCATTCACTGTAAACCCTAAAATTCCCACTATAATCGCGTATACCTTCATCATCAAAGTGATCTGTTACTATTCAACATTGTTCTTTAGTCTCTATAATTGTTACTACTATCAATGATATAGTTAACTACATATTTACTTTTATTATTGAATATAGCGTTCCAATAGTCATTAATATCATCCTGGTTCTTAATAGTACTCTTAGAAATACCTTTTAACTTTCCCATTATCACCATTAACAGTTGTATGACACTACGATTCAGCTTTATTAAAAAATGCCTCTTTAATTGTATCATTCGGTATTTCATCTTTAATCTTACTACTTATCAATACTGATTATCTTATTTAATTCATTTTCAATAAATTTAACAATGGGTACATTTATATTTAAAAACATAGTACGTGAATCAGTATAGTGATAAGAACAAAATAAGGACCTCTAAAGTAATCATAAAAAAATTTACACATAAACAACATAGCTTTTTCTAATATTGCAAATCCTATAATCAAATTTAACTAATTTAACATTGCCTCTAGTTTTAAGTACAGCTACTAAACCTTCACTTAATGATTCAGTTTGTTTAAATCTTATATTCTCAACCAGTATAGTGTATTATATATACAATATATATATATATAATATATATATATATATATATATATATATTACATCATTAATTTGCTCTATATCTTGTCTATCATATACATTATCTATTGTTTTACTATAGACTGCATTATTCATTAGTTTAAAAAAACATCACCAAATTTATCTCATCTAGCCTTTGCCTCATTTCTTTTCTTTATATTAAACTCTATATTACTCTTAACTATTCACTCTCCGCATTGTACCTTCTGTTAAATTTATAACTTATATCTTTAACTCATGATCAAATACCATAATTGTTAGTTAGTTTAAGCATTAGCTTTTCATTACGTATTTAATTTCTTATATTGAATATCTGATAATCAGTAAATTGCCTCATATTGCCTTATCTGAAAAGGCACCAAGCAATTTTCTTATCTGGAAAGAATGGGTAATTGTTTATTACAGCTTTTAACTCATCACTATAATTTATATATATATATATATATATATATATAAACAATAGTACAATTTGAAGGTATATAATTATTAAAATCACATGCAAACATTTCAACATTAGGTAATGCTTGCATCATTGCTGATGCATATAATGAATTAAAATCAAAATATTTCAAAAAATGTCTTTACTACCCGTATAACTACTATCAATACATTTATTCTTACATTCAACATAACAATCACCTACTACTGATAACCCACCCCTAAAACCAAATTGAATAGTATCATAAATACCAACTGTATGTTCTTTATAATACATTGACTTAATATTAGTATATTTTAAACCACAGTCATGTTAAACAATGAGTTGAATAAGCACAAAAGGGGTCTATATTATAAAACTCTAAACATATACTTCTAAACTTTTCAAAAACAACAACTGTAAGTAGTAGATCAATTCTTAAGTATATCAATAAGTAATCTTGAAAAGTATTATAGCCTAAGTCATTGAAATTAAAAATAGCTTCGCGATAATCACTATCACTAATACCACAATGTTTTTGTTTAAAATAGAAACAATCTTTACTAGGTAAGCAAGTATCATTAACTTATCTAATTAAGAAAAACTTACACATATCTAATAGTTTTGTATATCCTATATCAATAAGTAATATAATTTTCATCTTTCTTAGCTGATATTTTCATTTTAATTTTATTGAAAACCTGACAAAAAATCTATTTCAGTGAGAAGTGCCAAATCTAGCTTTTCAAGTGTCGCTATGTCTCTTTTCTCATAGTAGCAAAATCTATAGAAGAACTCTCCATTAAGAATTGTAAACGACTACAGAGAGAAGCTTAAAATATGACGAAACAGGCAAAAAAACCTTGGACAAAAGACAGGAAAGAATATGGTCAAAATTATCGAATGTCCTTTATCAAAAACAAATCAAAAACAGTGTCAATTAAAAACATAGCCGGCCGATTGCCGGAAAATTGCCGCCGTTGACGCGCTAGACGCACATCGCGATTTAAACTGAAAAAGAAGAAAGATTGAAATTGGCAAAATTTTGTCTTAAGATTCACAAAATTGTTCTAATTCAGTGTGCAGTTTCAGTTAGATTCTAAACCTATACTTACTTCAGCTTCTAAACTGAAGGGTATTAAGATTAATACAAATAACAGATGAACTTTGATAACCTAATGCACTATGACTTAATGACCGGGCTTTTTCGGTTTGTCCCGTTTCTTTTGAATTTGCTCTTTTGTCGTTGACCATATTCACTGCACTGCGTAGTCCAATGCGAGAAAGAATTTGTAATCCATTCAGTTGAAAAAGTGAGGTAATTCAGAAGTCAAACGTGGAAATCGTGACTTATGTACAACGAAAAACGTAATCAAAAGGTAAAGCGAATTAAAAAAAGAGAGCGCCTAAATAATAGCCGTTTGAGAATCTGACGGTGCCTATTAATCATAGACAACCAAGACAGAAACAACTTTAATCACAAAACTTCCCAAATTCTTTAAAAATTGAAGAAAACCAAAAAAGCTAAAATGCTCAAAATAAGGCAAAAGTGTAAAAATAACTCAAATTGAATCTACAAATTTGTTATGTGCTCCAGGTGGTCAAAAAAGCTTTCAAACACAATACTGCTAGTTTAGATAAAAGATATAAACACCTTTTACTGAAAACAATTGGCGATTGAATGTAATGTCATTGACTTGAACTTTGTTAATAACGCCAATATATCACGTTTTTATATTTGTAAATATTGAGGTCAAATACTAGTGAACACTACTTTAATTACTGCCCATAACACCGGTTGTCAGCTATTAATATAAATATTTTACAATATTAGTTTTGGGACCCCAGCGAACTAACATCTGGCATCCAAAAATAAACTCGGCAATATATAGTTTTTAATCAAAGCTATAGCGATACGATATGGTAACAGAAAAAAGAAATAAAAAGAAAACTCATGAAATTGACAAGAAAATGACATTCGCTGTTTTGAATGTTGCAATGAGACAATCTTTTTTGTTCAGTCTGTACGCTTTATATGATCTAACTTTGATGGGACATGGAAGGCAGATTGGAAATCAAAGTTCTTTCAGTTTTGTGGAAGAATTTGCGTTTTTCTGTTTTGGGAAGTCTCCCCAGCTCTCCGCTTTCTCACAAAAGACAGGCAATCTGTCCTCATCTAGTTGTCCACCCTTGGAAAGGCGAATGAAAGCAACATCGAAAGAGTGTCTGTGGGCAAAGAAATATCAGAAAATTGAATGACAAATTTTTCCAGTGGGCAAGTTTTCTGAGGGTGGGTAGTGTAATGTCAAATGACTTGAATTTCGTTCACCACGCCATTATATCACGTTATTTGTTATGTTTGCAAATATTTAGTTGAAATACTAGTGATCTCTAATTTAATTACAGCCCAGAACACCGGTTTTCAGCTATTAATACATTTATTTTGCAACATCGGTTTTGAGATCCCGCCGAATTAACGTCTCGCATCCAAAAAATGTTAACATTTTTTAACTCAAAGCTACAGCTATCAAGGCAGAATCTGCACCTCAACTCATTCCTGAGAGCCATTCCGATCGCGAACAATGTTTGTCAAACCTGTAGGTGGAATTCAATGGTAAAATAAATAATGTTGTAAAACCGTTCGATTAAAGCATCAAAAAATGCCTTCCGAGCCCACATCTACTCGCGAGAAAAACTAATTCCAAGCAATTTTTCTACAAATTGGAGCCAACTTTCTGTATATTCCACTTTTATTCACATTGTTCAACTTGCTTTAAATTATCCAACATTGGACTGGAATCTTGTGGCAAATTCTATGAAAATTTCTCCTGGACGTCAAAACATGTTGGACAATTAAGATGTCCGGAAGCTTCTCTAACGACGAAGGATACTTCCTACAGAAAATTTTGAATAATATGGAACTTAATATGCATGATTTCTATTGTTTATTTAGAGCAATCGTTAAACAAGTATCCGAATATCAGCTTCTTAGTTGAACTATAACTTGAGGGTTACTATAGCGATTCTAAAATTTAGATGGTGAATTCAGCAATAAATTTTCTTTTGTTAATACTGTTGTATTCTTTTGTCAAATTATTAGCTGTAACCGAACAATTTTTCTTAATCATTTTTGACTTAATTGTAGTTGTGTACTAAATCAAAGTTGTCGACTCCGCATCTCGACGAAAAATCGATAACGCTGCTCTGCCATCCTCACTGTGTTGACGAAACACCTAAGCCTTCAAACAAATTTAATGCATGCACACAAGATAGAAAGCAAGCAATCATTTTGGTTAAAATGGTCGGATTTATTATACCAGAGGTACATTTCTTGTTAGTACACACCTGGTATCGGACTTCAAACTGAAACACTGCTTTGAAAATGCCGAATGCGATGAAAAACAAAAAAATTTTCACACCTACTTGTGCCGCTCTCTCAAAAAGGGGATATGAATAGAAAAACATTCTCCTCTCTACTTTTATCAATTTGACCTAAACACTTCCTGTTTCGAAACACGCATTTCAATTCCTGTTTCAAATACCCTGACAAAATTACTGATAGAAAAGACGCTCAACCAATACTTTTCTTCGGGTCGTAAAAAGCCAGCACACCAATACAATTCTTATTCTTTGAATTGTAAAAACCAACCGAAGGCCAATAATAGCCCAGCTATCGCTTTGTGGCTTTTAACAAGGACTTAAGAGCAATAACAAAGACTGTGCTGTGCGTGCAATTGTCGTCCATTTGAAACATTTCCAATGTCGCCCCTGTCGTTGATTTGTCGTCCATGTGAACGGCCATCGTTGTGATGTGATTCAGTAACAAAAACCATTGGCTAAAATGGACATGACGACGTATCAAATGGACGACAAATAATATTAATGCATGCAAAATCTCACTACGCGCTCGTAAGTTAGTACTAGTTCACAGGCAGGAGAACGCGCGTCGCCACGATAACTGACCCGTTGTTTCCGGATAACATCCCATGGAATAACAGGCAAAGCCATGGCCAGCGGTTCGCGATTGTCCGCATAACTTTCCTCGCTTATTTCTCCTTAGTTATATTCATTATGGATGCTTGAGATTCAGTGCCTTCCTGTTGATCATCCGCCGGCTAAAATGTATGGTAGCCAAAAGACCAGCTGCGGGAATTGTGCGAGTATCACCAGATCAGTCGCCTTTCAAAACTTCTCAATAACTCACTTCAACTTTAAGTACCTATTAGAAACGAGAGGTGATTAAAAATCTCAATTTAGAAACCGCATAGATATTAATTAGGATTCTTAATGACATGCTTTCGAATAAATTAACAAAATTTAGAAAGATGGTCATTGGAAAATGGTGGTCGTCAAAATAAATAGCAAATATGTGAAACTGGAATGTCACCTAACTTGATTATGGGTCAATTCTTAACAAAAAACTTTTCGTTCCTCATCATAAAGTATTGTCCATTTTGAGGAAAAGACTAATTCGAGTTTAACGAAAAGCCTTTTGGGCATAATAGTCCTGTTATGAACTGGCACTTTTAATTGGTTTGGTTGAAAGCAGTGAAAACGGGCTTGTGCATGTTATATATTGGCGTCATGAGGTCATGTCCAGAGGCAAAAACGTTCAGCGACATCTTTCAACTCACAATGAAAACATGCTTCGAAACGATGATTATCAGTACAATGAAGAGAGAGATTTAATCTATTGTTTGTCTTAGTTGTTTCACTCGTGAAGTTTATTAACCGCGGACTAGAAACAATGCAAAACGTTGTATGCACATCAAAAAGGTAAGTATTAAATACATTGTATAGTAGCAACAAAGGTGTTTCTGTAAAATTAAATGCAAACGATTTCGGTGACATGATTATTTAGTAGGTAGATAGGTATGTTTGACTGTTTCTGCTGCTGTCTTCTAAACACATCTTGACAACGACACTAGTTTTGCAAAATTATCATTACGAGCTAGACAGGAGAGGTTGTTTGCTTACTTCCATGACAACACAAATCACCTTTCTATTATCACAACGTAATCTCATTTCCACGATTACGCAACAACTGAGGATTGCGCAATAATATGAGGCATAATAATGGCTGAGAATGAGTGTCGTCATTGTGAATGTTTGTTTTGTTGTTGTGTTAAGTAATAATCTACTTTGAGGTCATCATGGATACGAATTCCTCGTAGTTGATCTGTCCATCTCCATCAATGTCGGCTTCTCGGATCATCTCGTCGACCTCTTCGTCTGTTAACTTCTCTCCTAGGTTAGTCATCACGTGTCGCAACTCTGCTGCTGAGATGAAACCATTGCCGTCTTTATCGAACACCTGAATTCAAAAAATAACAAATTTAACACCGAACAACAAAAAAAAAACATATACCGACTAACGTCGGATGAACTTCCTCTCGAACAACAGGCTGCCGGAGATAGAGATTTAATTTAGAATGAATGTAGCTTAAAATTTTTTTATGGGTACAAGAAATCCAAACACAGAGGGTTCAAATCCGCGACTTTCAGGATGGCAGTCTGATTTCTTAACAACTAAGCTTTAACGGCTTTGCTACTCCATCGCTCACAATCGCTTCTATTTTAGGAACAAGTTTTATTTCAGAATGAGAACAAATTAGATACTCAAAAATGAAGAACTCAAGCAAAGCACAGAATGTTCCAGAAAAAAAAACGCAAAAACGGTCAACCAAAGACCGAACCGCTTACAGTAATTGATTCAAACTTCGAAAGCAATTAAGGAGGAACTTCAGTTCCTGAGGCAAGATAAATTAACGCAAAAAAAATTTTGGGCTATGGAAGCCTAATTTTTGTTATGGAAGCCATGATTACTAACCCAATTTAAAGAGACTAATATTAGAATAAAATCAACTTTCGAGGTATCAGCTAATAGAAAAGACCGAATAAAATAAAATTCCAAGCATCGAGGTTAAATATGCTTATGTGGAACAACAAGGAGCATCGGTTATGTTCTCTCACATAAGTTCTAAATAGAAGATCGGTTTAAACAAGAAGCATATCTGCAATGATTATATCCTTCTTTGAACTACAAGAGCTGGTTGATAAATCAGTACATAATCATACTCATATAATAGGTTTGCTGTAGCAAGAAATTGTCTGATATAATAGATATAGCCGGCAGATTGCCGGAAAATATCCGCCGTTGACGCGCTTGATGCACATCGGAATTGAAACAAAAAAAAAGAAAAAAAAACAGACAAATTGACCGATTTTCTCTGGTTTTTTTAGGTGTCAAAAACTGTTCTAATTTGGCATGCATTTTCAGTTAATTCTAAAACTATACTTAACTCAGCTTCTAAACTGAAAGCTAATAAGCTTAATACCAATGTCAGCTAGCAAACACTTTAATGAACTTGATAACTTGATAACCTAATATGACGTAACAGGCAAAAAACCTTGGACAAAAGACAGGAAAGAATGTTCAAAATTATCAAATGTCCTTTATCAAAAACAACTCAAAAACAGTGTCAATTAAAAACATAATATACCTTTTCTTCTTTCAATACCATACTTATTTAGTGTTAAACAATCAGCATGGCTTAAAGATTTAATTATTGCGTCTGAAGTAAGTGGAGGAAAGAACTTACACATATCTAATCTTTCTGTATATCCTATATCAATAAGTAATATAATTTTCATCTTTCTTAGCTGATATTTTAATTTTATTGAAACCATGACAAAAAATCTATGTCAGTGAGAAGTGCTAAATCTAGCTTTTCAAGTGTCGCTATGTCTCTTTTCTCATAGTAGCAAAATCTATAGAAGAGCTCTCCATTAAGAATTGTGAACGACTACAGAGAGAAGCTTTAAATATGACGAAACAGGCAAAAAACCTTGGACATAAGACAGGAAAGAATATGTTCAAAATTATCGCATGTCCTTTATCAAAAACAACTCAAACACAGTGTCAATTAAAAACATAGCCGCCAGATTGCCGGAAAATAGCCGCCGTTGACGCTAGACGCACATCGCGATTGAAACTGAAAAAGAAGATTGAAATTGACAAAATTTTTTCTTAAGTTTCAAAAATTGTTCTAATTCAGTGTGCAGTTTCAGTTAGAATCTAAACCTATACTTACTTCAGCTTCTAAACTGAAAGCTAATAAGCTTAATACCAATGTCAGCTAGCAAACACTTTAATGAACTTTGATTACTTGATAACTTTGATAACCTAACTCTCAACGACTTAATGACCGGTCTTTATCGGATTATCCGGTCCATTTTGATTTTTCTCTTTTGACTTTGACAGTATTCAACACCTTGCGTAATTCAATGCAAGGAAAGAACTTAAACTCCATGCAGTTGAAACAGTGAGTGACGTAAGTCAGAAGTCAAACGTGAAAATCGTGACTTGTGTAAAACGAAAAACGTGATCAAAAGGTAAAGTGAATTTTAGAAAAACGTGAGCGCCTAAATAACAGCCGTTGAGAGGCTGACGGAGGCTATTAAAAATAACAATTTCAATCTAAGAAGTTAGCTGGCTTTCCATGATTTTAATCAAAATCATTGCTTGATTTTCTGCCTAGTGTGCTTTCGTTTATGTCTAGCAAGTATTCAGGATTTCTACCAGACGAAGAAGGATAGCGAAGCAGTTTGTTTTCTTCAGATGCGAGTTTGAAGACGTTTTGAGAACGTAGTCCACTATTTTTTTGTCTAAAAAGAAAAAGATTCTGTCAGAATTATTTAATTCATCAAGAAAAATAAGAGGTAACCAAGTGACAAAAAGATTTTTAAAAAGCGCTTCAACTGATCTATAGGGTATATTAGCTTGGCTCTCAAATCTGAGGTAAACAAGATAGGGCTTGCTGATATTTACTTAAGAATGTTCTAAATAACCATAAAAATCATGCTTACAAAGTTACAGAATTCGATATTTTCGGTAGAAAATCACTCTCTCCTCCTCAGGTAGATTTTTAATAGACAAATACTGTTCAAAGTTAAAAAATTCATTCTCGACGTCTGTTTTGGTATATGAAAGGAAAGTGAATAAGGGTAGTCTTCGTGCATGAGCATGTTGTTGGAGTGGTCTGTTGATAAACTGCTGTCGAAAATGCTTAAAAACTTATACTGCACTGTACATTGGAGAACATTGCTTAGGATCATAAACAGGATCAACGGATGAGCGTGAATGTAACGCACTGGCTTTAGATAGATGTAAATAAACGCTAATGGGGGAGGCAAGGCTGGTTCATACATTTTGATCTGATTGTCCTCAAAATGGAAAATTTCGTATTGTTCACACCATAAAAGGATAAAGAGAAACAATTTCACTCGTGTCCTCAGACTAGGCTATACACTGGCGAACATTATTTGGTTTGAGGAAGGAATGCAGGTATTTTCGTATGATGAAAAATCTATGGTATACCCAGATAAAGGCAATGTGAAGGACCAAGTGTAGAACCAAAACAAAAATGGTTGGTGATAGTGATAGTTTCAATGGAATATATTCTTGCAACTCAGATTGAAATCATGGTTTCAAATTAGACATACCTATTGCCAGAGGTTGAGCAATTTTCCCGAGCTCTTCATTAGTTTTTATTTTGGCGTTTGTCAACGTCCTGCTCGCACTTTCGGCAAAAAAGTTATCTGCCTCGGTTGCACCGTTTTATTAATTCTAACATGGCCGGCTGTAGGCGCCTAATCAAGCGATATACATCCTTCCAACGATGCTTTGGTAGACAATACTGTAGTTATCTTACGTTCCAACTGTGATCGAAAAATTGTCCACTAAGCAATCAAATTGTTCTTTGCACTTTTTAAAGAGCAAAGGAAGCATATTGCAGATCATCAATTTTCTTCAACTTTCCACAGAAAAACTCATTTCATAACATCTTTTGTTTGTTCCATTTTGAGATCTAATGCGTTAAATTTTTCCAAAAGGTCATTTAGTTGGTCAGATGTCGTGGTTCGGTATTTGTTTTAGTTGGCTCTTGTTGTATTTGCACAAGAAGTTCATCGAAGACTGCTTTCTGTATGAGCTCAGACATTTTGCTCGATTTCTGAAGAAATTGATTTAAAGAGACTTTCCAAAATTTAAACAGTCAACGAGACATCAGGTGATTTTGCAATCATTTCTATTTCAATTTGCTTCACTGGCTGGCGATCCACTAATGAGCTGGATTGTTTGACTAGGGTCAGTCTGACAATGGACAAAAATCAGCGGCATAATTTGCTCTGCCGGGTATGTGTGTGAAATTACACGGTTATATGAAAAAAGTCTAAATCATTCCAAAGTGAAGGATGAGTTATTTTAGAATGGGAACACTATGTCAACCTTCTGTTATCAGTAGAGACTATAACTGGATTTTCTTTACCTCTATTTGAGTAAGAGAAGAGGGCCATATAGAGTCCTGAGAATTCGATGTAATATGCCGAGATTTTTAACTGATTCTCATTAGGAAGTTTTGTCCTTGAAGTCTGCAGGTGCAAATTTTTTTTTGATTTCATAAGTAATAAAAAATCATCAGAGCGAAGCCTGAACCATAATAGCTAGTGTCTGTACATGAAAACATGATCAATATTCTCCCTCTACAAAGCTCATTTTCGAAATTATCTAAGTAGCTATCAAAATTTGGTTCAAGATGAGTTGAAAGAGATGCTTGTTCCATGGACTTTTGAGATTTGTGGCATTGAAAGTTTTCTGGTCCTCTTTGGAACGTGGAGTTACCTCATTGTCTCTTTCGTATTCCCGTTGATTTGCGTATTCCCATTTCGCATTTGAAACAAACATCTTTTGCATATTGTGTAGTAGCAAAATGACTTTTTGTTCTTGAGGTATAACTTGAAACGATGCTTGCCAAGTTAACTCGCTAGTTCGGTTTTGACTGGTCCCAATACAGGATGCTGGTGTCGGTGCAAATGATTGTTGTTGATAGGAATAAAAGTTGTTAAAGTTGTTATCTGTCTAAACAATAGCTATTACAATGGCAATTTCTTCCTCAAAATACTACTTACTCTAAAATGTCCACGACATTAAACTAGCTTTTAATCGAAAGGCATTAAAAATAAGACGTAACTCACTGCACCACTGTACAGTGGAACTCACGAAACGTAAAAAAAACCTAATGGCCTCATGCTAAGCAAAACAACGAGCTCGGCAGGAGAGTCTAAACTGTAATTCGAGCTTTGTGAAATTCAGTCAATCGATATAAAGCTGATATCACGTGTGATAACGCTAGTTAGTAAATCAAGGCGAAAAATTTCAAGTTAGGCAAAATACCATTAAAATACCTCCCTAGACAAGGGCTACGCACGATATATCAGTTCGTCGAAGCAGATCAGGCATTGAAACACTACTTACTAAAGAGCAACAAGTCCAATTTAATAACTTACTCACAGCAATTGACCGCAGTTGATTCTATGGAAAACATCACTCCCCAAAGAACTGCAGTTCAAAAGAATTTTGTCAAATAATGTTTGTCAATAGCTAGTTTTCTTTTAGTTGCAGGCATAACTACAACCTAACAATGTGTAAGCGCGAGAACAAAATTTGAATTCTAGGAATGAAAGGAATTAGCGTGGGCTTCTAGCTGAAAAGAACAACAGCTGGCAGATTGCCGGAAAATAGTCCCATTTAAATTCCCTATGGTTTGGGAATACTATTCCGGAAATCCGATCAGCAAAATTTAAAACAAAATTTTTAAAAAAAAAAACAGTCGAATTGCTGCTTGGCAACCAAAAACCAATAGCGAGAAAGCAAAGCTGTTCAGCCAAAGTTAGCTCATTTTTCTTTAAAATTAGTTTGAACAAAATTCACTCCGAAAACCCATTGGCTTTTTCGCTTTCTGTTAGGGCGTGACCAGAATTATCATTTTAATTGGAAATTAAAAAAATGAAAAATGCTAGGATTTTCAAAAACAAACGACAGCGCCCCAATACAATATAAGACCACAATATAGCTCCTCTCAGCTTACAGTTAAAACAAAAAAAAACTAAATAAAATAAATCTTTTAATAATGTTTTAATGTTTTAATTTAAATGTTTTAATAGAGCAACAACTGTTAAAATAGAGTTTAGGAATCAGCAAGTTGTAGCATAAATATATTCCCCAGAGCATGAACACATACTTGACTCCTCCGTTTCTTAATTAACTGCTAAAACGGTAAAATTTTCCTCAAATTGTTTTGAAATACATGTAACCCTTATCGAACTTATATGCTAGTTGAGCTTCGCTTTCTAAATGCCCAGATATTGGTTTAGAATTATCAAATTGTACAAAAGCTTTTTTAAACGTTCGACAGTCTGAAGCCTCCCATTTTCCTTGAGAATCTCGTCAAAAATTGATTAAGTTTTCAACAGCTTTTTGATAATACCATTCTAAGGTTTGCAGTCTGTTGAAATGCAGCAACAGGATCAAACTCGCAGTAAAAAGACAGTTGCAAAATGACTCACAATACATACATCTACATGCAGTTGAAAACAGACGAAAGGAAACTACAGATCTATAGCTGCAGCGTGAACATTATTTTGCCCAACCAATATGCGACGAAGAGCTTGAATAGTAATTTTCAATAGATATTGGGTAACTCATATTGTTGGTATAAAAATTTTTCCAGAAGTTTTTAGTCTAATGGATCTCTGTACCCTCTCTATACCCATGTAAGTTACTTTCTCTGATCAAAAAAATTATCGTCCTTAGCGGTAAATGTCTATACCCTCTAACTAATTTGAGATGAATTATGTAGAAGATGGCTCAAAGTATCAAGTCAAATTCGGCAAATAGTCTGTGCTAAAAAACGCAACTAAACGAACTATTTATTGTCGTTGCACGTTGATTTTATGTCTTCTCAGCAGCTTCGGTGAATTGTACACTTAAGACAACAGTATATATCTAAGAGAGTTGCTCAGTGACCTTGTGACCTCGGGGCTTTACCTTTTTATGCCGTTTTTGAGTTCAAAGCGTCAGACTAAAATTCCTTCATGCGAAAAATTGCATAAAAGATCGCAGGACTAATATAATTGCTACAAGAGAGCAATTTTTAAAAAAATCGATAAAGGAATCCAAATCAAGAAAACTCCAAAAACTAGTCAATAAGATTTCAACATAGCCAACAGCTTGCCGACGAGAAGTCCAAAATGATACTTTGGACCGAGTCATTCTTGAATTGAATATCAATATTAAGCTCAATCCTGCTTCTTACGATGAGAGTTAAGAAGTAGTACAAAGCATAATGCTCTGGTATTAAGAGTTTTTGTATCAGGAACAGGCAGTCAGGAAAATAAACTGAGTTGTCCAAAAACATCCCAAAATGAAAGTCAAAAGTCACTTGAAAGGTCAAAGAATGTTCTAGAAGAAAAGCGCAAAATGGTCAAGCGAAACATTTGCATTAAAAAAGACCAACACGTTTACAATAATTGATTAATAATAACCATTTGAGTAACTAACGGTGACTATCAAAAATTTAAATTGAAGAAAGCCCCGATCGCAGGCATAACGCCCGATTGACTTTCTTGCCCTGTGTTGGGACTGCCACAAGCAGCGACAAAGCGAAAGCTGAAAAATGACAGCATAGTATTCTCAAAATGTTACAAATTTGGAGAATCGAATCCGCGACTCCTCGGTAATAGCAGAACTATTATCTCCGATTAAACTGAGCTTAAAATGCCGTTAAAAGAACTATTTCAATCACAGCTGTCATTTTGCCACAAAATGGCCGCGTTAGCTTCCCCGATCTGAAATTTTCAAAAAGTAATAAAGACCGAAACATAGAAACTTCCTCTCCTTTTATCAATTGTTGAGATTTCATATTGATTAAAAATCCGTATAACTTATTGCTGCTTCTATTAGCTTCTCTCTAATAACTCAATTAGAGTGACACACTTTGTTGGCCTTATCTCCTCGAATTCAAGTAAGGAAATGTCATTTTGAAAGTCAAGGAGGAAGTCATTTTTGAGAGTGAGCTAAGATATGTATGGCCAAAAACTTCGAAAAAAAAATCACTCGAATGAACGAAAAGAAAAATCACTCAAAAAGAACTACAAAAAAATCACTCAAATAAACGAAAAAACTCGCTCCGCTAAAAGTGAAAACTGACATCACGCACGCAATACAGCCGCAAATGCACGAATGAACAAAGAGCAGATCTTGTGCTTGTGACGTCATATGGCCGTAACAAAAATCTTGACGACGAAATGCAGAACATTGACGACGAAAGCAGGACAAGTCCTGGCTTGCAATTAAAAGATAATTCATTGTCTAAAAATAGACCTAGAAAGGACTCTCAATGGATTGGAAAAACCATTTTAAGAAAAAAGAGTAAAAACAGTTCAAATTTCCGCGAGTGAACAAAAATTATATTCGAGAAAGCAAAAATTTGTTGAACGCCGCAAAACCACTCGCGTTTTCCCTGTTTCGGCGTGACCCATATCATCACTTCAAATAAACTTTAAAAATTATTAACATAGACGACCAACGTCAGAACAACTGCTCTCGAAAGACTAGTAGGAGCTCCAATCAATTGCATCCTGTTTCAGCTTGGGGGGATAAGTAAATTCACTAAGGGGCAGGAGGGCTCCAATTGACGTCATTAGAGGTTAATATATACAAAAAAAGTATGAAAAAAAACATACTTTCATAAATTTCGAAAGTTTGAAATCAACTAGGAAAATGAAGTAGAATAACAGAGATGTTTTTTATCATTCATGCCTCAGAGGATAACATAACTGATCTCTTTTCTCATTAATAAAGTAGAAACAGTCCAAAGATTCGAAACACTAAATTATTTTGCAACTCGACAAAACATTGTTAAAAATGCGTTCATGAAGCAAAGTGTCACTGAATTCCATTGAGAAGGCCAAAATCTAAACCAATTATACATAAAACAAAATTTGAATCCCTGCCGGTACACAGAAAAAATTTTCCGCTAATAAACCAAACAAAAGCCAAATAAACTTTGAAAAATGAAACAAAATCGGATTTATATATGCTTAACTCTATAAAACAAAGATTATTGGGTTCGCTGAGGACGCTGCCAGATATACTTATTTTTTAACGAAAAATTTCGTTTCAAAGATCCAAAAAAATACGTGTCTGTTTTGCACCTGAATTGCATTATTCGGCTCTCAAGAACACTGATGTATCTATTTCAGAGAGCTACATATTAATGCAGCATTGTTCAAAAACAAATTACAAGGCAAAAACTTGAGCCAAATCGACAAAAAATGGCCAAACCGGTTATCTATATGCGTCATTCTCTCAAAAACAGTTTTCAAAGTCTAAAAGTCATCCACTGAACAGCGCATGATCAAAAAAACTTAGCTTGTTCAGAAGATTAAATCACAACATATTTACTGACTTTAACTTTAAGGTCAAAACGCTGTTTCAGCAAAGTACTTCCAGTAAAAAAACAGCAGGTAGTGCAATCAGCAGTCAAAGAGTACTGCAATAAAAACTCAATTAATCCGACCTATTTCACAAATATGAAAAGAAATACAAAGATTATATAGTTTGAAACAACTAATTTTTAGTAATGAATTTGTGTTGGTGGGGGGGGGGGGGTGGGGGGGGGGGGGGGTGTAGGTAGGTGAGTGGTGGGGGGAACACATTTGGTGCGGTGGTAGGTATGGGGGTAGGTATAGGTTGGGGGAGGTGCGTAGGATGGGATGAAAAAACTAAGTGATCTTTTCACCTTGCAGCTCCTAATTTCCAAATTACCAGCAGCTCCTAATTTCTATGTATTAGTACCTGAGCTACTGTTAAAGTCCAATGTTCGAAAAAAGAGGTCAAAGTTCTTAAACAGTCAAGGCTCAAAAACAAATATAAAAAAACTTCAAGTCGTGAACAAACTTCCGTCAGCTAAAAAACTATAAGGATCTCAATACTCCCCTTCGAGTCGTAAAAACCTCAAGAAAACCAATACTCCGCTTCAAGTCGTAAACATAGCCGAAAAATTGCCGGAAAATAGCCGTCGTTGACCCGCTTGACTCACATTGGGATTAAAACAGAAAAAAAAATTAGGAGAAATTGACCGAATTTTTCAAAGTGTTCTTATTTTGTGTGCAAATTCTACATATTCGGTTAGATTCTAAAATTACAATTAATTCAGCGTCTAAACTGAATGCTATTAAGCATTATACTAACGTCAGCTAGAAATCGCATTAATAAACTTTCATAACCAAATGCACTTCGACTTAATGAACAGGCTTCATTCGGTTTATCGAGTTTCAGTTGATTTTTCTCTTTTGACCTTGACCTTATTGACTCAACTGCGTTATTCAATCGTGAAAAATTAAAATCTATTCAGTTGAAACAGTGAGTGATGTAAATCAGAAGTCAGACGTGAAAATTTTGGCTTATGTAAAACGAAAAACATGATCAAAAGGTAAAGCGAATTTCAAAAGGAGAGCGCCTAAATAATAGTCATTGAGAGGCTGAGGGCGGCTATTAAAAAACCAAGAGAAGGCAAAGCACGATTAGCCTCAGCTATTGCTTTGCGGATGGTAACAACAAGTAACAAACTAAGCTGTTATGTTGCTAGTTAATTTTCGATCATTGTAACGAAGCACGTGCCTTTAAGACAGCTCGACTTGGACTTCTTATTCAAAATTTCGTTACTAATGGTGCTTTCTGGTTTAAAAAGAACAATTCAAAGTTCAAAGCCGAATGCATGGTAAACAATTCGAAATATCAATCAGCTGATCAGAAATTAAGCAACAATATTCCACCAGAGGGAAAAAACAATTCACATGAGCATCACAAAATTGTCATACATAAAATGCAAGCTCAATCGCGTCCAAAATGTCTGAGGCATATCACAACTCTAACACCCAAACTAAATTGAAAGGAAGATCTGACAGCATATACAGACCACAATTGCTCCATGCACTATCTATATACTCGAATAGCACTTTGAAATTTCATTGTCCCTTTAAACGTTTATACTGCGCCTTTTCCAGGTTGGTAACAATTGTTGTAAAAACGCTACTACTGTAAAAATTGGTCAAAGCTGGATTTGAATTAGAATCTCTTAATGTCAACGTACAGAGTGCTATAACGTAACACCAATTGTTCTTACACTCTGAAACTTTGGCGTCTCTTCTGACCCTCTCTCTCGTTTTTCTTGAGCTTGGCGCCGCTTCGAATGGCAAAATTTAATACACAACAAACCAAGGATTTGAGACAGTTTTGAACAGTGAACTAACTCGGAATGCTTCTCGGATCTCCTCCTCTGAGTCGGTGTCCTTCATCTTCCTGGCCATCATTGTGAGGAACTCTGGGAAGTCGATGGTGCCATTGCCATCAGCGTCCACCTCGTTTATCATGTCCTGCAACTCTGCCTCTGTTGGGTTCTGTCCCAGGGACCTCATTACAGTACCCAACTCCTTGGTAGTGATGGTTCCATCTCCGTCCTATAACCCACCACAAAAACACACTTCACACTTAGTGGCAACAGAGCACTCAGAAGTGCCATTTTCCAAAAACCTTTAAAAAATCATTTTACCACTTCTTTTCGATACCCAATATTAGGTGAATACCTCCCCCCTCCTACGAGACATTATTTCTAGCTACAAGCTTAAGATATAGCTGTAACGCGCACATCAAAAAGAAATTTTGAGCTACACCAAACTTGGGCTCTTATTCGTGAAATTTTCATGTTTTGACTATTTTATTTCTTTGGTCATGATAAGCTGTGGCCACACACTACAGCACAGGGTCGAATTCCTCAATTTATACTCTTAAATTATACATTCTTAATGAACAAAAACAAGATCTCCGAACAGGAGTTCCAGAAGGAACTAAACTTGCGCCTTTCCCATTGTGGCCCACTGTCCCCAGCCTAGTGGGCATAGAACGTATATCACCTCCTCATTGCCGTAATAAATTGGACCTATAGTTCCACGGTGGGCTATAATGGTAAAGACCCAAAAAATTGGGAATTAACCTTGTCAAAAAGGGAGAAAGCTTCTTTGAATTCAGCGATTTGTTCTTCTGTGAGTTGATCAGCCATTGTGTTTCAGAAATTAGACAGTAGAAGAGAATAGCGACACAAATGCAATTGACAGAGGAAACAGATAGTTTGTATCTTCAAGCACACAATTATCGCTTAATGATCGAATGCGAAAAGACAAAGAACCAATATGTGTATATATCAGTTGTTTCAAAGGCGCTGTTTAAATGAAGTAGGTTACTGTTTCTGCTGCACTAGGGTATTGCACTGTCGTATTGCGTGATAGCAAGAGCAAATTTATCTGAAAAGGGGAGACAACACTGACAAATCTAAATTATTGATGCCGATGGTCTCAAACCAAACCAAGCATAACATCAATTGTTTCACAATAAATCAGTTTCGAAATATTAATTTTAAGTTTTAATACAATATCAATGAACCGTTAATGTCAGTCTAAATCTCATGAAACCCTGTAGCCTAAATTGATCATAGACGAAAATTACACAAATCGGATTTCTAAACAAAAACATAGCCCGTGGATTGCCGGGAAAAAGCATGCCATGGATTCCCATAACCCCGATTGCCATTGAAAGGACAGAAAAAATTGAAAAATTAATTTTTAATATATATTCTAAAGTACAAACTATTTTGATGTCATTCCGTATTTCGACAATCTCCCCTCCATAATGAGGGATTACAGGGGCTAGTATCAACACCAATAAGCATTAGAGATGGTAACTAAGACTTCTAAGAACAAAGCTCAAGTAGCGGGCATCTAAAATTGTGTTGATCGGTTTCTACTTTTGATTTCGCTTTAGGTATTAAAATTGTTCATTTTAGATTGCTTGGCTGAGCGACTGCTGTTAAAACGCACTTTGAACAGCATCAGAGAAGAATGTAACCAGCCCAGTGAACTCATAAAGTCACACAAAATGTTGAACAAGCGGTGAGCTAAGGCAAAGCGAAATAAACTTTTATTCGACGAAGTGAAAAACATAGCAGGACGTCCTGAAAGGCAACCCAAAGAACTGAATGAAAAACGAATCATCCAATCTGACCAGCAGAATAAATAAGCATTAGGAATCAAAAAGACAAACATAGTGTCACAACTTGAAACAATATCGGCATTCACCATGCAAACACTTTTAGGATAATTGTGTTGAACACCATGGTTTTTAATCAAAAATTTCAGCTGGCAAGGCAAAAAAATTAGAAAGGAAGATAAAATGCTTGATAAATGGGCAGAAGCAGGCAAAAACAAAACTACAAAATAACAAAAAAAATACAGAAGATTCAATACTACTTTTGATGCTTCCACTTCAATGTCTTCAAGGCCGAAGTTGTAATTCCTTTTTAAAATTCGAAGTTACCTTTTAAAATTCAATTCAGACGTTCCAGCAATTTCATTACATTGAGCACAAAAAGACTTTTAAAGATAACTGAGAGCCTGAAGGCCCGGCGAGCGTTACCCGTTTCGAAAGCTGGAAGTCATCGGAAAAATTGTGAAATAGCGCACCAAATTAATCCAAACCCTTGCAATCTCACAGACCTAATTCACCTCCTACATAATTGTACTAAATATTGAAATGAAAACACGAAAGATAACACGAGAAAAGTAACTGACAAAAACTGATACGGCATCTGATAAAAACAGTTACTCTTCCATAAAACTAGATCTTGGTAAAAAATAACTTGTAAAACCGTTAGTTTGCAACAAAATAATATTGTCAGATAATCTAAAAAAGTTATTTTGAAAAGAAACCGAGTAAGATGAAGAAAAGTCTTGATAAAATTCTCAAAAAGAAAAAATTCATTACAAAATGTTATTCACTACAAGATGCTAAAAAGACCCAAAATAATTTTCAAAATTGTTTCTGTGAAAAGTTCCCAGTCTGATTTTCAAGGCTCTTAACAACCATTGTTACAAAGAAAAATACAACTTCTGATACTCAGCAAAGTATTAAACGACAATTTAAAAAAAGCAAATAGAAATCTGAAAAAAAATGAAATTTGTATAATTTATTTCAGAGAACAATGACGTGTCTAGCTTTCGAGTGTCACTTCATACTAGCAACAGCCACACAAAATCTCCTATTTAAGAATTGATCAAGAAAAAAATAGAGCGACAAGCAAAAATTCAGAAGAAATAGGCAAAAACTTAAGAAAATACAAAGTCGGAAACAATTTACTCAATCAGTTTCCCAAATTTACTCAATTTCCTATAACAAAAACACCTGAAAATTGATATCAATCGGTTCAAACATGACAACCAAAGCTGCTAGAAGAACTAATCTAATTTCAACTACAAAACTCCTCAAATGCTATAAAAAAAGAAAATACAAAAACTGCTACAAAAAAGCTTAAAAAAAGGCAAAATGGTAAAGATGGTTGAAAACTGAATCTAAAAGTGTAATTTTTGATTCTGATGGTTAAAATGCTTCCACACGCAGTATAGTTAGTTTTGGATAATTAAGAGAAACGATTTTGATTGAAGGAAACGGAGTTAAAACTTAAAACCGCTTTGAAAAAGCCGCGCGGGATCAAAAGAGCCGCACGTTTCTCTTCTCTCTGCTCTTCAGCAAATTGACTCAAACACTTTGTTTTCACGCATTTCACGTCCTGTTTAAAATACACCCTAACAAACAAATTGCCGATAAAAAAGACGCTCCACCAATTCTTGTCGAATCGTAATAAAAGTAGGGCCGTTATAACATCTCGCTAAGAAGATGAAGGCGACTATTAATGAACTTTTCAGATTACATTTTAGCTCCTCTAAGATGGGAGTCTGCAGGTTTCTCAGAACGACCGATGGAATTTCTAAAAACATTTGCAATGAGATAAACAAAAACTCATTTAATGCTCTCTTAAATTATTGTTCTTCGTTTCAAATTCTAATTTTTATACAAACCCTACATTCATTTATTTGCATATAATTCCGAAACGCTCTGCTTTATGAGGACCATCTAAATTAGACAAACGAGTGGCTTTGTGTACAAGCTAATTCCACCACGCCATCGCAATCCAGAACAAATAAGATTCTCAGGATCTGGCTGTAGCTGAGCTGCTGTCAAATAAAACTTTTCGCAAAATTTTTTTGTTACAACTTTCCTGTTTAGGTTTCGTTGCGTAGAATTGTAAACAAATGCATTTTCAAATTTTGTCTTTTTCTTAGTGTTTGAAGTTTGGTTTAAAAATTGAACAATAGTTATATCTTCAACTGAACAAATTGTTGCTTTTCTGCGTCAGAAATTGTATGAATGTTGAATTCTTCTACTAAATTAGAAAAGTTTTACTCAGTTCAATTTTTGCTCATTCTAGCGAATGAAAGAATAACCAGACTGGTCGTAACCGAATTGATATTTATGTCCATTTTAAATTGAGAATTCCTCAAGTTCTAAATTACAAAGAATGATCTACCCTATATTATTCAGACGCTTTCCTATCTCTGCCTGACTTGTAGCTATTGAAGCCAAGAACGTAAATTAGCGAGGTCGGAACATTACCGAGCCTAGTTAATATAGGAAACGTAACCAAAATCCTGAAGAAACGGCATAAGTCGTTAAGGCCAGAGCATAATATGAAATCATGAGAGAAAGAGCATTTTTAAATATGGGTAGCAGCATTCTGCATTTTTGGAACCCCCTTCCGTTTTCGGCTTCTTTTTAGATTTCTTCTTTACTTGGTAGTATTTACATGTCATCATCGCTTTGTTTATTGTTGATTTTTGAAAAATACGTTTTGCGTTAACAGATATGAAAATCCAACCTTAAAAGAATAGTGTTTTTTGACCTTCTCAATAGAAGACAAAAAAAGAGAAAGTCAAACAACGCTATTTTCAAAACCTTTCTATTTTAATATCTGTTAACGCAAAACGTTTTTTTTAATATAAACAACAAGACAAACCGACGCTGACATGTAAATACTACCAAGTAAAGAGAAATCTAAAAAGAAGCCGAAAACGAAAAGGTGCTCCAAAAATGCAGAATACTGCTACCCAATTCAAAAAAGCGCTTTCTATGATGAATTTATATTATCCTCTGGCCTTAACAAGTTATCCAGTTTCTTTCAACGATAAGTCAAATAGTGTCGATAATTGCATAAACAACTATTTGCAAGATGGATTGAAACGAAATAATAGCCACAAATTTCGTTTGGCATCAATTATTGTTAACCATCTAAGTAAGCACTCGCCTTTTGCGTATGAAAAAGCATGTTACAAATCTCGAGTGAGACTAATTGCTCGAAATAAGCAAAGTGCATAAAATTTGAGAACCGAAACTAACAATGATTTTAGATACTGGATACTGATCAACTGACAGCATCGACAAAAAAAAAGAATGACACTGGCAAATGTTCCGAAATAAAAAAGAAATGAAGACTTTTTGCCGTAAGGTAAGTATTCGCAACGAAACTAGGTAACGCCAGTTGTTCCTGTATAGTAAACATTTAGAATTTACGACAGTGCTGTGAGTACGATTGAACACTTCAACCTACAAAATGGAAGATCTAATTCCCAAACAATATTTTTATTTGCTCAACATTTCTATTTGCGTACAGAAAATGTAATTTCGATCAGATCTCCTTAAGAGAAGAGAGTCAAAAGACAAATCAAACAACCGGTCAATAAATTACAAGCAGAGCGAAATCTCACGGAACATTTATTTCTAACATAAGGCAGGCTTTTAAGCCGGGAAATGCATGAACCATTCTGCTGAAAATCGAATCAATTTAATGAAGTAATAAACGGGAACAATGCCTCAAATTCTGTTCACGTGATTAGTTTTGTTAAGAAAAAAAGGTTTAATACTAAGCTGTAAGTTTGAATAAAATTGGCGAGGTAGTAGAGCAATGCTGTAAGAAGTGATAGTTGAAAGGAAGCAGAAACAGAGCAAAAGAAAAGAATAATGGTTGCTCAGGTAAGCAAAGCGGAGGCATAAACAGATTAAGGTGCATTTATGAATAATACATTTAATCTTGAATCACAATATATAGCACGCAATAACCACATCCTCCGAGCAGCTTCGCTTGTAATAGCGAAAAACAAAACTGTTTCCAAGTCGAAAAGGTAGCGAAGAAATTTGCGCATGAACATGAAATGAAAAGGAGCGAATTCATTTTGCATTGAATTAGGCAATTCTATGGAGTCGATCACAGCGGATCAAAGTCGACATGGGATCTCAGGTTTTTGCATTTAGAAGCTAAAAATAACTGCAATTGAGAGCATTTCTACTTTTCCTATAAATGAATTACAAAAAAGATACATAGCTGAGATGGATAACTTTGAGGTAAAGCGATATGATACGATACAATGGGCTATAGTGGGCAATAGCGTTGCTGGATTTTCGGCCAAATAGCAAGTTGTTCGTGTGTATTGAGTGAGAATAATGTAATGAGAAAAGGGAACAGTAGTGAAGAAATGAAATGGGAAGGGAAGACTAGTTGAGTAGCACAGGTAACACCAGACAAAGTGCTATTCAGGAAGTAAACACACACACACACACACGCACAAATCTCTACTCACATACACACGCAAGAGGGAAAAAAGATAGAACGAATGAAGGAAAATGCTTGATAGCGTATCCTCAAATTACCGCCTCACTTAAAACTCCCCTCTCCCCCCACTTCCCAGCCACACGCCCTACTTCAGCTCTATAATTACGAGCAATGAAAAATTCCCACATATACATTCATGCAGACAAACATACAAGTCTGATTACATTCCACTTTGCACAAGCACAAAGTTATGACAAAAAACTCAGATAAAGTGCGGAGTAAGAGAACTAAGATACAAAAGGCGCTAGAAACTGAAAAATTGCTTTTGTTAGCCGAGGAAATAGATCAAGCTCCGTGTGCGGAATAATGCACACAGCTAAAAAAAATGAAAAACCAGCTTCGGCATCATATCATATACATTTTTATTACTAAGTGATGGAGCAAGAAAACACAACATATATACGAGAAAGGAGACAGGGAGATTGTTTTTTAAGCTGCTTAGGAAAAAATGAAAAGAAGAACCATGGCCACCACTACCACTATTATGACCACAACCACAACCACAACTATGCCAGTCATGCGCCCACAATCTCATTTTCATTCGACTGATTGTTCGACCAAACAGCAAACATCTCTTCCACCTCTAATACCATCACTACTACTTTTACTACTACTACTACTACTACTACCACTGTTAATAATTCCAATGCTACTACTAACACTAAAGCTACTTATGGCAATAATGCTCCACTAGTACTGCCGCCGTACCAAACTCGAATACAAGCTATTATCTATGCTTCCCTGTCGAATGCAACGTTTTATTCCCAAATAAACAAGTCCAATTTTCCATATCCACACACAAACACATTCACGTGCAACATAGTTGTAGAAATATACAGTGATCAGCGTTGAATATTCCTCCAAACACTCCAAATACAACCAATGTCAATTACCTGTACTCCGAATACTACCACCACCAACACCACTGCTACAGCAGTATACAAGACCCCCTCCAAAAACATAGAGTGAAGCACACGTTGAGCAGTATAAATGCTTATGCATCGTTCTTCATCATATATTATACTTTAAGGTCTATTATTTATGCCTCTTTTATTAACGCGGATCCAAATTGGAGTGGAGCGAACTGAACGAACAGAGAAACATTCTGTGAGCTAGTCTACAATTTCAGGAGTAAACAAAAGAAGGGAGGGGGATAGGACAGGTACACCAGACCGTCCGACTGATTGTTTCCACTACGGGATAGTTAGTTAGCCAGATCTGTATTAAGTAATAACAAGAAAGCCCTAAGGCTTATTTCTGAATAGAACAGAAGTAGGAAAGGGAGAAAAAAAAGAGTAACAAAATACCTAACCAGCGTAACTATATGCTTCCATTGCTTTATTTTCCCCTCCTGCCTAATTCAGCGTAGCCTAGATAGTAGCTAGAGAGATAGCGAAGGGAAAAGACGTTCTTCATTTTTATTCACATGCGGATGTTTCATCAGCCAATCATATCACTCCGTTTAGACGCATGTTACGTCACACATGCAGCATTTCCTTCATTTTCAAGTAGAATTACTTGCCTGCTCATCCATATATATACATCTTATAATGGAGAAATAACAGGCGTGCTCAAAAACAGTACATACAAGGAGCGAGAAAGAGAGAGAGAGAGAGAGAGAGAGAGAGAGAGAGAGTGTGTGTGTGTGTGTGTGAGAGAGAGAGAGCGAGAGAGAGAGAGGGAAGAGGATAGCTAAATGCCAAAACAACCTCACTGGCTATTTCCCTGCCTGCTTTTATTGCCACAAAAATATTTCCTCCTCCAAAGCAGTACAGTGAATAGTGAGTACAATGTATAAGAGGAAGAGGTCAGAATACTTGCGAGTGATCTAACATTAAAGGTAGAGAAATTATGGGACCATGTTGAAAGCAGACAACATGCAAAGTCGATCAATTAATTGCTCAAACCATCAAATTTACAAAGTTTCAATGCATCAAAAACATGGATGATTGAGAATTAATTCTTTCTTTGAAAACTAATTTAAAAAAGATCAAATCAAGGATAAAAAAGCAACAAAGCAACCAAAACAACCTTTATGCTGACCAGAAATGTCAAAACTATCATGCGATTTCTGCAAATGAATGTTCAAAAGTAACCACCAGAACGGTTCAATGCTTTGCTCATCTAAGAGATCACAGCCACAGGACCCCAGCGCCGAAATGAGCAAAACTTTACACCAGAAAAGGGGAGCAAGTTTGGTTTTGTCCGTGTATGTTCCCAGGCGCCTAGGGACGGGACCAATCTTATCAATGCAGTATAAGTATCGTGAGTGGCAAGATTTGCCAGGTGTTCCAAACGCAACAAGCATAACATTTATCTTTCTCTAACTATCCATCATATCACCACTTCTAACAAATTGACCTGTTTGCAGTTGCTAATCGGGCAACCTTACTGCTTATTCTGTGTTCCATAAAATACCAAACTTAATCTTTTCATGAGAATTCCTCATAACAACAACAACTAGTCAGTAAAACAGAACAAAAAAATCATTCGAAACTCTTTCTTTCGGATTCTGCAGCTCAAAAAATATGTTAAAAATAAGGTTTGATTCCTAATGCAAAATTTTAGCCTCCACTAACTTCTCAAGGTGGTGCTCAAAATTTGAACCTTTTTAAAACTTTTTTCTGATAAGAATTGACGACGAAAAGTTTTCTAAAATCGTTTTAAATGAACTTTTAACGACAATTGTTTCCCGTCATAGATAGTGTTTAACGCACTAGAGTAACACTGTTGGCGCCATATAAACTTGTCTAGTAAAACTTGATCACACTACTCAGAAGAATGTTCTAGGAATCTGGTGGACACAAGTAATAACCCAATTAACGTGGCTGAAACGTTTGCTCGCCTGTACATTAACCCGTTCTTCGAAGTGGAATTTGACCTCGAGATACCAACACAGGGACCGAGGGTTGGTATTTAAAGAGGAGTGTTAGAAAGTTGAAAGAGAACCACCTAATGTAAATTGTGCATACCATAAGTTTGACATATCTTAACAAGAAGCTCTACTTGTTCAACGTACACTTGGTTAGAAAAATGAAGTCTTCAGAACAAAAGAATGTGACAAACGGTTAAGAGACGCCCAAGTTCAAGGGCTTAGGAAAATTTGGCAGAAATTTGCACGCTAGGCTTGCAAGTATGAGATGATTGTTCGAATCCACTACCGTTGAATTTTCATATCAATTGCACCTGCAGACACCCTAAAAATATTTGGCTGTTCTGCTAACTCTATTTACAGTCAATCCTGACTTTAACCCTAATTAGAAGCCCATATCAGATCCCAAAACTTGATAAAAAACCCTTATTTTTTCAACTTGTTTTCAACTGATGTTGTTCATTACTTATAATGCTTATTAGAGACGTAATTTCATTTCTTTGCAACGCTCAACTCTATTAACCACTCAACACATTTTGCTAACCTGAATGTGCCTACTCTCAAATGCAAACCTAGTTGTTACTAATTATTACTGTACAGATTTTTCAAAATAAAATTACCATGTATGAAGTTTAGATATAAAGTTAACAATATTTCACAATTCAGTTGACTAGAAATCTTCAATAAAACATTACTATAACCCTTGATAGCTAATCAAATTGCCGTTATATTGATAATTGTGTGCTACTGAATGTCTGGATTGTCCTTGTGTTTACATAAAGCTCAAATTAATTCATTGTTTACATAAACACATTGCTAATGGTAATTCAATACTCATAGATTAAGGCCATTTAATTTCGACACATTGCTCGTGCCATCAAAATTAAAACGAGGAAATATTTAGCGCTTTGACTCATCAGATTAATCACGTAAAAGTCAAACAACAATTATGCACTATCCGTTAATTCATTTTTAAATGTCATCAAGTTTAAATATTTGTCTGTCGAAAGACAAACATCATACTGCCAGACAGAGAATTGCAGCATCGTGAAAACAGTTTCAAAGATAACAAAACCAAATTATTAAACAGGAAAGATTTGCTGCAATACTGCAAATCGATAGACAAGCGGAACATGATGTCCGAAAATCTCAAATTAGCGATATCAACAAACTTATTGAGCAAAAGGACCGAGCGGCAAAATCGAAACCAATAATCAACAAACTACAAGAGATAAAAGATGAATTCATTGAATTGAGGAAAAGGAGGCAATTGGGAAAGATTATAAGAAAAAAATTTCCAATTGCCGTCTCACACTGCGGAAGAATCGAATCACAAAAATCAAGAAAAAAGCGAGCACTACAAATGACGTCTGTAGATCCAGTCACGACCCTAGAGATTTCAAGACAGTGATGGTATATTACAACACGGCAGTTCCGATGGAGCAGAGGATGCTGTTGAAGCAATTGGAGGAAGTGAAAACAGAGCGAAACAACGTGTGGGTGGGAACTTCATAAAGGGCAATTCCGGACCAGTGAAATCATTGGATGAAAGCCCGTTGAAGAAAGTACATACATGTACATCATTGATGTCATTACTCGTTTAACCCAACCGTTCCAAGTAGAATGAAGAAAACACGAAAAAAATGAAATAGATAACAAAATTGCACAGTGTCGAAAACAGAGCATCAGAAATAAAGTTTTCGGTATTCAAAAACAAACATGAGCGTCAAGTAGATGTAAAAGTCAAAACAAAGCTTCCGTCACTATCATCAGAATTTTCTACAAAAGTTTCTAGCGTCAAATCATTCAATTTGTGCGACGAAGGCTCGAAAATGAAAGTTGAAGAGTGGGTTGATAACCAATCAAAAGAAGATGCAGACTCATTTGTAGACAATTTTAAGTTCACCAATAAATTGAACGCACAGAAAACTGTTATGACGCCTCAACCCCTTTTTCGAGTAACACTTACGTGAGAAGGTTGCAATTTCCAAAGAGTATTGATGTGCAAGAAAAGTGACAACAAAAATTTTGGTTTTAAAAAATATATATATACCCAAAAACAAAAATATGCTCATAATCCATTCGGGTATATTACGTTTAATATCAAACCTTTCAGTTTGGGTTCAACCCTTCTTTACGTCCTAAGCTGAAACTAGCAGAATTCTCAGGCGATCCAAATGAATGGCCAGAGCACTTTTACAGCAACTTTAACCTAAAATCATTAATAAAAAGGAAACGCTAAAGCGATTGTTATTGGAATCGGATTCTCGGGTAAGATGTATCACAAGGCTTGGGAAGCACTTGGAATTTTGTACGCGCTCACTCAACCTTTCGTCAAACCTCACGATTCTAATGCCATCATGAAGTTTGCTCAAAATGTGTCAACGTGCTGTGCTGCAATAGTTCAAGCACAACGGTGATTTTTCATCTGAATAGGTATTAAATACTGCCTTGCAAAAACTTCCCTTGGATTTTAGAACCAAGTGGCTCTTCAAGCTAAAGCAAAAAGGAAAATATTAAGCTAGTTTTAGTGAATTCAGTGATTGCTTAAGCGAGGTAGGTTTTGTGCATGATAGCTTAGTCGCACAGTTTCCAAGTTCTGATAAATCGAAGCAGTTGAAATTCACACCACAAAAAAGACACAAAATACCACAATGTCATCGAACATTTCAAAGCCTTGAAGCCAAAAACAAACAATGTCTAATGAAAGATCGAGCTCATATACTTTACTCCTGTGCAAAAACCTTTCACCTTAACAGGAAAATACGAAAAGAAAAATTGTGATTTTCTTGTCTCGGTGGTCGTCATCTCATCAAAGACTGCAAGAAAGAGAGAACATGTGATGTGACCGGTTGCAAGGAAAACATCGCCGATTTCATAAAAACAATTCAAAGCCGAAGCAACAAACTGCTAACAATTTGCAAAAGAGATGTGAGCCAGCAGATCACGACAACGCAACATCAATATCTTCTACATCATTCATTGATGGGTCAACTTTACGTGGTAATTGCAACGAATCATCTAGGGGAGGTTTCCTTCAATTTATAAGTTTCACTTTCCAATGGCAAAAAGAAACAAACGACACTAAAACTTCTAGAAACAGAATCAAATATTTCATTCATGTAAGCTCAAATCAAATCAAATTAAAACTGAAAAGTGAAAAACTGTCATTAAACTCTTCTGGTCTTCGAGAAACACCTAGTGAAAACTTTTAGGCTAAGAACAAAGCATCAGTGGAAGGCAGTGAAACTTTACGGTTTTCTTCCATTCTCATCCTAAGATTAGTCTTGGTTCACATGAATGCAACTTCAGAGACCCGAAAAAGAAAATTCCACACCAACGCGATTGGCCTGATACTTCATTCTTAATAGCTGATTTGAAAATTATCATAAGACAGTAGCCAACACCTTCAAAATCCAATCGAATTTTACCAAAGCATCAACAAGCCATCCTATCGCTATGAGAGCTAAGCTCGGTTGGACCCTTAGCGGGAAAATCCAAGTCAAGAAACGAGCTATTTCAATTAGCACGAAACCGTACAATCAGACACTTCAGCAGAAAAACATTGCTGGGATGTATAATCTAATGCATCAAGTTCAAAAGAAGTTATAAAGCTGGCCTCACTTGGTCTGATGAGATTGGCGAATTTCCAAACAATTACATCTCTGCTGCCGCAAAAATCAAATAGATTGAGAAACGTTTTAAAAATGAGAAGACCTCTACATCGCTGTAGACTAAGAAAATGGCTTGGTTCGGAAAATTGATAAACATGAACTCGAATGTACCAGAAACAAACCGCAGTTGTATTTACTACAACATCCGGTTATCAATCCAAATAAACCCAAAAAAGTTTGTAGAGTTCGTACGGCTAAGTCGAACACAACGTCACCAAAAATTTCGAAGCCTGGAAGCCAGATACATAAACAATGTCCAAAAAAAGATCGAGCTCCTATACTTTACTCCTGTGCAAGACTCCTTTACCATAAGAAATAGACAAAAAGAACAAATTTTGTCTCAGTGGTCCTCATCTCTTCTACAAGTGCGAGGCAGAGAGAACTTGTAATGTGACCGGTTGTACGAAAAACATAACCAACTTCATTAAGAAAGTTCAACGCCGAAGCCACAAACTATTTTTAACAATTTGCCAAAGACACTTCAGCCAGCAGATCCTGATAATGCAAACTCGTGGTAATGAAAATGTAATAATAAGCAATAATAAAAAGTAATCATGAAAACTTTGTGGCTGAGATCAAAGCAGCAGTGGAAGGCAGTGCAACTTAGCGCTTTTTTTCAATTCTCATCCTATGATTAGTCATGGTTGTAATGAGTACAATTTCAGAAACCAGAAAATGAAATTGCCTCGCCAAAACGGTTGGCCTGATATTTCATTCCCTTCAGCTGATGTTAAAATTGTCAAAAGACAGGACCCATATCAACTACAAAAACCAATCGAAGTTTGCCAAAGCACCAACTCAAGCCATATTTCCGGTATGAAAACATATCTCGGTTGGACAATTAGCAGGAAAAATCAAGTCGAGGAACTCGGCCGTAAAATCAAATCGCTAGAGAACTGTTGCGAAAAAAGATGTGAAGACCTCAACGATCGCTGTAGAGGTAGAAATTGGCTTGGCTTACTTCGGAAACTTGATAAATATGAATTCAAAGATACCAAAAACAAACAGCAGTGGTATTTACCACAACATCCGGTTATCAGTCCATTTAACGCAAAACAGGTTGTAGAGTTTGTAATTCTAAGTTGAACACAATGTCATGCAGCATTTCAAAGCCTGGAAGCCAAATACATAAACAATGTACAATGAAACATCGAGCTCGTATAGTTTACTCCTGTGCAAAAATCTTTTAGCATAACAGAAATATACGAAAAGAATAAACTTTGTTTCCTTTGTCTCAGAGGTCCTCATCTCATCAAAAAGCAACAAACTGCTTCTACCAACTTGCCGAAGGCACGTGAGCCAGCAGATCACGACAACGCAACATCAATATCTCCAACATCATTCATTGATGAGTCAACTTTACTTGGTAATGGCAATGAATCATCTAGGGGAGGTTTCCTTCAAATTGTAAGTGTCACTATCCAAAGGCAAAAAGGAACAAACGACATTTGAACTTCTAGAAACAAAATCAAATATTTCATTCATATAAGCTGAAATCAAATCAAATTAAAACTGAAAAATGAAACTTTTCTGGAGTTCATGGTCTTCGAGAAACACCTAGTGAAAACTTTTGCGGCTAAAAACAAAGCAGCAGTAGAAGGCTGTGAAACTTAACGGTTTTATTCCATTCTCATCCTAAGATTAGTCTTGGTTCACATGAATACAACTTTACAGACTCGAAAATTTTTCACCAACGCGATTGGCCTGACACTTCATTCTCAATAACTGATCTGAAAATTATCATCAGACAGCATCCAACACCTTCAAAATCCAATCGAATATTACCAAAGCATCAACAAGCCATCCTATTGCTATGAGAGCTAAGCTCGGTTGGAAAGTTAGCGGGAAAATCCAAGTCAAGAAACGAGCTATTTCAATTAGCACGAAACCGTACAATCATATAAACCCAAAAAAAGTTTGTAGAGTTCGTACGGCTAAGTCGAACACAATGTCATCGAACATTTCAAAGCCTGGAAGCCAGATACATAAACAATGTCCAAAAAAAGATCGAGCTCCTATACTTTAATCCTGTGCAAGACTCCTTTACCATAAGAAATAGACAAAAAGAATAAATTTTGTCTCAGTGGTCCTCATCTCATCTACAAGTGCGAGGCAGAGAGAACTTGTAATGTGACCGGTTGTACGAAAAACATAACCGACTTCATTAAGACAATTCAACGCCGAAGCCACAAACTATTTTTAACAATTTGCCAAGGACACTTCAGCCAGCAGATCCTGATAACGCAACCTCGTGGTAAAAATGTAATAATAAATAATAATAAAAAGTAATCATGAAAACTTTGTGGCTGAGATCAAAGCAGCAGTGGAAGGCAGTGCAACTTAACGCTTTTCTTCAATTCTCATCCTAAGATTAGTCATGGTTGTAATGAGTACAATTTCAGAAACCTGAAAATTAAATTGCCTCGCCAACACGATTGACCTGATATTTCATTCTCTTCAGCTGAAGTTAAAATTGTCAAAAGACAGGACCCATATCAACTTCAAAAACCAATCGAAGTTTGCCAAAGCATCAACTCAAGCCATCTTTCCCGTATGAAAACATATCTCGGTTGGACCATTAGCAGGAAAAATCAAGTCAAGAAACTAGCTTTTTGAAATCCTACTCGGCCGTGAAATCAGACATTTTAGCAGGTCACATTATTGGTGGGATGTAGAATCTTTTGTATCAAGTTTTAATACGAGCAGTAATTAAAAAGAATGAAAAGCTTTGGAAAAGCTGAAAAACACAATTAATTTTAGAGAAAGAAGGTATCAAGTTGGCCTCCTTTGGTCTGATGAATTTAGAGAAATTCAATTCAATTACATCTCCGCTGCCGCAAAAATCAAATCGCTAGAGAACTGTTGCGAAAAAAGATGTGAAGACCTCAACGATCGCTGTAGAGGTAGAAATTGGCTTGGCTTTCTTCGGAAACTTGATAAATATGAATTCAAAGATACCAAAAACAAACAGCAGTGGTATTTTCCACAACATCCGGTTATCAGTCCATTTAACGCAAAACAGGATGTAGAGTTTGTAATTCTAAGTTGAACACAATGTCATGCAGCATTACAAAGCCTGGAAGCCAAATACATAAACAATGTACAATGAAACATCGAGCTCGTATAGTTTACTCCTGTGCAAAAATCTTTTAGCATAACAGAAATATAGGAAAAGAATAAATTTTGTTTCCTTTGTCTCAGGGGTCCTCATCTCATCAAAAAGCAACAAACTGCTTCTACCAAATTGCCGAAGGCACGTGAGCCAGCAGATCACGACAACGCAACATCAATATCATCAACATCATTCATTGATGATTCAACTTTGCTTGCTAATGATAATGAATCATCTAGGAGAGGTTTCCTTCTAATTGTAAAAGTGTCACCAACCAATGGCAAAAAGAAACAAACTAAACTGAAACTTCTAGACACAGGATCAAATGATTCATACATGTAAGCTCAAACTAAATCATTTCAAAACCGAAAGCACACAAACCGTCATTGAAGCTTTCTGGAGTTAATGGTCCTCGAGAAATATCAAGTGAAAATGCTTGTGGCTGAGAACAAAGCAGCACTGGAAGGCAGTCAAATTTTACGGTTTTCTACATTCTCATCCTAAGATTAGTCTTGGTTCAAATGAGTACAACTTCAGAGACTTGAAAAAGACATTTCCTCACCAATGCGATTGGCCTGATACTTCATTCTCAATAGCTGATGTGAAAATTATCATAAGACAGTAGCCAACACCTTCAAAAATCAATCCAATTTTGCCAAAGCATCAACAAATCATCGTTTCGCTATTTCACTACCAACTGGGATTATTTTACAATCTCCTATTCTAGCACCTCTTATTGTTTGCCTTTTAAAAGCAAAATTAAATCTTCAATTGTTAGCAACAATCACTGATCGAAAAGAAGGCTGATAAAAACATGGTCATCATGAATCATTAGAGGAAACTTACGGCGCGTCGTCTGATTTTAAACCAGTCAAGAATAGTAATCCAATTTGCAAACTATAACCATTCCCTGATCACGAAGGAATTATTCGTTTGAAAGGGAGACTGAACAAATCATGTTTAACATGAGACCAGAAACATCCAACTGATCTCAAATTCAACCACTCAGCTGTCAAGCTTCTTGTTGAACATGAACACAAACTGTAAAATCATCAAGGAGTTGGAAAAAATCTTCACAAACATTCAGAACAGTTGCTTTAGCGACGAAAGAGCCATTAAAAGTCGAAACAATCGAACAATTGCTTCAAGTTCCGGGAATAAGCCGTTAAAAATCTTACACCCGAGATGGCCGACTTACCACGTCAAAGAGTTGAAGGCGGACCTTATCCTTTTGTCTATACGGGTGTAGATTATTTTTAACTTTTGAAGTAAGCTTCCAACGCAATTTGTAGCGCTTGTGTTGTCTCTTTACCTGTCTGATTAAAAGAGCTGTCCATATTAAAGTGGAACGATTTTGGCACAGTCGTGCATAGCAGCAGTATTTAAATATTGTCATAAAGAAAACAGAGCCGTTGATGTGAAAAAGATACCATTATAGAGGGGGGATTTCGGCCCTTAATAATTACGAACTGCTGTACAATGGAACCATTGAACTCATCAAGCTCCGACAAAAAAAATTGCGAAGAACGCGCATGCAAAATTCTCAAAATATTTGAAATAATCTATGACGCTCTCGCTAACCCAGTTTATTTTTAAAACCCATTTTAACTCGAATTAGGAGAACTTCACTATCAACTGGGATCGTTTCACAATCTCCTATTGTACCATCTCTTATTGTTTGCCTTTTAAAAGCAAAATTAAATCTTCAATTGTTAGCTACAATCATTCATCGAAAAGAAGGCTCTGAAAAAACATGGTCATCATGAATCATTCCAGGAAACTTACAGCGCGTCGTCTGATTTGAAACCAGTCAAGAATAGTTATCCAATTTGCAAACTATCACCATTCATTGAATACGGAGTTTTTTGCCTGATAACGAGCAAGTCAGTAAATTGTCGGAGTAAAAAAATCGTTTCAAAAGTGAAAACTAAAGAAAAATTAAACGATGACTTGTAAATTAGGAGGAAAAAACTGATGTACAATTGACATTTGATTACTCATATGTATTCTATATGTGAGATGCATTCTCAACAAATGTTAAAAATGTGTTTGGATTAAAGCATATGTTTGATCGCCTCTTCTTTAAAACATGAATAAAAGAACGTTATCTGCTGCTCATGAGATGCTATTCAATTTTTATTAAATGTGATGATCTGATTTTCCCACTTTAAGGTTTGATCTGTTGATTAGTTTCGGAAAAGGTCAATATTATAACTGATTGAAGGACAACAAGGCAAAAAAAGTTTTTTAGAACTTACTTTCCAGAAGTTTACCGTTTTGCTTCCTTACATCACTTCTCTTTGTGAGAGATTCCTGACAACATGTTAAACCAGATGTTCTTCTGTTTTACAGATATTCTCTGTTGTGTTCCTGATATTATCTTTTTCCTGCTTTCTTCACGCTAATATTTTCTGAGGGAATCCTGATGCCCTCTGCAGCCAAAGTGACATGATCTCTGAATCTAAAGAAACAAGATGTTCCTACATATTCTTGGCTTTTTCGATGATTTTGTTTAGACTTCATAGTATGACTTCAATCGAAATAATGAATGAACCTGATTTCTTTTCGGGGTAGAAGTTGCTCTCAACTCGCAATTGTGGTTTTTCTACTCGACGATTGCCTTCCCTGTCAAAAACGACTGATATTTGCCGGACAAAATAACAATTAATCAAACCGCAGTTTCAATTATATTAGATCATTATCTTTCGGAAAGCTGTTTTTTTTCTTTTACCTTTTGTCATAAACTCTATTGAAGAATAACTTACTTGATTTTTATCGAGTTCAAACTTGTTGCATTCAAGTACGAATTTCAAAACGTAATAGGCATGAATCATACAGCTTGTTTTGTATTAAACGAAAGGGAAATCTATCCACAGTCTGCACGAGTCAAGTTCGAGTTTGTGTTCTAAAAATAGCCTCTAGGTAAAATTTCTATAGAACGTAGAACGGTTCAAACGCATGTTTGCAGACGTCTAACATGTAATTTAAAATGTACTATTTTTCACCTTTCACGTAAGCAATCTCTGAGCCTGCATACGCAAAACCAATAAATAGTTAATTTACATTGGCAGCACAGATTTCAGGTACTGCACGAATGCGTTCTCGACAAAATAAACAGACTGGATTTATAGCCCTCGAGCATACAAACTTTATTCTCCACATCCAAGTGCTTGATTAAATACCCCTTATAAACGAAGGAATTAAACCTGTCCATTTCATAATGGAGTTAGGAAAGTCTTTCAAATCTTTAGGCCACAATCTTAATATATTGGGAATAATTTCCAAGAAATTTTTATCCGCGCGCATGATCGGACTTGTTTGGGTAAAATCAGCCAAAAACTGGCTTCAGGGGTACTGGTGTCCTACTACTCGCATTGTCTATCACTTTACGAAGTGCGCCTTGGGTTGCAAATAATCTTGGGGGCGGAAACAGTACAAATTTTGAATACTAATTGTTACAACATTATATAACGATAAAATCGAGTATCAGCGTGAAATGACAAAGATAGGGAGTCAAAATGGATCTTTTTCGTTTGCCCCTCCCCCAGTTAGTTATGCACCCCCGCAACAGGGCACGTATCATTAAATAGTAATTCATTATGTAACTTATGTAAAAAATATGGCGCGTGCGTCTGGGGGGTGCAAACAATATGCACCCACTAACCTGGTGTGTGTGGGGGGGGGGGGGGGGGCACAAACGGAAACGATCCGTCAAAACTAACAGGGCTGAAAAAGCGGGAAACCATTTCATCGGTTCTTAACTTTTTTAGAGAAGGGGTAAATCCAACAATAGGCCCCTAAAGCTTCGCTGTACAATTATTGAGGAGATATAATAAGTTGGAGCCGTCGAAGACGTTGCGCAGAATACCAAAGACCACAACAGTCGGACGTCCTTTTCTCTACATTATTATACAGCGACATGCACATGAAAAAACTGATCTATTCTGCCCCCCCCCCCAAAGCTCAGTTTCCATAAGCTTTACGCCCGCAGACGCACGTGCTATTTATTTACGGATCAATTCTGTCCCCCCATCACAGCTTAGTGGGCATAACTTTTCAGCCCCCAGGCGCATGTGATATTTTTTCGCAGTAACCTGTTATGTAACAACACTAATTGTAATTGAGAGTGGGGGGACACTGGGAGCGAAACAGAATAGATCCTTATTTACATAGTAACGTGCTATATAACAACACAATTTTTAAGTATAAATAACAGGGGGCGGGGGGAACATATCCGAAAAAAAACTAAGCATCATAAGCTATATATTGTCGCCCATGAAATACATGTAGTTTCAATAATCCGAGCTACACGCAATGACAGTTTTCAAGTCTTTGATAATTTGCTTTGTTTGCTACAATTTCAAGTCAGAGTAATCAAAATTTTTCTTCCGACATTCACCAAAACATCAATTACAAATAAACAATTTCGTACATTCATCGAAAAAAACGAACAGATACGACTTACACTCCAGGGAACTGCTGCGTAAAATTGATATTATTACCATGCTCAAATCAACAACACCTAAAAAAAAAGAAAAGGAAACATAAGTGTAATCAGCAGTTGTACAATAACGAACAAGGTAACCATAAAAAGTAAGAAATAAGAGAGTAGAATGCAAATGAACAATAATCCCATAGTCAGAATAGCACCCAAGTAAGGTAACTTCTCTTTCCAATACAAGTAGGGGCGAGGCAAGAGGGGGGAGGGGGGTTGTAAACACATCAATAGGGGAAATAGTGGAAATAATGCCATGAAAGCAAACATCTGCATTTAAGCCTCGTTTTTTATTACAGTCGAGAACGCACGTGGGAAATTAATACAAGGCAGAAAAGGCACAAAGACTAAAGTAGTAGGTAGTAGTAAAAGACTTTATTAGCTGCATTGAACGCTCAAAAATAAAAATGAAAATCATGCACTCTTAATATCAAAAATTTCCGGCAATTAGAAAAGCCCGTTATGAGAGAGAGAGAGAGAGAGAGAACACTATATTATTGTATAAGGATAACTAACGCTAAATATCGCCCTCATCATCTCTTTCGCGCCCTCATCATATTTTCAGAGAGAGAGAGAGAGAGAGGAGAGAGAGAGAGAGAGAGAGAGAGAGAGAGAGAGAGAGCGAGCGAGCGAGCGAGCGAGCGAGAAAAACACGAATTCAATTTCAAGTATAAAAACAATGCGTTATTCAAATTGAAAGTGTAATAAGAATAAAGGGAAAAAGTTTTTTGAACTGATAATAATGAAAAACAAAGTGCATTAAGTTAGTGATTATATATTATATAAAAGATGAAACCATTCCAAATGCAACCATAAAAAGTTGGAGGATAATTTTTCGACTCAAAAAAATTTTGTAAAAAAACTTTCCGATGATTTTTTAGTCTGCACCTGGTAAGCTTCTTATTGCAACTGGTAAGGAATTCCACTTAAGATTGGTGAAAAATGAGTTTCCTAGAAAGGTCGATGATCTGTGGTCTTGAAAAAAGATGAGATTATTCGGATTTATTCTGTTTCGCCCCCCCCAGTGTTTTTATGACCCCAGTTACAAATATGTTGTTATATAGCAAATTACTATGTAAGGAAATAGCACTTTCGCCTGGGGGTCACAAAAGATTTGTGCTAAGCTGGGGGCCAAAACCGAAAAGATGCAATTATTCTATAATATATACAATTAGCACTGGGGAGACTAACACATTGCTCGAATGTTTTCTTGTTACCTTTGATGTAGTCAAAAATATAGAGTAAAGCTTTTTTGCTGAATGCGTTGGTCAATGCTCAAAACATTTTTTTGATAAGCGCAGTTCACATGATGACTTTATGAGCGGAAAAATGCAATTTTCGAACGCAGTTATCTGTCTTTCCAGTTAAATCAACAAATTTTTCCTTATACCAATGAAGAAAAACCCACTGTCGTCAAGATGAGAAAACAATGGCATCTAATAAAGCTTTTTAAAGATTTTATTTCATAATTATTTTTAGGGAGCTGATTCCTCATTGTTTTGATACTTATTGCCATCTTTTGTGAAACTTTTCGCATGGCCTTCAAAAGTTAAGTGACAGTCAAGTATAATTCAGAGTTAATTGCTTTCAGTTTTAATTTTTATTTCTTGGTTGTCCAGTTGAATTGCTTCCGATAAATTGTGACGTTCATCACTGTGTTTGCAAGCATAACCGACTAACTTCAGAAGAGATCGGCGAGCGGTTGGCTTCGTCAGTAGCTAGGCAAGTTTTAGGGAGTCTAGCTTCAGCTTTATTGAAGGGGCTTACATGAGCGCAGCGGGGGATGTACCGGGGGCTGATGGCGTGGCAACAGTAGGGGTGGAGGTTAGTCTCTAATAACCACCCTTCACATCATAAGTATAAGTATGTCTCCAAAACAGTTTGAGCTGAAACAGAGCTGAGACACTAAGAGCACTTAATGCCAGCTGGACGCTTCCTGTTTATCCCATTTTTAAGGACGAAAAGTCAAAAGCGTCAGACAAACAATTGGTCAAACGAAAAATTGCATAAAAACAGACAAACAAGACTAATATAATTGCCACAAACTTCGTTTGAAACCAATTAAAAACAAATGCAATCGGATTTGGTAGCATTTAATATTAGCTCATGTCACTTGAAATACAAATATGCTTTGGCAAGATTCTGCTCTAAATGAAGCTTTGCGGTTTTACTGGATTTGTTTACCAAAAATCACAGTCACCAGCATATTGAACTTAGTGCTATTTCCATTAATTGTATGAATGATGTCATTGACAAAGATATCAAATAGGATTCGACCAAGCACTCTGCCTAGCAGAACGCTTCTTTACCTAATACCAGCTCGACTATACTTCGTTTGCAGGCACACAATGTAATCTTTCGGAAAGAAAACTTTCTATGATCGACATTGAATTCAGTGAGAAACCAATAGAAAAATTTTGTAGCAACTTCATGTGATATTGAATCAAAAGCTTTTGAGAGGTCTAAAACTACAAAATTAACAATCTCCTTGGAATCAATTGCCTTCATGAACAATTCTATTGAGTATAGCAAAGAGCCATGAGTCGAATAACTTAATCTTTAACAAAAATGCAATGGGTTTAGAATTTGTTCTCTTTGGCCTCGACAATACAAGTCTAGTTCCAAGTCTTGCGTCTACACACTCAGTTCAAATTCACTACTGAGCAATTCTAGATACCAATGCTGACTGGGCAAGTCGAGATACCAGTACTAGATACCAATAAAACTATGATGTCACTTTTTAATTGCTCTCCTAGAAGCAAAAATTGTAAAACGTGTGTCTTTTTTATGCAAAAATTTCTCTTGACGATTTTGACTTTTCGAGTGAACTTTACAACCTTGACTTTTTGCGTTCGGCGTGATCTAAAATTCTCTCTCAATCACGATTTCAAGCAGCTGAACTCAGTTGGAGACAATTTAATACTGAATGTCAAACGAAAAGTGCGCCGAAACTGGTGCAATATCTCAGTTTAAATATTAGTAGTGCTATATCTTAACCTCTAAGGCGGTTATTTGAAGCCCACTAATGAACGTCTTAGTCCCATTTAGGCTCCCCCTCCCCTTCCCCCGACTGAAGCAGGCTCCGATTGATTAGAGCTCCTACTAGTCGTTCGAGAGCAGTTCTTGCGACGTTTAGTCGGCTATGTCTGCACTTGACAGTCTTGTGCACGTCTTCGCGTTCCGGAATCAAACACGCGGTGAGCTCAGATGGGATGATGATGATGGCCTAGACATCACAAGTCTAATTCCAAGTCCTGAATCTTAACTTGGTTCGAATTAAGGCAGCAAAACAGCACACATTTTACGTTTTTAGCAATAAGGTAACCCGGACCTTACGCCAAGTCATTTTCACTACGGGGCAAGTCTAGTTACCAATGCTGACTGGGCAAGTCTAGCTACCAATACTAGATAAAAAAACAACTATGATGTCACCTTTTAATTGCTCTCGTAGAGAAGCAATTAATGTAAACGTGTCTTTTTAATGAAAAATTTTGACTTCACCGTTTTGACTTTTCTAGTGACTTTCACGCCCTCGACGTTTTGCGTGGTCTAAAATTCTCTCAACATCACAATTTCAAGCAGCTGAACTCAGTAGGAGACAATTTAAAACTGAAGGTAAAATGAAAAGTGCGCCGAAACTGATGCCATTTTTCACTTCAAATCTTAATAGTGGTATATTTCAACCTCTAATGTGGTTATTTGAAGCCCACTATTGAACTTCTTAGTCCCATTTAGGCTCCCTTCTCCCTTCCCCCTCCAACTGAAGCCGGTTGCAATTGATTAGAGCTCCCACTAGCCCTTCGAGATCAATTCTTCCGACGTTTAGCCGGTTATGTTTGCACTTGTCAGTCTTGGGCACGTCTTGGCGTTCTGAAATCAACCATGCGAAGAGCTCAGAATGGATGAAGATGATGGCCTCGACATTACAAGTCTAATTCCATGTCTTGAATCTTTTCACTTAGTTCAAATTAATCCAGCAAAACAGCACACATTTCACGTTTTTAGAAATAAGGTAACCCGGACCTTACGCCAAGTCACATCAACTACTCGAGAAGTCCAGATACCAATGCTGACTGGGCAAGTCGAGAAACCAATACTAAAAACCAATACAACTAGGATGTCATTTTTTTCGCTTGTCAGTCTTGTGCACGTCTTGGCGTTCTGGAATCAACCATGCGAAGAGCTCAGAATGGATGATGACGATGGCCTAGAAATTACAAGTCTATTTCCGAGTCTTGAATCTTAAATTGGTTCGAATTAATGCAGCAAAACAGCACATTTCACATTTTTAGCAATAATTTAACCAGACCTTACGCCAAGTCATGTCCACTACTGGGTAAGTCTAGATACCAATGCTGACTGGGCCAGTCTAGATAACAATACAACTATGATGTCATTTTTTTAATGATCTCCTAGAGAAGCAATTATTGTAAACGTGTCCTTTTAAGGCACAATTTTCGCTTGACCGTTTTGACTTTTCGAGTGACATTTACGCCCTCAACTTATTGCGTTTCGCGTGATATAAAATTTTTTCTCAATCACAATTTCAAGCAGCTGAACTCAGTTGGAGACAATTTAATACTGAATGTCAAAAGAAAAGTGCGCCGAAACTGATGCCACTTTTAACTTTAAACCTTTATAGTGGTATATTTTAACCTCTAATGTGGTTATTTGAAGCCCACTATTGAACTTAGTCCCATTTAGGCTCCCTCCTCCCCCCAACTGAAGCAGGCTGCAATTGATTAGAGCTCCGACTAGTCGTTCGAGAGCAATTCTTCCGAAGTTTAGTCGGCTATGTTTGCACTTGTCAGTCTTGGGCACATCTTGGCGTTCTGGAATCACCCTTGTGAAGAGTTCAGAACGGATGACGATGATGGCCTCGACATTACAAGTCTAATTCCATGTCTTTAATCTTCTCACTTAGTTCAAATTAATCCAGCAAAACAGCACACATTTCACGTTTTTAGCAATAAGGTAACCTGGACCTTACGCCAAGTCATATCCAATACTGGCAAGTCTAGATACGAATGCTGACTGGGCGATTCCAGAAACCAATACTAGAAACCAATACAACTATGATGTCAATTTTTGCACTTGCCAGTCTTGGGCACATCTTGGCGTTCTGGAATGAACCATGCGAAGAGCTCAGAATGGATGAAGATGATAGCCTAGAAATAACAAGTCTATTTCCGAGTATTGAATCTTGAATTGGTTCGAATTAATGCAGCAAAAAAGCACACATTTCACCTTTTTAGCAAAAATTTAACCCAGACCTTACGCCAAGTCATGCCCACTACTGGGTAAGTCTAGATACCAATGCTGACTGGGCATGTCTAGATAACAATACAACTATGATGTCATTTTTTTAATTGATCTTCTAGAGAAGGAATTCTTGTAAACGTGTCCTTTTTAGGCACAATTTTCGCTTGACCGTTTTGACTTTTCGAGTGACATTTACGCCCTCAACTTTTTACATTTCGCGTGATCTAAAATTTTCTCTCAATCGCATTTTCAAGCAGCTGAACTCAGTTGGAGATAATTTAATACTGAATGTCAAAAGAAAAGTGCGTCGAATCTGATGCCACTTTTAACCTTAAATCTTAATAGTGGTATATTTTAACCTCTAATGTGGTTATTTGAAGCCCACTATTGAACTTAGTCCCATGTAGGCTCCCTCCCCCCCCAACTGAAGCAGGCTGCAATTGATTAGAGCTCCCACTAGTCGTTCGAGAGCAATTCTTCCGAAGTTTAGTCGGCTATGTTTGCACTTGTCAGTCTTGGGCACATCTTGGCGTTCTGGAAAGAACCATGCGAAGAGCTCAGAATGGATGATGATGCTAGCCTAGAAATAACAAGTATATTTCCAAGTCTTGAACCTTAAATTGGTTCAAATTAATGCAGCAAAACAGCACACATTTCACGTTTTAAGCAATACGGTAACCTGGACCTTACGCCAAGTCATATCCATTACTGGCCAGTCTAGATACCAATGCTGAATGGGCGATTCCAGAAACCAATACTAGAAACCAATACAACTATGATGTCATTTTTTGCACTTGCCAGTCTTGGGCACATCTTGGCGTTCTGGAATGAACCATGCGAAGAGCTCAGAATGGATGAAGATGATAGCCTAGAAATAACAAGTATATTTCCCAGTCTTGAACCTTAAATTGGTTCGAATTAATGCAGCAAAACAGCACACATTTCACCTTTTTAGCAATGAGGTAACCCGGATCTTACGCCAAGTCAAGTCCACTACTGGGTAAGTCTAGATACCAATGCTGATTGGGCAAGTCTAGATAACAATGCAACTATGATGTCATTTTTTGCACTTGTCAGTCTTGTGCACGTCTTGGCGTTCTGGAATGAACCATGCGAAGAGCTCAGAATGGATGATGATGATAGCCTAGAAATAACAAGTATATTTCCAAGTCTTGAATCTTAAATTGGTTCGAATTAATGCAGCAACACAGCACACATTTCACCTTTTTAGCAATGAGGTAACCCGGACCTTACGCCAAGTCAAGTCCACTACTGGGTAAGTCTAGATACCAATGCTGACTGGGCAAGTCTAGATAACAATACAACTATGATGTCAATTTTTTAATTGATCTCCTAGAGAAGCAATTATTGTAAACGTGTCCTTTTTAGGCAAAATTTTGGCTTCACCGTTTTGACTTTTCGAGTGACTTTCATGCCCTCGACGTTTTGCGTGATCTAAAATTCTCTCACAATCACAATTTCAAGCAGTTGAACTCAATAGGAGACAATTTAATACTGAAGGTCACATGAAAAGTGCGCCGAAACTGATGTCATTTTTCACTTCAAATCTTAATAGTGGTATATGTCAACCTCTAATGTGGTTATTTGAAGCCCACTATTGAACTTCTTAGTCCCATTTAGGCTCCGCTCCCTTCTCCCCTCCCCCTCCAACTGAAGCAGGCTGCAATTGTTTAGAGCTCCCACTATCCCTTCGAGATCAATTCTTCCGACGTTTAGCCCGCTATGTTTGCACTTTTCAGTCTTGGGCTCGTCTCGGCCTTCTGAAATCAACCATTTGAAGAGCTCAGAATGGATGAAGATGATGGCCTAGACATCACAAGTCTAATTCCCAAGTCTTGAATTTTAACTTGGTTCGAATTAATGCAGCAAAACAGCACACATTTCACGTTTTTAGCAATGAGGTAACCCGGACCTTACGCCAAGTCATGTCCACTACTGCGTAAGTCTAGATACCAATGCTGACTGGGCAAGTCTAGATAACAATACAACTATGATGTCATTTTTTAATTGATCTCCTAGAGAAGCAATTATTGTAAACGTGTCCTTTTTAGGCACAATTTTCGCTTGACCGTTTTGACTTTTCGATTGACATTTACGCCCTCAACTTTTTGCGTTTCGCGTGATCTAAAATTCTCTCTCAATCACAATTTCAAGCAGCTGAACTCAGTTGGAGACAATTTAATACTGATTGTCAAATGAAAAGTGCGCCGAAACTGATGCCACTTTTCACTTTAAATCTTAATAGTGGTATATTTTAACCTCTAATGTGCTTATTTGAAGCCCACTGTTGAACTTCTTAGTCCCATTTAGGCTCCCCCCCCCGACTGAAGCAGGCTGCACTCAATTAGAGCTCCCACTATAAAATTCTATAAAATTTGATTCATAAAAAATTGTTTCATATTAAGAAGTTTAATCTAATCTTCAGTATGGCTTTAGAGCAACTGAACAACTGTTGATGCAGTTCGATTTTAAACTAAAAACGATTTCAAAACACGCTGAAAAGTGACGAGTACTAGTTGCACATTCTTGAATTGACAAAAAAACACCCTATACTGCCAGTCAATGTATCTTATTGGAGATAGCATGATTTTCGAACGAAAGGTCCTGTTTGTATGTTAATCCACGCAACTCATAGTGTTCAAAATGTTCAAGTTGCTTGCAGCTGTTGTTTTAGATATTGTTCTTCAGAAAACCGTTGCTCGTTCTAGGGCTTTTGCTTCTCTTAATATAAGTGAATGATTTAAACAAAACAAAAGAGTCCGAGAAAACTTGTTGATGAATCTATCACGGTCAGATTAAACGGTAATACAAACTTTTGCTAGGTCAGCAGTCGTTTTGAGCAAACATGGATAACAGCTAGAAAAATTCAGCGATCGGTTAAAGGAAAAAAGTTACTGTTTTAACATCGAAAGTCGATGGATTTTGGAAAAAAACAGCACAAAATTGGACAATTTAAGATTAACGGTCAAATTATTGGAAATTTTGATACAAAATGCTATCTAGCAATAACAACAGACAATAATTCGTCATTCAACAACCTTAGAAATCTGCAAACCAAAACTCAAAAATCAATGGTCTGCTTTACAGACTCGGAAAAATTGAAGAATAACCAGATGGCTCGAATTTTTAAGAGTTTATCAACGCCCAACCAAATCTCCCATAAGGGGTTCTGACTTACGGAATTTCTGCCCCTATTTATACATCACAAATCAATTAAAAAAATCATCACTCACAAAAAAGAAAGTAACAATATTGAACTCCTAAAAAAGAATTTTTCAGCAAGAGCTGCGTACTATCTGAGATCACGTCCTTGTGAAAAATTTGCTAAATTAGAAATATCATTTAAAAGAGGAAAAAACAACAATGAGGAGAGAATGCGTTGATCGAGAGAAATTGACCAATAGTCTAAAACACAAGGATCGGAAATTGATTAATATTTTACGGTTTACTAAACCTTATTTTGAGAATGAAATCTTGAAAATGAAAGATCGACAGCTCAAAAGTTTTTGTCAGTTTTTTTTAGAAAGCTGTATCCTTAACTATCACGATTCACAAAAACGTTTCTTTTAATTGTTCCGACCCCACTTGTGGGGGGAGGAACTATATACTCAAATGCTTTTTTTGTTCACTCAATTTTGGCCGATCGATATATTCATCGTACAGAGTTGTGAGTGGTATCATTGAAAAGCGCTTCCAGCGCAGAATATGGAATTAAAAAAAATTTTGTGAATTTTGTTTTATAGAGCGAGCTATCGTGGTTTAAATTTTTGTGAATATTAGAACAATCTGCCTTATTTTTATTCACATTTTCCGGAAATTTCGCCTAAAATTTTATCAATTTTGCTAAAATATGAAAAAATTGTTAACAATAGTACTGTTGATTTTATTTTCAAAGACAAAAAAAAGTATTGTTAACTATTTTGATTAAATTTTTTTGGCCAAATTTTTGGCTAAATATTTCAAATTTCAGCATCTTCATCATAAATTGTCCAAAATATGATCTTTTGGTCCACTTTGATTAAATTTGCCGGAAGTACATACCCAAAAACAACTAACACAATTTTCTTCGACAACAATGGGAGCTAGGGCTACTTCCACATCTGTGTTGATTAGTCTGGAATTAAAATTTTGCCGTTTTTTGCTAACTTTACTCTATAATTATCAAAAACGCAGCATTTGTTTTTTATGTTTTAACTAAAATATCTAGATCTATAACATTTGAAACAATTGAGTGTTATTAATAGACGAACTGCAATAGATAGGCTGGTTTTAGTATAAACTTGCACTTGTTCCGTCATAAGCAGAAAAGTAGCAATCTAGCATATAAAAGTAACTCCACAGGTAGCATAGTTTTGCATGCACACGAAATAATTGTGAACGGGTTTAACAAGTAGGCTAAAGTCAACTATTTTTGCATAATGTTCCACGCTTCGTTTTCCAGCATTGAAAACTTCGTACGCATCCTTATCAAACTCCGTTTGCGACAGCAGTTTTTCCTCCTCTTGTCGCTGCTCAAGATAAGTCTCACAACATTTGAACAGTGAATAACCGGCAAGAATATCACAAAACAGAAGGAAGAAAAACGCAAAATCTACTTCAAATTTTGCCGAAATATTTTGTAGTTGTATGAAAAATTTAAGCAATAGTGGTTGATTGTGAAAAAGTGACCCTTCATAGGGAGAAATTCCGTTCTGAGCGAGAAACATTCCCTCTTCCATTGATTCCCAAGAAGAGCCGGGGTCTGGATCTCGACTCTGGTCATGAGATAGGACACGAGTGGTTTCATCTGGAACAGAGCCAGTCGGGCTGCCAACCCTAGGAGCACGCAATTAGTACAGCTCCATTCATCCAAACCCATTCTGAAATACAAGAAAAATGGAATTGATAGTCCCAGCAATACGCCGGTTGAAATAGATCAAAAATTGTCGCAAAACCTCCCGAAACTGAAACGAGTCAAAATACGGCAAGACCCAATCCTTTAAGTTATTGTGATTCGGTGACAGTTTTTTTACGCCTCAACTTTTCATTCGATACGGATTGTCCGGAAAAGCAGCAGTACCCCTTGTTGTTCCGACCCACTTTAGTTTTTTGTTCAGGCAATTTTGGGTTTTTTTTGTTCAGACAATTTTGGCCGATCGATATATTCATCGTAGAAATGTTAGTGGTATCATTAAAAAGCTCGTCCAGCGTAGAATTCGAAATTTTTCGAGGAGTTATCGAGGTTGAAAGTTTTGCGTGACCACGTGATATTTGCATGATTTTGTTCACTTTTAGCGTAACTTTTGTTCAAATTAACGCTTTTCTATAAAAATATTATTATTTCATTTCAAATTTACATTTCAAGCTACAAAATGAATCAATTTCGTAATACCGAGAGCGATAAAAATGCTACTTCTGGTCTCGTGAGGAAGATTACTACAAAAAAACTGGAATTCAAATTTAGAGCTATTTTTTAGAAAACTTTTTATACTTTTTTTTTTGTTTTTTTAAGTCACCTAGAGAATAGATACGTTTCATGTCAAGGTTCTGTTAATGACAAACCTCATTTACAGTCAAATGATACCCAATGAACAAAAAATTAGCCTAGACTCGCTACCTAACAATGCAATTGGCTTCCCATTGGGTAAAACTGTGCTCTGAGTGGACAGCTAACGGCTGTTAAGACTTAAAGATTTTTTTCGAATTTTTTTTGAACATTAACCGATAAATTTATTTTCTTGAACAGTAAGTCAGTCTCAGCAATTCCATGTCCTCCTTCCTTTTAACTGCAACTAAAATAATCTGGTAAGCGGTTTTAGCTGCTAACTATTGGTTTTATGACTTCGATGCCACGAGTTTTCATTTGAAAAAAAATATGGGAATTTTCTTTTGTAATTTTGGTTTCTTTTGAAACCTTATCTCCTAATCTCCTATGGCAACGACTGAAAGTGGAATAGGTTTCGTAATGAGCATTAAGCGAACCTATCTAGTGCTTTAAATGGACAATTAATGGCAGTTAAGACTTTGAAAATAAATTTTCGGAATTTTTTTTTCAAAATTAAACAATTATAAACTTATCTTCGTGATTAGTCAGTCCCAGTAATTACCCCCTTCCTTCCTAATGCAACCGATGAAACGGCATTAATCTGGTTAGCAGTATTATTTTCTAAATTTGGGTCATTTGACTCCAATGCCACAAGATTCCGCAAAAAATTTTTCCAATCTTTTCGACGTTTTCGTATTATTGGTTCTTTTTGAATTCCTTAATATTGATAGCTCTAACTGGCTTAGAAAAGACGTTCATCGGATCATAGATAAAGTTTTCAGAGAAAACCGAATGGTTTAATTGGATTCGACACTTTCCTCTCGCACTTAACTGATTTTTTGGTTTTTGGATATATATTGTTGTTTTCAAAGTCATACGACTTATTGGGATGTCTGATTGATTAGGTATCTTTGTCTCCCATTGAGGCGTAACTGAGCGTATTTATTGACATCCGTTGAAACCTATTGAATATAATGGCTGTACGAGTTTTCATAATTTTTTAAATTTTTGTATATTCTTTTTTCGTAATCCTGGTTCCTTTTGAAATCTTATTACATTATCTTAATAATGATAACTCTTGTTGGCTTAAAGAAGACGGTCAGTGGATCATAGATAACTTTTTCGGAGAAAAATTTATGGTTTAAAAGGCCCCAACTTCTCGCACTTTTCTCTAGAATTTTTGAATTTTGACTGTATTTGTTGTTGTTTTCATAGTTAGTGATTTGTTGTAATGCCTTATTGATGATTTTTGCATGACAACATCGTTGTCGTCCCATCGAGGCATAGTCTAGCGTAATTATTGGCTTCCGTTGAAATCTATTGAAGTTAATGGCGTTGATACTACGAGTTTTCTCAAAAATTTCCTGGTTTTAATGTATTTGTTCGTATTTGATTTTTTGGAGTCATATTGTTCAGAAGAATCCCATTGCTGTTAAAGAAATAATTGAAATTGGAAAATTTTTTACTGAAACTTTCAGTTTTTTAATGGCTTTTCGCTCGACACTTTTCTCGCTCATTTTTTTTAATTTGCTGTTTTTGCCTGTTTTTTTATTCTTTAAGTAGCCGTAAAATGCCGATTTATCTCATAATCTTGTAATTAAGAATTGAATGAGTAGTGCTACTCGAAGCATTAAGTTTATAAAGACTAGTCAAAGTTCTTGATATTATACTTTAAAAAAATTTTTCAATTTTTTTTTAGTTTTTGTTCTTTTCGTCAACTTGTAATTTATTCTCATCATCGAGAGGTCCCATACACTTCCTTGTGTTTTAAAAAATAACATGTTTATTTGTATTGTGACGTAACTGTTGTTTTGTCTGTAGGACAATATGCGTTTTTACAAAAAGTTATATGAGTGGTGTATTGTTTCTTTTTCTCTTCCTTTAGCACAATCGCGTAATAACAGATCCCAATGATTTTCAAATGAGGCCCAAGGCCCAAAGAAATTTTTTTTCAGTATAGTTTTAGTTGAATTAGTAAAAATAAAAACTGACATACAAAAAAATTATTCAAATAATAGCTTCAATAATTTGTTTGATTTTAATGGCTTCAATAATTTGTGTTTTCGCAAAATGCTTGTAAACTTTTTGAGTTTTTCTGTATCTTTAGTCCATTTCCATGGCTTAGTCTAACCAAAGACATGTCCCATTGCTTTCATAATGCCTCTTACATATTATACCAAGAATTATTTTCTTATAAGCTAATGATTTTTAAGACTTTTGAAATTATTTGGTTTAAAAAAGGTTCATCGATTTTTGAATTTTGGCTCATTTCTTCTTTGTCGCCTTGTTACCTAGTCTCATTATGGAAAGTTTTCATTTGCTGTATAGTTAGGAAATAGTTACTTTGTGTAGTTAAGGTTTTATCTGATTGCATTTTGACGTTGTTACTAGGTGGTTTCAAGTTTAGATATAGAGCTTTTGCCTTGAAACTTTTGTTTTTGCTTATTTCGTTGTTTATTTTTTTTCTCGTAGTGTTTTTGACGGCAGAACTCGTGAATGTTGTAATGGGGCGTAGCATTATGTAATTCAATAAGTAGTTAGGTTTTATAACGATTTTTTTAAAATCAAACATCTGTTTTTGTTATCTCTTCATTTGGTAGACAATTAAGTCGAAAATATAGATGAGCTCGGGTCGGAACATCATGTGCGAACGCACATTAACGAGTCTCCTTGTTGTCTTTTGTATTTTAAGCCCACTGCAACAAAACAAGAACTTTGAATGCTCTTTTTCAGAACACTAGGATCATAATTAAATTTCTGTAATGTTTTTATTTGGCCCTCTATTCCTCCAGGTACAGTACTCAGATTTTACAATAAAGAGAAGCCCCTGAGAAGGGATCAACTGATGATTTAACGGTTTAATCTTTCTGTTTAGTTTGAATGCACATATAATTGTATGCAATAATTGTTCCGACCCCTCTTGAGGGGGGGGAGGAACTATATACTCAACTGGGTTTTTTTTTTTTGTTCAGTCAATTTTGGCCGATCGATATATTCATCGTAGAGAAATGAGACTGGTATCATTAGAAAGCTTGTCCAGCGTAGAATGTGGAATTAAAAAGATTTTTTTGATTTTCGTTTTTGACAGGGAGATATCGGGGTTTAAACTTTCGAGAAAATAGAGTGAATTCCGTTGATTTCATTCACCTTTTTTCGGCATTTTTGACTAAAATTTCGCCAATTTTGATAAAATTTAATAAAATTTTTCAAGAAAATGTTGTTGATTTTATGTTTAAAGACAAAATACATTGTCGGCTATTTTCATTGAATTTTTTGTCACAAATTCCGGCTAAAAATTTCACAAAATTCAGACTTTTTCATCAAAAACAGCACGAAATAAGTTTCTTTAGTCCCTTCTGATTAAATTTGCAGGAAGAGCACATCCAAACACCACAAACACAATCTTTGTAGAATTAAAAGGGGGCTATTTCCACTTTAACTTCCGTTGAGGGTGCTCTGTAAATAAAACTTTGCCGTTTTTTGCTAACTTTATTCGTTGATTATCAAAAACGCAGCATTTACTTATGATTTTTAACAAACAAAATATCTATATCAATGACATTCCAACAATTAAACACTCTTGATGCACAATCAACATTAGCTGATTCTGTACCAATCTTGGACCGTTACTATCCAAAAATAATTCGGATTGTCATCAGTCGGTTTTTTATTTAAAAAAATTCGATCATTTTATACTAATTAAATAGCAGAACATTTCAAATCAAAGCTCACTAGTGATTGGTCTTATTGGCTTCCTAAATAGCTTGCAATTAGTTTATCTAGTTGATTGCTTAAAAGCTTATGGTCGTTTTGACTTTTTAAAATATTTGATTTTTAAATATAAAATAGCTTATTAAACTTTGTCTCCATTTTTCTCTTATTTTGGTCAACTTGTAGCTTATGGTCAGCAATCAAAGAGTGCTTTTTCTTTCTGCTGAAACAAAATTTAGTCTTTATTCCGGTTTTACGCCTTAAGGTATTGTGTTCTGGCTTTAATACTACTAGATTTAACAATTTTTTTATTTTCTTAGGGCATTTGGCCATTTTTCAAGTTTTCAAATTTTGTCAAATTATCACGTTTTTGTTTATCCATATATCACATTTTTCTTGTTCAAAATAACTCAAAATTGATACTATTTAAATTCTTAAAGATATAGATTGTGGTTCTTTACCGCTTCGACAATACTTTCTCGAAGAATTTAATTGAAATTTTTAAATTTGTCTTTAACTGTCGTTTTACTTTGTTTTTTAGTCGTATTTATTTTCCTGTACAATGACCGATTTGATTGGCTTTTCCTGAAAGAGTAGATGAGCCGATGTTCTGATATTAGAAGATAGATAATGGCTTTCATGACTTTGAAAACAATTGTTTTCCAAAATGAAAAAAAAAAATTATTTCAACTTCGCAATTTTGTTCCTTTTATTGTCTGTTTGTTACCTGGTCTCGTTAATTAAAGGTCAAAGATGACATTATTTTTGTCAGGGGAAGGTGTCAAAGCGATTGTTGTCACAAAATCTAATGTTTCTAAAGAATTCGTTATGATTTTACTGGCTTCGACACGGGTTTTTCACAAAAAAAAGTAAACTATTAATTGGTTTTTGTCATATTTGGCGTTCTTTTTGTAGACTTAAGACAAATTCTGGATAATTGCAGATCTCAAGGGCTTCCTTTGGAAGAATGGATGAACCTATTCAAAGTTTTCATTTTGTAATTTATGGCTTTCATGTTTTTGGAAATAAATTTTTTTTGAAAAAAAAAACAAGTATTACATAAGTTTGCATTCTTTTTTTCCTTTTTGTCTAATTGTTGCTTATTTTAATTAATGAGCGGCCACATAATACATTATCGGTGTTTGACGAAGGTGCAATCGAACATACTTTGGGGGCAAAAGTATGGCTTTATGGCTTCCAAAGCATTTTCTGACAAGTTTTAATTGATTTTTATTTTGTTGTCTATTTGCTGTTTTTTTTTGTAATTGCATAAAAAATTGAATACCAAGAGTACTTAATTCCCTTTTATAGAAGTATTGGTAACTCTAAACCTATGGGAAATTTTAGTTGATTCCTGATGGTTTTCATTACTTTGAAATTAGTTGTTTTTTCTAAAAATTCAGCGAATTTTCTAACTTTAAAGTTTCTGTTCTTTATTGTCAAATTGTTACCAAGCTTTATTATGAACTGGTGAATAACCATTTTTTTTCTGGTGAATTACAATTTATTTCGTTTTTTTTTTTCAGAGTTATCTGACGCTGTTTTGACTTTTTTATTAAGTTTTATTTTTTAAAACGGACATAAATTTTTTGATGTAATTAATGTTTGTTGTTGTTGTTTGATTTTGCCGTTCGTGTTCGCTCGCTTTCTTAATATCGGCATATCTCATCAATCTAATGCATCACTTTTTACTTCACTGACTTATTTGCTTTGGAGGCTATCTTTTCGTTCATACACCAATTTTTTTTTGAAAAATACTTGAACTTTTTGTGTTTTTCTATCTGTTCCTCATTTGGTAGACAATTATGCCAAAATTGTGGATGAGCGGGGTCGGAACCTTATGTGCGATCGCACATTACCGAGCCGCCTTGTTTCTGTTATAATTTTGGAAACTAAACAATTTATTATAATTATTATTAAAACAGAAGTCAATATTCCACAAGAAAAAGTCAAAAGTTCAGGTAAAGAACAAACGCATGCTTGATGCAAAACAGCTGCAGAATACCAATAGTTCTCTTCGAGTCGTAAAAAGACACACGTTTAAAACAATTGTTTCTAACATCGTTCGAGATCAATAAAAAAGTTAATATTGCTCTATTCTAATCAGATTAGACATATGGGTTGTGTTAAAAGGTGGACGTGGACATGATTTGAGGAGAATGAGCCTTCGCTGAAATGGTTAAAAAAAACTTTTTGACTTTGGTACTGTAAACTATCACAAGGTAAACATAACTGTGAGGAACACTTGAGTACTTTATAATGTCAATTCGATAATCACTTTTTAGTGTTTATCTTATTGATATTCGCCTGATGTGTACAAATTTTTTGCCTAATGGCTATAAAAATTGCTTTTGCCTAGTCGAGCTTTCCCAGTAATCCCCAAAGTTTATTTATATTGATTTTAGATATAAATTGAACATGGATTCCAGCAGCTTAGAAATGAAATTATCCCCCGCATACATACTACTACTTCCTAAAAGCTGGATCAATTTTTACAAGAAGTTTAATTAGTAAAGATTCCTGACACTGAGAAATGCTTTCAATAACCGCACACATTTTATTGATATTAATCGTTCTTATTCATATCAGCATAAACCATCTTAAATACGTTGAGACCAAATCAGCTTTACTTGGTAGCCAAATTTCATCCCATATAAATGTTAAAAAAATGAAGTCGGAGAAATAACACTGATACACCGCTTTGAAGTTCCAAATTGAACTTCAAGAAAGACGACTTGAAATTATCTTTTCGATATACTATCAACATTATTGAATGCAAATAGACCTCAATTATCAAAAATCGGATGAACTTGGACTGCATTTACTTTGACGTTAGGCAGCTTCTTGACGTTAAATTATTTGAGGTTAAGTTATTTTTACGTTAGGTGGCTTCAGTAAATGTAAATAAGGAACAACTTGAGCAACAGAACCATCTTAAAATACAGTCATAGCATTCTTTTGAGCCCTCGCATCGGAAGTATCAGCATGTATACGATCAAATAAATCTCATTTCATTTCAAATTATGTTACGAACAGCAGAGAAACTCAATCTGCTGCTATGACCTGTTTGATGTTCAAAAACAAATCAGTCAAAAAATTTGATACTTTGATTGTTACCCGTAGCTTTGTAATTACGATTAATGCAACGCAAGTAATCCAAGACAAATTAATATCCTAATTAGATAAAAAATCGTATATAATCAAGGTCCAAATAATCATCTTGTATCAAATCAGAATATTCGATAAGCAAAGCAGGAAAATAAACAATATCTACCACTTCATACAAGATAAAAAAATACTTAAATCCAAAGGCCAAGCTAAAATCCTGCATCGATCTGTTACAAACATATTTTTGCATCACACGAATTCCAACCCTTCGAACTTATCAGATCTGGAAATCTCTGTTTCTTCCAAAAGTGGATCCATGTTTGTTTTGAAGACTGTAACGTACGAAGCGACCTCCCCCTTGTACTCTTTCGTTTTGATTCCAATCAAAATGAGGTCATTTGTATGAGGAACAAATTTAAAAGTGGAAAAACCTCGTTGCTTCACGGGAGCTGCAGGAAGTCTTGAGTACTTGACTCCCGAAAATGATGACGATGTTCGAATTACAACATTGGTTCCGCGTTCCTCGTCTGCGACTTCGTTGTAGGCTTCGCTCGATTCCTTCCTTGGCAGAAAGAACCACTGCTTGTGATGTTGAGACCAGGCGGCAGCTTCGTGAAGTAAGTAGCCCACTGGGCCAACTGAGAGAGCATTAAGAAGGCTTTCGTAATTTCGTCTCCAGTCCAAATGTTGGACTTGCCCAGTGTGTGATATGGCTTTAACGTAATACGGATTGTAGTTTATCACTTCACCCGTTTCTGCGTTCGTGAAAGGTTTGCCCATTCCCCCGACAAACATTACTTCGTCTTTGACAGCCAACCATTCGCCCTTGAAACCCTTGCCGATGTTTCCCGGACCATCAGAGAGAATAACCCAAGGAATAAGTTCTGGCTCGGGACATTTGGCTATGAACCGGTATATAATTCCAGTTCGGTCATCTATAGTGTGTAAATGGCCGTTAAACGCAATCAGCTCCGAGAATTCCGAGCCCCGACCTTCGTACGAATAGTGATTTCGAACTTCGCAGGAGTCTTTAAGCATTAATGTTGCAGTTTTCCACTCGGAATCTAAAATGAGTTCTGCAAATTGGAGCTTTGAAGACCACGTATGGGCATCAATTTTTGAATTTTTATCTGCATCTGATATGAGTGCAAGCCGCATGTGAATGTTACCTTCTTCATCTATAACCCGTGGTGTGAATGGATATGTTCGATTGTAGGGTCTCACAAAATCGGTCGGTTCATAAATCATTGTCAATTTTGGTAATCTGTGATGCTTCGAAGGCACTACTAGGAATAAAAAGACAACGATGAAAAAGAGGGCCAGAAGGAGGGTGAACTTTGTGTTCAGTTTGATCGAGCTTTCTCCGCAACCAAACATTTTTGGATACACAATTCGCATTTTTTTCAGAACATTATTATTGCATAGATTATAGCTTGATCTCATTAAAGTCTTATGGCTTCATCTTACGAGCACCCAGTCATGTAAAGATGTTCCCCAACACCAATCATATATATCTATAAGATCAATTAATTAGTCACTCAATTCTAAATCGGACAAGCCATTTAACAAACAAAGTTTGGCGCCACTTAATAAGCCACAGTCATTTAGAAACCTCTCAAGAAAAAGTAAATACCGTGTAAGCTTGCCGTTTATGCTTCAAAATGTTCCGAGCCTGAGAGGGATTCAAATTCCCTCGATTCTTCCTCGCGACTATCAAGGGCTCCATACAGCGCTTCAATTCGACCTCGATAATCTCTGTACAATCTATTTCGGCTCAAATACGTCAGGTTATTCTGCCCGCTTGTTCCCCTCCTGTTAGCAATCAAATACACATGGTCTCTTTGGCATTTAAGTGACAATAACAAAATTAGAAAAATTAAAAACACGATAGCTGCGAAGAGGGTGGCCGCTAGGATAACTACGCAAGAGCCAGAAGCCATAATTAGATTTTCTAACAGTAGGTTTGTAATAATTATACTAGCGGTTGTTGATATCTAATATGTTAAGCAGTTCAACCACGCGTTTCAGTTCACCTCTGAATAGATTTGGATATCAATTAAGATCAAACAACAGAATGTCGCTCAGACTTGATTGCAGTCAATTTGTACTACAACTAATGTTTGATTTCTGGACAAATCAATTTACATAAACGGATATTTGTCCTTAACATCAATTTGTTCACTTATCGAAAATGTCGTTTCTGTTACTCTTGAAATCTCCTACAGTTATTTAAGATAATATTTACAAGTTAATTTCTTAAGAAAAATGATTGTGTAAATCAAAACTTGGATATATTTACAATATACAATCAATGATAAATCAAAAATAATAAGACTGATATTTTTGAACTTCGAAGTAATTAAAGGTATACTGTTCTCAATTTCAGTATCAAGATATCAGACTTTCTGTTCTTCTGCACCAACTGAAATCAAAAAGATCACAGCTGCCCATAATTAAAGTCTCAGTAGCCATGGGCGGTATTTCAGAACTCGAAGTTCTCATATATAAATCAGTTTTAAACAATAATTTTAAGTTTTTCTATTAAAACAAGAGTTGAGTCATTGAGCATTTTTGTCATCCTGAGTCAAAATCTTCAGGTCTAATTTTAAACGAATTACTCTTAGAAAATTATCAACCAGATAACAAACAAAACTGACATATTATTAGAAAATACCTTTAATAGCTTTGTAGATCTGCAGTATCAAGAAGATAGTAAACATAACCGCCTAACGTCGGGCGAATTGCTCTCAAACGACTGACGACCCGCTGCTTCGATCGACAGTCGCTGGGGGGGGGGGGGGCGGTGTAAAGTGTGTGTCTGACTGTGTGTGTGTGTGTGTGTGTGTGGGGGGGGGGGGGGGTCAAACTATGAACCTCCCTTCATACCATGAACTTATGTCGCTAAAACAGTTTAGTTGAATGGCAAATTTAGAGTCTCTAATTGCAAAATGAGAGGCTCTAAGAGCCCTTATTGCCGTCCGGGCGCTAACTGTTTATCCAAGTTTTCAGAAAAACGTCAGACAAAAATGTTAAGCAACAAAACGCACAAAAAAGACCACAGGACTAAAATACTTGCTACTACAAACATCGTTTGAGAGCAATTAAAAACAGAATTAAAAAGAAAATTCTTCTCTTAAATAAATGCCGAGACGTTATATTTTGAATACGAATCTGCATAGCTAAGAATCTGCATCTGCATAGATTAGTTGCTCTCAAACAACCTTGAATTAGAAGGACAAACTCTGAGTTGAACAGATCTTGAAGTAAAGAAAAGTCAGTTTGAGAATGAGGAAGTCATTTTTTAGAGTGATAGAGGTCACGTGCAACCAAACACTTGATCGCGCGAATGAACAAATAAAACACTAAGAGCGAAAAATGGTGTCACGCATGCAATTTAGTCAAAATTGCGTAAACGAATGAACAAAAAGCAGATTTGAAGTGATTGTGACGTCATATGGTCGTAACAAAAATTTTAACGACAACATACCAAAACATAGCAGGACAACTTTTGACACAATATAAAGTATTTTCATTGAGTTAACATGATTTTTCATGAAAAAAAGTGGACCTGAAACGTATTTCGAATTAAATGGCAAAACCATTCGGATAAAAAATTGGACAAAAAATAAAAAAACAGTAAAATCAAAAGGTTGAAAAGCCACATGTAAACAAAAAACCACTAGCGAGAAAACGAATTTTTGTTCGAACCCCATTTTGCACTCTATTTAAAAAAGCCAAAAAATTTCATGCAGCAAAAACACTTGCTTTTTCCGCTCCTTTCTGATTCGGCATGACCAAAGCATCACTCCAACTTGACTCAAAAATCAAGACAGCGCCCTGAAACAATTCTTGTTGTAAAGAGAACAAGGAATCTCGGTAATGTGCAATCGCACATAAGGTTCCGACCCCACTCATCCACAATTTTGGCATAATTGTCTACCAAATGAACACATAGAAAACCCCCAAAGTCAATTGTTTTTCAAAAAAATTGGTGTATGAACGAAAAGATAGCCTCCAAAACAAATAAATCAGTGGAGTGAAAAAAGATAAATTAGATTGATGAGATAGGCCAAAATTCAGAAAGCGAGTCAAGACGAACAGCAAGATGAAACAACAACAATAAACATTAATTACATAAAAAAATTCGTCCGTTTTAAAATCAAAACTAAATAACAAAGTCAAAATAGCGTCAGATAAACTGAAACCAATCAAAATAGCTTATAATTCACCAGAAAAGATATGGGACCAGACCATAATAAGGCTTGGTAACAATTAGACAATAAAGAACAAAAACAGTAAATTTGAAAAATTCGCTTATTTTTTTTTAAAAACAATTAATTTCAAAGTAATAAAAACCATTATAAATCAAATAAAATATCCCATAGGTTTACAATTACCACTTTTTCTTAAGATGGGAATTAAGAACTGTCAGTATTCCATTTTTATGCGGTTACAACAAAAAAGTCAGTAAAATTTTGCCAGAAACACTTTCGAAGCCGTAAAGCCATACTTTGTCCCACAAAAAATGTTCGATTGCACCTAATTCGAACACCGGTAATGTATCATGTGAACTCTCATTAATGAAACCAGGTAAAAAATAGACAAAAAAGGAATAAAAAGCAAAATTTCGAAAAAATTTCCAAAGCAATATAAAGCCATTAATTACAAAATTGAAATACTTAAATAGATTCGTTTAATCTTCCAGCCTTTGAGACCTGCAATTATCCAGAAGATATCTTAACTCTAATGACCGTAAAATATGACAAAAGTCAAAAATTAAATTAAATTTTTTTTTCGAAAAGCGCGTGCCAAAGCCAGTAAAGTCATAACGAATTCATTAAAAACACATTAGCTTTTGTGACACCAATCACTTTAACACCTTCCCTGGGCACCAATATTGTCATATTTGGACTGTAATTAACGAGACTAGGTAACAAACAGACAAAAGGAACAAAATTGAGAGGTTAAAAAGTTTTCTATTTTGGAAAACAATTGTTTTCAAAGTTACGAAAGCCATCATTAATATACTAATATCATAAAATGGGCAAAACTATTCTACCATGAAAATACAACGAAACCGGGTCATTGTACAGAAAATTCATACGAATAAAAATACAAAGTAAAAACGACAGTTAAGGACAAAATTAAAAAATTCAATTAAATTCTTCGAGAAAGTATTGTCGAAGCAGTTAAAACCAGAGTCTAGTTGAAACCGTATAACCAAGGATTTTAATATTATCGGTTGTGCTTTTGTTCAAAGCCAGAAAACCATAACTTAAGGTGTAAAACCGCAGTAAAGATTGAATTTGAATTCAGTAGAAGACGCATTCTTTCATTGCGGACACTAAGCTACAAGTTGACCAAATTAGGAGAAAAATGGAGGCAAAGTTGAATAAGCCATTATTTATTTAAAAATCAAGTATTTTTAAAAGTCAAAATGACCATAAGCTTTCAAGTAATAAACTAGATACAATAATTTGGAGCCAATTGAAAGCGAATTGACATATCGCTAGTGAGCTTTGATTTGAAATGTTCTGTTATTTAATTAATATAACATAACCGACTAACGTCGGGTGTTGCTGCTGATGTTGAAGTAGGGTCTGATCGTGGCAGTCTTTGTTGTAGAGAAACTTTTGATGTTATCTGTGGTGTACTTCTATCATCTATAGAACGGTAAGTTGTGTTTTCTACGTGTGCATCAAAAAGTTGGGGTTCCTTAAGTGCCTCGGGAAATGAGGGATCTTAAAGAAATTTTTGTTCATCAGCATCGTCGATATCTTCAATTTTCAACTCCAGTGTAAATGGTTTCAATCTGACTCTATGAATAATTTGTTTTTACTTTCCGAATTAGGTAGTTGCTTCTTGTAAGAACCTTTTGAACACGGTAGATACATGTCCATTTGCTTTGTAATTTCGCTAATTTCTCATGTTCTGTTGTTACTAGCGGATGGAGTAACATACAATAGATATGTACTTTCAACGTTAAGGCTTTTGCTCTTCTATCATAATAATCTCTGTATTTGTTAAAGGAAGCAACTAAATTTTCCTGGGTTGTAGCAAAGATGTTATTCAACTTAGTTTGTAGATCACTTACGTAATCAAATTTACTTGAGTAGTTCGGCAGTGTTTTGTTGTTGAAAAGAAGATCAATTGGGTCCATTGGTATCCTGCCATGAAAAATCAAAGTGGGTGGGCATCCGAGTACTGTATGATAGCTTGTATTGTGTTAGAATACAGCCAGATCAACGTATTTACGCCAGTCATGTTTGAGTTGGAAGAATGTCGCAAGAACCATTGCATTGATTTTTTAGCCACTTTTTCAGCCGAGGGCGATGTAATTGGCTGAGCAAACACACTTTGAGAAGACATCAATTGCGGTAATCACGTACGAGTAACCTCCTGATTTTGGAAGTTGTCCAACAATATCAACTTGTAACAAATCTGCAGGGAAACTTGTTTTAGATGTGACTGGGTTTAGTGGTGGCGTCAAGTTTTCATGTTTCAGTGATTTTGAAGGCAAGAGAGGCAACTATTAATATAAATTAAAAAATCAGTAAAACCGGGAAATTAATATTTGCGGAATTCAGTAATTGTTTTTGAAATGCCTAGATGACGTTTTAGTTTTGAATTATGAATTCTAAAGATTAGTTCTTTCAATTGTCTTGGTACAACCTGTTTTGTGAAATTTCGACCAGTGTGATCAAAGAATTTTCGATAAGGAATTCCGTCATCAATAACTAATCTATTGAGTTGTTTATGATATTTTTGACAACCGGAAGATGAGTAAGTTGTATCAGGCCTGGTTTTCAAGCGAGTTGATTAGCGACTCTATCGATGTAAATTCATCAATGACGGTATCAACTTCAGATTCCTCAGTTTCAACTTCAATTGTTGGTATTTTGAAATTGTCTTCAATTTTTTTCTCACCTTCTATAGGCGCAAATTCGCACAGTTGATTTTTGGGTGTATTTTTCAGAATGTCTATTTTTCTCACTGGTATTTGGTTTTCTAAATTCAGTCTCATTTTTGTAGCTGGATTTAAAATGATTCGTGAAAAGCAATTTGCAGCCCCATTTGCCTTTCCAGGGATGTGACCAATTACAAAATTAAAAGATAAGATGTAATCTACAGCATTCCATAGGTTTCCAGTAACGAACTTCACTTGAAAAAATTTAGTAACACTTTTGTTATCAGTCAATAAAAACAATTGGCTTGTTAGATACTCCCCATAAGTAGTGTTCAAACGTTTCAAATGCTAAGTAAAGCTGTGTTCATTTGTGATAACGAATTCTTCATTTTTAAGTAATGACTTGAAAAAAAGGTCTAATTTGACTGCTAATTGAGGTGTAAATTTTTGGAAACATTGATTAAAACCAATAAATTTGCGAACTTGTTTAACAGTTTTCGGCATTTTAATGTTAAGGAATTTATGAACTTTATCCTTATTAGAGTTCAGGCCGGTTTCCGTAATTGTTTGTCCAAAAAACTGAATCTGGGAAATGCCGAACTGGCATTTTTCCATTGACAACTCAAAATAGTGATCGTTCTATGCTTTTGAAAATTGCATCAAGATTTTCCAAAACTTTGATTCCATCGGAAGCACAGCTTCCCAAGTCATCGAAATAGACAAAAAATTGATCATTGGCTACACACTCGTCCAAGTGTTTACTAACACACGAACTGAAAGCCGAAGGCGATCAGTTAAGTCCTTGCGCTAACCTTTTGAATGCAAGAGTTCTTCCACGGAAAGCTAACAGCTGTACACTCTTTTCATCTGCATAGAGAAGTAAGCTTGACTACAATTCATTTTCGCGAAAATTTTCTTTCCTGTTAAGTGTGCCGAGGCATCAGACATTGTAGTGATAGGGAAATTGTTATTAGTATAGTCATGTCGAAGAAGGTGGTCAATCCTCCTAAGATCAATTAGTATTCTTAAAATCCCTGAAGATTTACGTTGTGCATTTATCGGCGATGAATACTTTGAAAAAGGGAGTGTTGTAATAATGTAATAATGTCATAGTACTGCATTAATGCAAGTTGTATAAGAATTTCATCGCATAAATAAATTGGTGTCAATTGGTGTCGTAGAGTTCGATGTATATAGTCGTTTATCATTTTCAGGCGTCAGTTTTACTAGACAGTCAGTGTTTTTTGGTTCGAAAGTTAGAATCAATTTTGCTAATGCAAGACATGACACACAATCCAGATTTTCGCTCAGAGTGATGACGGCTCAATAATTCCAATAATATTTTGTAAAGATGGGTGCGTTTTTTCAAGTTTACATTCAATTATCTCTTGCTGATATGGTAATACGGTTATTTTGGAAATGTTTGCCGATACTATATTTCTTTGTACTAAATTTGATGAACTAATGTTTTTCAAACTGAGCGTAGGTAGGTAAAGCAAACCTTTGTGCGGATGTAAAATAATATCATTCTTTTAGAAGAAGGGCATGCCTAGTAATGGTGAGTTCATTTCTTTCAAAGGAACTGCTCATTGAAGAAAGTGCCAGCGATGTAAAATACGATTTTAACATTATAAAGAACAGATACTTTTTCTCCATTAGCTAGTTCAACAAATTTGGGAAATGAAAAACATCAGGATGACATCTGGAAAAGTTGAAACGATTTGAGAGGCCGAGCACTTGAAAAGGCTCCAGTATCAACAAGAGCATCAATATAAAAATTGGGGAAGCTCAATTGTAGGTAATAAAGCTTGTCTCCATGCAGTTGAATGGATAATGTACGGTTAGTTGTGATTATTGATGAAAGTAGAATTTCTGACTCTGGCTGTACTAATTTTATTGTTTCCTCTAGTAATTGAAAGGGACATTTCCCTCACGCTGAGCAGGCTGTCTTAAGAGACAATCACGTTGCATTTGACCAAGTTGACCACATATTCGACATATGACAGGGTTAAACCTAGCTCTATAGGTTTAACCTCTTGTTGAGCTGTACTGTGACCGCGGGAACGAGTGCCTGTAGTTTGTCCATGTTGCGGGTGAATAATAATGATTGTATCGTTGTCCAAAATTGTTGCGATTGTAGATGTTTCTTCTTCCTTTATTTTATCAGCTACGGCTCACTTGTCGGACAGATTTGTCTATCTGCGTTATCTGTTCTCCAATATTCTCTTGAGTTTGTGCCAGATCTTTTTGAGCTTCAACGAATGAGTTTAGTACTTTTGGCAAGCTAGTAGAGGACTGAAAACTTGAAACAGCATTGAATGCAGTCGAAACCGAATCTTCATTAGGAAATATGCTTTTCAAAACTACTCGCTTAGAAAGAGTACAGAGCGTGTCAACTGTATCTGTATCTGGTCGCATGAGTAACTTCAATCGCAGCTGTGTTGGCATTCCTGCTATAAAGGCATCTCGGATTCTTCAAGTTCGCTCACATGTATCTATTCCTCCAGGATTAGCAAAGGCAAGGTGTGCAAGCTTTGTTAGGTCTGTTAAGAAATCTTCTGGTGTTTCTTTTGAGGTATCGAATCTCCTTCCTTGAAATTTGGGTTTGTAGAATTCAAGTTGATTCGCACTAAAATACCGTTTTTCTAATGCAGTAAGTGCTGTCGCAAGGACTGCTTTATCTGCCGCTGGTAGTTCAAGAAAGTAGCTGAGTGCTTATCACCACCTGCCAAATAAAGCTTTAGAAAATCAACTTTACCTGCATCTGGGAATTGCACGAGTGTTATAGAGCTCCGGATTAGCTCTAAATACTCTGAAGTCTTCTGTTGGTCCTCCAGAAAAGGGTTTTTTGTGAACAGCTAGAGCTGCTTGGCTTGTAGCTAGACTTGTTGTTATTGCGTTGGCAATAGCCGTAGCTGCTGCTGCTACATCACCCATTGTCAAATTATAAAATCAAGTAATGAATTTCTAAGTCAAGATCAATTAACGAAGAATTTGTTACATAATCGTTTATATAAGAAAAGTTTTGTGAGGTGAGAGACAAAATTAGTAGCATTTGTTAGTTTTGTAAGTCTTTTGATATAATCATTGCCATGACATGATAATAGGGGTCTGAAAATATTGCAAATATCGGGTAATTTGAGGAACGTTTGCTCGGGGTGGAAAGAAGAAAAATCATTGTTGTCACTCAACGAATCGTAAAATAAATCTATCAACCTGGGCAACATTATTTTGCAAGATTAGCTAAATTTTACGAATAGTTAAATTCAAAAATTGTGTTAGTTTTGTATAGTGAGTTAAAAATAGATTCAGAATTCGAATGAGAGTTTTGTAAAATATTCATAAATTAGGTAAATATCTTAAGTCTCAATGTTATGGGGAACAGAATTGAGTTTAAAAATTTTAGAATTGAGTGCGAGTAAAAAATTTTGTTTGCTAACATTTTCCCTTATAAAATCAGGCATTTTTATGTAGCCACTTTTAACTGTCACCATCTTATAACGCTTACCTTAGTATGTTGTATTAAGTATCTGAATACTCTGTTTCAGGTCATCGGGTGAATAGTGAATTCGATGTAGCTATACCCTTTGTAAAAAATTTGTGCACAACTTGAATTCAGTCCATCTATTTCTTTTTATCAACCAACTTTCATTTCTATTAACTCTTCTTCAATTCAAACTTCTTGGTAAGAGAACTTCCCTAATTTTCAGGTTCTATTTAATAACATCTAAGCATTTTAATAGAATTATAACAATCTTTTAAGCCAATCAAGAAAAGCTATAAAACCACACATTCAATGATATCAACAATCAAACAATGCATTCTATAATATTATAATATTCATGTTCGCACAAAATAACTGGAAAATGTGGGTGAAATTGGACAAGTGATGCGTAAAAGGATCTGAAATGTTGTAACAATCACTGAAAATGTGCGGTGAAGCAATTCGTATACTAAAATTTTAAGAACTTCCAGAAAAACCGTATTTTTGCTATCAAAAATTGTCAATTTTGGACAAATTTATGTCAAAAAACTGTTGTGCATTGCTGATACATACATGAAGGCTTTAAAACTGTGAAACCAAAGGATGCTCCATAATAACACAAGTATAAATATCCAATTTGGGATGAAAATTGGATAAGATATGAGAAATTGGACAGAATATTGAGTTTTACCAGGAATTGATGTACGACTTAATTCTACTGCGTCTCGTGATTCAAATGGAAAATTCAACGCAGTTTTGTCTCTCTGAACTTAGGAAATTCTAGGTGATAATTCAACTCAGATCAGCAAATCCAATTGCTCGCCTCATAGAAGCAAAAAGTCTAGTGTTAATCCCGTTCATATTTTCGTATGTGTAACTCTAAAGACGCTCGCGCTTGTCATACACATGCCCTCGGCGGCTACCAAACTAGGAAAACTGTTTTGGTAAAAATTAGTTGTTTTTGTGCAAATGTACCGTCGAATTCTGTCATTTGTTGTGGAAACATTGGGTGGATTAGCTCGTACCTAACTACGTATGTAAACATGTGGTTTTTGTTTTTGTTAGCTGATCCGGCTCTTTTGTGATTGACCGCAAAGTTTAGGAAAAGCTTAGTCTGTTTAAACCTGTTTTTAACAGTCCAGACAAAGTTATGATAAAAATACCTGAGATATATCTTTTGGGAATGGTTGAAGAGTTGAAGAGGGCTGTATTCTTCCAGTAGTTTTCGATTCAAAATGTGTTTCTATTTTTCTATAGACAAGGCAATGGTGTAGTCACAAGTTTTTGGTTCTGTTTATCGAAATATGTCAAGATTACTTTGATTTTATTGTGATATAGCGTGTTCAACGAAAGAGGTTTCCGGTACAAAAAATGGGATCAAAGATTTAAATTCACATTGTACAATGTTTATTAAACAGAAATAGCACTTTACTTGAAAAAAACTATATCACACTTGACAAAAGAAACTAACAGCATAACAAAAACCTCAAACCTCTGGTTGTCTCGATTAAAGTATTAAAAGTTGCTAAACTTTTGCTTTTTTGGAGCAGCACAATAGCTGACTGATAGCGTTTCAGGGCTGCTGGTTGCGAGAAGGTTAATGTGTGACGGTTCAGGTGTCTTATCTGGTAACGGAAATCTTTGTTCAGTGGTGATATTAAGACTTCCAGGACTTGCCTGAATCCTACAACAGCTCTCGATAATTTCAATCCCTCCAATAGCCCTCCTAGCTTTCATATGAAAGAATTTCTTAAATATCATACTCGTAAAGAATTTTTCTCGCACTTTCATCTATCGTCTCAGGATGAAATATAAATTCCCTTACCAATTCTATAACAAGATCAATCAGGTATTGCGCTCCTTTCATTGACGCTTTTGCACATCTGAATGATTGGATATTGTAAAAGATGACGATTGGTAGCTCCATGTGATTGGAGGTTATCCGCTCATTGTCTTTCAGCTCCTGTTTAACATGGAAGACTCTTTTTTAGGTCTCGTATGCCGTTGTTCTTCAATTGGCATCTCTCAAGATAATAGCCACCGGAGACATGTCCAAAAGAAGACTACAAGGAAGAACAAAAAATAAGAGCAGTAATTTTTAAAAACCAAAAATAAGGTTTCTCTAAATTGCTCAAATTAGAAACACAATTCTCTGTAAATCTTAGGTATCACAAATTGTACTAATATGACTATTTTTGTTTGCTCGAGAAAGAAACCAAGCTAGGGCTTATTGAAAAGTTTAGTTCAATGGCTTTTTAATATCAGTTGCGGAAAAGTGTAAATTTTGACAAAACCGTTTCCGAGAAAACAACAAATAGTTGTATTACAGCGTTTTTCTTACACGATTGGTTGTGTTCATTCACAGAACCGCTCAAAATATAACCCCCACGCACACTTTAGCAACAGAAGCTGGATTTTTTTCATCCCAACCAATCAGAAAATTTGCACAGTTAATCTTATGCCTGCAAAATCGCAAAACAGTTGGCGTACAGAATGTATAGGAAAAAGGAATTCATACTTCTTATTCTAGCCAATCAGTAAAGTATTGCACAGATAAAACAGCAATCAATTACCAAATTAGGTCATTGGTACCTCTATATTAAGAGCTAGTGTACTTGCTATTTTTTGAATGACAAAACCTTACTTTTTGCTAATTTAAGGTTTCTAATAATAACGAGTTCTAACCATTGCAGAAACAAAATTCATTAGTTGGTTTGTTTGACAAGTTAGATGGTTAACAAAAATAGGCATACGTTTTGATCAACCAGTTGGATTGTAGGAATTTTTATGGAGTTAACGAAAAATAAATAGCCGTTTCCGCAATTTACCGTGAAAAATCAGTACGATTAAACTATTTCCTGACCGCAAGTATTTTTAAAGAGATGAAAATTTTTGATCACGATATTTCTCTCAAATTGCGTCCCCATGGAGGTCTGATTGGAATTGATAACTCGTCTCTAGACAAGTACCTGAGGACATCAACAAATTTACGTCCATGCCAAATTGGATGATGCTGGTGTCTTCATTCAAGAACTATATGACTTAGGAGCCCGTTAAGCTTACATGCTCCCATATAAACATGACAGCTGTTTCATTGGAAGCCTTTCTGGAATTTTGTTTTGCTTATACAGTAAACATTTTAACCCAAAAAAATTATTGACTGGAATGTTGAGCAGAGAAGTCAATTGTGCCAGACCTGAACGTTCTTTGCCATAAAAAGGAGGATATCACTGTCAAAGCTGGAGTGCAGACTCAACCTTTCTACTTCGTATGATGAAAAAACAAAGAACGGGGAAGCAACGGCTGCAGAGAAACGTTGAACTCTTGCTAACCGAAGCAAATTCATTCACCTTATTTACTACATTGAACACTTTGTTCTCTGGAAACAGAATGTAACAGCTTCATCGCAAAGTCTGCCTCCGAAACTACTTCTGATGCCCAAACACCCAACTGCTGAAGAAAATCAATAATGACACAAATTTGCCTTAGAACAAAACACTCGTATTAGCACACAAAGCGCACAAAATAGTTCACTATGAAAAACTGACAGCTCTTGTGTTTTACGGTTTATATGAGAAATTTTTTTGAAAGATTATAAATAATATGAACTATTTCTTTAAGAGATGTTTGAGAGAATGATTCCTTTAATTTATCTTTTTGTAAACTTTCATTGTTTTTCGAGATTGAAGAGGTAACAGCTGATAAGTGACACTGCAGTTGAGGAAACGTATTTTAAAAAAGAGCAATGGTAAATAGTCATAGAAATTTTGCAATAAAACAACTCTGCCGAGATTGAATATTTCTAATCACAGCTGCGAAGAAGCTTGATTTTGGATATCCACTTTCTCAAGTTTGGTTGATTGTATTGTACTTGATCCCAGGCTAAACAAGATTATACCAAAAGATCGCGTTTTCATGGCAGTGACAGGCCCTTCAGGAGGAGGGAAAACAGAATTACTAGCAATGCTTTCTGGGAACGTTTTATCTCAAATACGAAAAATTTGTGTCGTTACAGTAGTTCAAAAGGCTGCTCAAAAACTACCACTAAGTTTTAAAAAAAAACAAGATAGACTGCAAAATATCGAGAACTGTCTTCTCATATTTGACGACTCTTGTGAAGAAGTCTTCAATGACACAGTCTTCGTAATGTTAGCTACTGCAGGTGGCCATAAAAACAAACAATATTTATGTGAAAAACACGGCCTATATCAGCAAAGTAAATGGCCAAGAATAGAATTGAACACAGCTTACACCATTTTGTTTAATTCACCACGCAAAATGAGTTGATATTTTCAGTTTTTGCTATGTCTTCATCAGCTAAGTGTGCTAAGTTGAAAAGCTATCTGACGACAACACCTGCTATAATTACGGATTTGCAGCTCAAATTGCGGAGTTGGTGGTCGAGTCGAGCAAGTTTGAGGAGGCGCCGCTCATCACCAAAGAGTATGTGGAGCAAGAGAGGGTGCGGCTTGGGAAGGTGCCGGCCCCAATGATGAAGCTTGACTCGGAAGAAGCTCAGGTTTGTTGTTCTACTTCCTCGTTGATTGTTCCTGTGCTGCTTTCCTTGTTGTTGGCTAGAGCACATGAAATCAAGACTTGTTGTTAGAATAAAAAAACTAATTTTGTTACAGGCAGCTGCGGTGGCGACGACTGGTCGAGGGAGCTACCGACAGATGTTGGGCAGTGTGGAGGATCCTCGGCCAGACTGGGCGTTTGGGTGGACGACCATCTACGAGGGCGTGTACCCTCTGTTGAGGAAGAAGCCCAGCAACGCTCCGCAGCTGTATGAGTTCGAGGTGTTTGGCGGGGATCGACTTCCTGATGCATTGCTCCTGGTTGCTGATGGCCCATCGTGGAGAAGTCCTCATCTTGATGAGATCCCTGACTTGGTCCCGACGTTGGCTGTGCTTCTCAGGGGTCTCCAGCAGTGGATCTTCTCGACCAACCGCACAACGACGAAGTTTTGGGTCAACCAGGAGTTTGATCTTCACTGGATGCTCGCGTTCCTGCAGGTAATAATTGTGTGTAATTAAACCAAATAATGATTGATTAACCCGCAGGAATACTAATCCACTAATCCGCTTGTTTGTCCTGTGGCTGTAGTTTGCATGTTGTGTAGGGTGTTGGCGTACAGAATGTATAGGAAAAAGGAATTCATAGTTCTTATTCTAGCCAATCAGTAAAGTATTGCACAGATAAAACAGCATTCAATTACCAAATTAAGTCATTGGTACCTCTATATTAAGAGCCAGTGTACTTGCTATTTTCAAAACGACCAAAATCTTACTTTTTGCTAATTTAAGGTTTCTAATAATAACGAGTTCTAACCACTCCAGAAACAAAATTCATTAGTTGGTTTGATTGACAAGTTAGATCGCTAACAAAATTAGGCATACGATTTGATCAACCAGTTGGATTGTAGGAATTTTTATAGAGTTAACGAAAAATAAATAGCCGTTTCCGCAATTTACCGTGAAAAATCAGTAGGATTAAACTATTTCCTGACCGCAGGTAATTTTAAGAGATGAAAATTTTTGATCACGATATTGCTTTCCAATTGCGTCCCCATGGAGGTCTGATTGGGATTGATAACTCGTCTCTAGACAAGTACCTGAGGACATCAAAAAATTTACGTCCATGCCAAATTGGATGATGCTGGTGTCTTCATTCAAGAACTATATGACTTAGGAGACCGTTAAGCTTACATGCTCCCATATAAACATGACAGCTGTTTCATTGGAAGCCTTTCTGGAATTTTGTTTTGCTTATACAGTAAACATTTTAACCCAAAAAAAATTATTGACTGGAATGTTGAGCAGAGAAGTCAATTGTACCAGACCTGAACGTTCTTTGCCATAAATAGGAGGATATCACTGTCAAAGCTGGAGTGAAGACTGAACCTTTCTACTTCGTATGATGAAAAAACAAAGAACGGGGAAGCAACGGCTGCAGAGAAACGTTGAACTCTTGCTAACCGAAGCAAATTCATTCACCTTATTTACTAATTTGAACACTTTGTTCTCTGGAAACAGAATGTAACAGCTTCATCGCAAAGTCTGCCTCCGAAACTACTTCTGATGCCCAAACACCCAACTGCTGAAGAAAATCAATAATGACACAAATTTGCCTTAGAACAAAACACTCGTATTAGCACACAAAGCGCACAAAATAGTTCACTATGAAAAACTGACAGCTCTTCTGTTTTACGGTTTATATGAGAAATTTTTTTGAAAGATTATAAATAATATGAACTATTTCTTTAAGAGATGTTTCAGAGAATGATTCCTTTAATTTATCTTTTTGTAAACTTTCATTGTTTTTCGAGACTGAAGAGGTAACAGCTGATAAGTGACACTGCAGTTGAGGAAACGTATTTTAAAAAAGAGCAATGGTAAATAGTCATAGAAATTTTGCAATAAAACAACTCTGCCGAGATTGAATATTTCTAATCACAGCTGCGAAGAAGCTTGATTTTGGATATCCACTTTCTCAAGTTTGGTTGATTGTATTGTACTTGATCCCAGGCTAAACAAGATTATACCAAAAGATCGCGTTTTCATGGCAGTGACAGGCCCCTCAGGAGGAGGGAAAACAGAATTACTAGCAATGCTTTCTGGGAACGTTTTATCTCAAATACGAAAAATTTGTGTCGTTACAGTAGTTCAAAAGGCTGCTCAAAAACTACCACTAAGTTTTAAAAAAAACAAGTTAGACTGCAAAATATCGAGAACTGTCTTCTCATATTTGACGACTCTTGTGAAGAAGTCTTCAATGACACAGTCTTCGTAATGTTAGCTACTGCAGGTGGCCATAAAAACAAACAATATTTATGTGAAAAACACGGCCTATATCAGCAAAGTAAATGGCCAAGAATAGAATTGAACACAGCTTACACCATTTTGTTTAATTCACCACGCAAAATGAGTTTTGATATTTTCAGTTTTTGCTATGTCTTCATCAGCTAAGTGTGCTAAGTTGAAAAGCTATCTGACGACAACACCTGCTATAATTACGGAGTTGCAGCTCAAATTTGGGAGTTGGTGGTCGAGTCGAGCAAGTTTGAGGAGGCACCGCTCATCACCAAAGAGTATGTGGAGCAAGAGAGGGTGCGGCTTGGGAAGGTGCCGGCCCCAATGATGAAGCTTGACTCGGAAGAAGCTCAGGTTTGTTGTTCTACTTCCTCGTTGATTGTTCCTGTGCTGCTTTCCTTGTTGTTGGCTAGAGCACATGAAATCAAGACTTGTTGTTAGAATAAAAAAACTAATTTTGTTACAGGCAGCTGCGGTGGCGACGACTGGTCGAGGGACCTACCGACAGATGTTGGGCAGTGTGGAGGATCCTCGGCCAGACTGGGCGTTTGGGTGGACGACCATCTACGAGGGCGTGTACCCTCTGTTGAGGAAGAAGCCCAGCAACGCTCCGCAGCTGTATGAGTTCGAGGTGTTTGGCGGGGATCGACTTCCTGATGCATTGCTCCTGGTTGCTGATGGCCCATCGTGGAGAAGTCCTCATCTTGATGAGATCCCTGACTTGGTCCCGACGTTGGCTGTGCTTCTCAGGGGTCTCCAGCAGTGGATCTTCTCGACCAACCGCACAACGACGAAGTTTTGGGTCAACCAGGAGTTTGATCTTCACTGGATGCTCGCGTTCCTGCAGGTAATAATTGTGTGTAATTAAACCAAATAATGATTGATTAACCCGCAGGAATACTAATCCACTAATCCGCTTGTTTGTCCTGTGGCTGTAGTTTGCATGTTGTGTAGGGTGTTGGCGTACAGAATGTATAGGAAAAAGGAATTCATAGTTCTTATTCTAGCCAATCAGTAAAGTATTGCACAGATAAAACAGCATTCAATTACCAAATTAAGTCATTGGTACCTCTATATTAAGAGCCAGTGTACTTGCTATTTTCAAAACGACCAAAATCTTACTTTTTGCTAATTTAAGGTTTCTAATAATAACGAGTTCTAACCACTCCAGAAACAAAATTCATTAGTTGGTTTGATTGACAAGTTAGATCGTTAACAAAATTAGGCATACGATTTGATCAACCAGTTGGATTGTAGGAATTTTTATAGAGTTAACGAAAAATAAATAGCCGTTTCCGCAATTTACCGTGAAAAATCAGTAGGATTAAACTATTTCCTGACCGCAGGTAATTTTAAGAGATGAAAATTTTTGATCACGATATTGCTTTCCAATTGCGTCCCCATGGAGGTCTGATTGGGATTGATAACTCGTCTCTAGACAAGTACCTGAGGACATCAAAAAATTTACGTCCATGCCAAATTGGATGAGGCTGGTGTCTTCATTCAAGAACTATATGACTTAGGAGCCCGTTAAGCTTACATGCTCCCATATAAACATGACAGCTGTTTCATTGGAAGCCTTTCTGGAATTTTGTTTTGCTTATACAGTAAACATTTTAACCCAAAAAAAAATTATTGACTGGAATGTTGAGCAGAGAAGTCAATTGTGCCAGACCTGAACGTTCTTTGCCATAAATAGGATATCACTGTCAAAGCTGGAGTGAAGACTGAACCTTTCTACTTCGTATGATGAAAAAACAATAAAGAAAGGGGAAGCAATAGCTGCAGAGAAAAGTTAAACTGTTGCTAACCGAAGCAAATTCACTCACCTTATTTAATATATTGAACCCTTTGTTCTCTGGAAACAGAATGTAAGAGCTTCATCGCTCTTACAGTTCTTGAGTGTTTTACGGTTTATATGAAAGATTTTTATGCAAGATTATAAATCTTATGAACTATTTCTTTAAGAGATCTTTGAGAGAATGATTCCTTTTATTTAGCTTTTTGAAAACTTTCATTGTTTTTCGAAATTGAAGAGGTAACAGCTGATAAGTGACACTGCAGTTGAGGGAACGTATGAGGAGAAGAGAAAACAGAATTGATACTAGCAGTGCATTCCAGGAACGTTTTATCCCAAATACGAAAAATTTGTTTCGTTACAGTAGTTCAAAAGGCTGCTCAAAAACTACCACTAAGTTTTTAAAAAAAAGAAGTTAGACTGCAAAATATCGAGAACTGTCTTCTCATATTTGACGACTCTTGTGAAGAAGTCTTCAATGACACAGTCTTCGTAATGTTAGCTACTGCAGGTGGCCATAAAAACAAACAATATTTATGTGAAAAACACGGCCTATATCAGCAAAGTAAATGTTCAAGAATAGAATTGCACCGAACTTACGCCATTTTGTTTAATTCACCACGCAACACTCAGCAAGTTGACTACTTGGGCAAACAATTAAAACTAGTTGTCACCAGCGGCCCAGAAAGTAGTTTAAAACACAAAACAAATAGTCGCGGTTCAAATGGTGCCAAAATTATTGCGCTGCGATTAGCGGTTTGCCTGGGGTTTTGTAATTTTCATTTTCTATGGATGCGAAAATTGGGTTACTTTGGTGTTTCTCAATTTAAACTTGAAGGTTTTGAACTAGATGTTTTGCTTTAATTCAAAGAATCAGAGATAATACAGGCATTACTAGAGCTGCTTAAGTTCAGCTATCCGAATCTAACTTGTCCTGACGAAGATTAGTTTATTAGCACCTCACTTCAATCTTTAAACTAAATATTTACAGTTCAATGATAATCAAGTAACCTCTTAAAAAGGTAACAGCTCTAATGACAGGTCAAGATAATCTCATGATCATGAGGCGTAGCTGCATTAGCATGACCCACCCGCACGTTGAGAGAAAAAAAATGCATGTTTCATGAGTTTTGATATTTTCAGTTTTTGCTATGTCTAGTCAGCTAAGTGTGCTCGTTCGTCGCTAGTTGAAAAGCTATCTGACGACGATAACTGCTATAATTAAAGAGTTGCAGCTCAAATTTAGGAGTTGGTGGTCGAGTCGGGCAAGTTTGAGGAGGCGCCGCTCATCACCAAAGAGTATGTGGAGCAAGAGAGGGTGCGGCTTGGGAAGGTGCCGGCCCCAATCATGAAGCTTGACTCGGAAGAAGCTCAGGTTTGTTGTTCTACTTCCTCGTTGATTGTTCTTCTTTGTTGTTTTCCTTGTTGTTGTTGGCTAGAGCACATGAAATCAAGACTTGTTGTTAGAATAATAAAACTAATTTTGTTACAGGCAGCTGCGGTGGCGACGACTGGTCGAGGGAGCTACCGACAGATGTTGGGCAGTGTGGAGGATCCTCGGCCAGACTGGGCGTTTGGGTGGACGACCATCTACGAGGGCGTGTACCCTCTGTTGAGGAAGAAGCCCAGCAACGCTCCGCAGCTGTATGAGTTCGAGGTGTTTGGTGGGGATCGACTTCCTGATGCATTGCTCCTGGTTGCTGATGGCCCATCGTGGAGAGGTCCTCATCTTGATGAGATCCCTGACTTGGTCCCGACGTTGGCTGTGCTTCTCAGGGGTCTCAAGCAGTGGATCTTCTCGACCAACCGCACAACGACGAAGTTTTGGGTCAACCAGGAGTTTGATCTTCACTGGATGCTCGCGTTCCTGCAGTTAATAATTGTGTGTAATTAAACCAAATAATGATTCAATAACCCGCATGAATACTAATCCACTAATCCGCTTGTTTGTCCTGTGGCTGTAGTTTGCATGTTGTGTAGGGTGATGGCGCAGCTGGCTTCTCCTTTTGTGTGCAGCGTCCTGGTGAGATGGTCTTCATGGAGAAGGCAGTTGGTCACGGTGTCCTGACGGTGAGCGGCATTCCTCGGGAATTCAAGGACTTCAGGACCGAGCATGTCGGCGCAGTGCTCCTATCCTCTTGGGTAGTGAGCTACCGGACGGAAGGTGACGAGCCTACCCTGCAGAAGTCTTGGTACTTCGCTCCTGGCCATCGGACATGGCAGGCGACTGCTGAGTCGAAGTACAAGAAGAAAAGGAAGTCGATATTTGGTCGAAACGGAAGTCGACATTTGGTCGAAATTCTTTTACTGCACTCTCTTGTTTGAGAAATTAGTTAGCACCGCACTTACTATGAACAGTAAAAACAAACACTAGTTTTACTAATATATGAATGTTACATTTTGCTAATCCAAGGTAAAAATGTGTGAAAAATGTTGCAAAGTCTGTGAACCACCTGGCATATATGATCAAAAAAATCTGCACAACAAAGAGAGATAGATAAGCATGTCATTGAGAATTCAAGTTTTTCCGAAGAGCAGGGGTTTTGTAATTTATAAATTTGAAGTCACTGTATTTTCGTGAAAATCGGTGTTATGAAATTTCAAAACCATATAACTTTGAAAGTAATAACACATTCACCATGGAAAATAGATCATGACAATCAGCAAATCTAGGATAATTCAGATCACTATCAATGAAATTAGCAATTTTTCAAAGCTCAGGGGTTTTGTAATTTGCAATTGACACCTCGAAAATTAGCATCAAATATATAATTATCAAAAAAAAATAATATATATTGTTTTATTATTAGTTAATAAGTAAGCACTTGGATATTATGTTAACGATAAGCAGAATGATAGAATTAATACACTTTTTTGTAAGTTTTAAAGTTTTGAATTTTTTTCTTTCAGAGCTTGTCAAGTTATCAAATCTGTCAAATTTAAGAGAACAGCCAGTAATCGACAACTGCGTTGATGGAATCAGTCTTTTGTTTACAGATGTTTGAAATAATTCAGTAGTTGTGTTTGTATTTATCTCAATTATATACAGTACCTTACAAATTATTCAGTTCTGCTGCGCCTTGTTTTTGCTATTTATGTTAAATTAAGATTCAATTGAAACATGTTTTTCCAAAGACAAAAACAATGAAAGTGTAAATGTACTGATAATGAAGTTCAGTACCTTAGCTTGTTGTTGCAACCATGTTAAACAGCAACGATAACAGTACATAGGGGCCCTTTATGTAAAGTTAGTAAATTCAACAAATTATTTCTAGATTGCAAAATGTTTCAAATGTTTTGGGGTGTTTTGCTTTTTTTGGATTGATTTACTGCGCGAATGAAATATGCGAATTGTTGCAAGAGATATGGGAGCACAAACAACACTTGGAATGGAAATGTTGCGAAGGGAAGGAGTTGTACTTGGATGGAAATTTGATGGCCGAAATTGGAGACCGTTTTCACAGTCAAAAAGTTATTGGAAAACCACATAACGCGATGATGTTGTTTACTGCAATCGTTCAACAGACTGTAGCTCTTTGAATTTTGGTGTGTTGTGTTAGATACTTTTAGAAACTTTACAACACAGTTTTAGCAAATTTTAGTTACTGTAAAACAGATTCAGACTTTTTATAGCTCCGTTTTAAGAACTTGATGAGATTTTAGATTGAAATAGAATTGAAGATAGAGCACAAATGTTTTATTCTAGACTGCTTAGAGAGCATCGTCAAAGAAAGTTTGGTGATCACAAGTGTGAATCACCTAGGGTAGGATAAACCCCACCAAGTTTTTCGGGAGACCCTTTAGAAATATTAATGTTAGCACTGGGCTCATTGGAGTTTAAACTTAGTAACTGAGTTTGTAATTGAGAAAGTGCTATAACAACACCTTTCTTCAATAGGCGATGGTCTTGATGACTTTTTGTATATTCAAAATCTGCGTCAGAAACGATAATAATTGGTTTCGATTTAAGTCGTTTTCTCAATTTGAAGGCGAAAGGGGAAACGTTTATGAACTTCTTGACATCTCTGGAATAAATAGCTCCTAAGGAGATGCAAAAGGAAGGAAGTTACAAACAAAACAGATCCAAAAACTAAATAGGGCGTCCAGCTTGCTGTATTATCAAATTTGGAATCAAGTTGAGGATGAAACTTTTTCATGTTAGTAAGAATAGGTTGAGTTACCTCTTCAATAGCGTCTAGGCTTCGCTTTTCGTGTTGTGGTACCTGTACGAGTTGCAGTTTTACTTGTTGAATGAGATGAGTTCTGGCAATAGCCACATCTTTGATTTGTGGCATGTCATCAATGGGTGGTAGTTTGTTAAATAGAAAGGCAAGAGGAATAGGCAAGGAAAGATCTAGAACTGTTGTCTCAGTATTCTGACATGTTGACCAGTCAGCGCGCAGATGAATGTTGGCACCCTCCAGTTCTTGACCACAACTAAGGATGACAATGCAGACTTTGCAACCACTTCTGTGCTCCTTGTTAAATGTATGTGTTGAATTGGAGGCAGTTGTTGACATGATGAAGTCTTCCGAGGCACTTGTGATCAACCACAGACCATGCTTTCAGCGGAAGTTGAACATTGCGGATTCGGCAAACTTCTAAAGCAGACAAAAAATCTTTAAAAAGCAAAGTCGCCAAGCAAGAATCCTTAGATTTTTCCATAGGAAAAGACGAAAAACAGATTGAATAAGACTTAGATCCTATACACTCTTCTATATCATAAGCAGTAAGCAATGGTGCTTCATTTTGGTTTTCGGTTACCGCTTTATACTCTGTTTCCAAGTCCCACATTGTTGCTCGGATCGAATCAGTCGTCACCATTGGCAGGGGAATGGCGTGAAAAACATCTAAAACTGTTTCGCCTGAAGAAAAAGGAATTGATAGTGTAAACATTAAACCACAATCAGTTGAAATGACATTTAAAACCAGCTTAGTTTCGTAATAAGACATGATGTTTGCTATCGGAATTGACAAAGTTAACCGGCTAGCTGGAAGCTGAGAACGTATTACAAAGCTTCGTAAGATATCGACAAGAACACGTTTAGGTATCAGTGATAAAGGTATCATTCCTTCAGCAATAGCAGGTGAACCTGTAAAAAGATTCATCTTAAAAGCATACAAGGAATTCCGATAAGATCTTAAGTTAGTGTAAACAGATCCTAAAATAGAGTTTAGGAGAGAAAGGTGATGATTAGTTTCACCTCTAATATACAGAAGTTGGTCAGAGTTTCTCATTAAATGAATGCTATCGGTCAACACTTGAAACTGTATCTGCAAAGTCTTAGCATTTTTTGATTGAATATCCATTAAATGTTCAGAACCTCCAAAAGATCATGAATTTCCTTACCAACAATGAAAAACTTTTCATTCGTGATGTTCTGAACTGCGGTCCATTGCTCTTGCGCTGCATTGATATATCCAATTGATTCTTTGATTGCCTTTCTATTCTGCTTAGTCAACCCATTGCATCCACCAACGATCGTCCCAAGGGTACATGACAATTTATCTTTGAGTCCAAGATTAAGACTAAAAATTGCAGCACCAGTCATAATTGCAAAAGGAACAGCTCGGGCATGTCTTGAATGAACTCTATAATCAGTAACAGAACTTGGATAAAGAGAGCTTACCTCAAAACGGAGAAGTTCAAAATCCCGTTTCACTCGTTTCTGTTCGGCCAAAACTTCTCGTAGTATCCAGTAAAGTTCAAGTGATGTTACTGTAAACCAATTTGCAACCATAGTTAGGAGTGTTCCACAACTCGTCCATTTTATTAGCAATTTTGTGAACGAATTTGTCAATTTGAGAATCAGAAACAGGAAAAGGCAAAACAAACTGTAGTTTTTCAAGCTTATCGGCTAAGAGAATTTTTTGATGAGTTAAAAACAACACCATTGTGATTTGAACCAAGTACTGCACTTATGTTGTACACTGAAAACCGCAAAAGCCAAAAAAGTTGATTACTCCCATTTGAAATTTGTCGACTTAAAATCAAAAGACGTTTCAACTGTGGAGTTTGACAAAATTACTGATAAGAAGATCAACTGATATTGACTGAGGTCCAGATTATAATGATTAAAGTTAGAGAGCAAAGTTGAACAAACACATTTGGACTTTGGTTTCACTAATTAAAAGGACAGTTGATAAAAGGGGAGTTTAATCAACAATAAAGTTTAAGGGGGCGTTATGAAGTGTAACATTTAATCCAAAGAGTTCATATTTACTTACTTTGAACTCGATTGAAATCTGACAAGATTGACAATCCTGCGAAGTTCATATGCTCTGTTTGTTCCTGAGCGGGGATCACTCTGAGGTGAAAAGGGCAAAGTGCGTCGTCTCTATTTCGGTTGTGTTTGATGAACTGGTAACATTCGGGCATTGGCAAATATTCCACCAGGTTGAGCTGGAGGGTCAGTGAAGATATTGGCTCGAACATCTATGACATCCGGCTGTAAAGGTTCATCAGGGGCTGTAGTGCCTTCTACAATGAATGCGTCTGGGTCATCAGGCTGAGGATGAAATTGAGCATGAAGATTAGGATCTTGATTTTGTATTTCACCTGCTGCTGGTTCATTTAATTCAACAGCAGATAATTCGGCTGCAGTTTGAACAGCTGGGGCAACAACTACTGGGGCTGCTATGGGAGCTGCTGCTCGATTTGGACATTCAAGGCCAAAGACCACTGTATGGCCTGGTACTGCTGGATAACCAACAATTGGTTCGTAAGCAATCATTTGATCAAGCACGCTATCAGTTATTTCAGGTTCAGACATTCGCTGAGTTGATGGATCAGGGACAAAATTTTTTGAACCGACATTAGGTATATCAATGATTTCGTACTTAGGTGAAATAGAAGGGAGGCGCATTCGATTAACACCTTGAGTATGATTAAAAACTGATTAGTATGATTAACTTTACGCACAACTTTAGTTGGAGTTTGTTAAAACAATTTCTACACGATACAAAGGCAACCATTTAGTGATTGACTTACCAGCAAAATCACTAGGGGTCACAAGTTTTGGATTCAGTAAAATACAACTATGAAGTGACTATGGAGTAACTATGGAGTGATGGTGGCATAGCATTTGCCTTTTTGTCATAGATTTTGCGATATTTTTGATATGCAAGTAATGAATTATCACGTGCAGTTGCAAAAACTATTCAGGTTCTCTTGGGTGTCAGCGAGAAAATCATGTGTAGGTGCCAAGTTTTTGAAAACAACATTGTTGTAGCGATAGTCAATTGGTTTGAATGGATCTCTGCCATGAAATAACAGGGATGGTGTACAACCCAGAGATGAGTGATATGATGTGTTAAAGCCAAACGTTGCAATATCAACATTTTTATTCCAGTCTTTAGCTAATGAATCCTTATAAATACTCATAATTCTCTTCACAGTTTAGTGACTACGCTCAATAGCACCAATAGTTTGTGGATGCTTGACAATTGCAAATTTAAGGTTGGTTTCGAGTAATGAACACAATTCTTGCATCATTTTAGAAGTGAAAACAGTTCCTAAGTCACATAAAATAGTGATTGGCAAGTATGAGTGTTGCATAAATAAATGAAACAAATGACTTGCAACAGTTTCAGCACTAGCATTTTGGATAGGAATGGCAAACAAATAACGACTAAAAACGTCCATTGCTGTTAGAATATGAGTATATCCATGAGATGGTTTCAATTTTCCTAGAAGATCAACTTCAAGCAAATCGCCAGGATAGCACTTCTGAGATGCGAGAGAAAGCATTTGTGATCTAAGGTCACTAAGCTTTCGTTTGCAGGCATGAAGAACAGATTTTGATATAATCTAATAGCATTTCAGTGAAGTTAGGAAAATAAAGCCTTTTACGAAATTCAGAAGCTGTCGCTTTGATACCTAAATGATCACTGAACCTGCTATTGCGAATCCTATACAATAATCCTTTACGCAAATAAATTGGGAACCGAAAGTAGGCGATGTAAATGCTTACGATACTTTTGTAGCTCATCATTAAAGTATGGACAGTCCGGTTTCTTTGATTGTTAGATCCAGTCAATGCCAATTCGGATGTTCAAATCTTTGTGCTGCTCTTCTAAGACATTTAATGGCTGATTTTCATCGTGAAACTCAATCTCATCCAAAGGGTTCCGTTCTGCCAAAGAGTTCAATTCGAGGTCGCACAAGATTTCACTGATTTCTACGTCCAGGTCACATATTTGAAAGTCATCATCTTCGTAACATTGGAGGGCTGTCATTGCAGGGCTATTATCCGGTACGGAAGGTTTCATTTCCACTTCTACTCCATGAATTGGCATCTTGGTTGATATCTTGAGACTCAATTTCGTTAAAAATTTTGTTAAGTGAATTCGAGATAAAAAGTCAGCTGCGGTATTTGCACGGCCAGGGACGTCCAAGAACAAAATTGAAATTCAAAACATGCTCAATTGCATTCCAAAATGGCGCTGGAATTGTTTTAGTTTGGAAAAATGACGTTAAGTTTTTGTTATCGGTTAAAACTAAAATCGGTTTCTTCGCTCCCCTAAGATATGGGCAAAGGTGTCAAAAGCAAAATGAACGCCTGGAAATTCCTGAGCATAAATAGACAGCTTTAGCTGAGTAGCGTTAAAAATCTTTGAACCAAAGGGTACTGGTGCAAAATTTTTGCTCAACATCACCTTTTTGAACATAATCTTCAACCATAAGAACATATCCAGCAGAATAATAGCTAGCGTCTGCTAAAATAACGTACTGCAAATCTGGTTTTGGTAGCCGAAGAGTAATTTTACACGAGTTTTCCAACATTTTAGTCAAGTCTTTCAAATAAGTGTGATGTTCGTCGGTAATTTCATAAGGCGTATCATTTTTTGTCAAATGATAAAATGGCAAAAACTTATCAGCTAATTTAGGCAAATAGTGTCGGAAATACTGAAAACATCCAATCAAACGTTTTGTTTCTTTTACAATTTTAGGCATTTTAATTGCTGACAGGAACTTATCGACCTTAGTTTTGTTGAGCATTGTTCCTTCGGAACTTATTGAACGACCTAAAAATGTAATGTTTGGTACTCTTATTTCACATCCTTCCATCGGAAGTTTCGAACCTGAACGGCGAATACAATGAAATATGCTTCCTAGATTGGAATACAATTCGTCGAAATTGTGAGCAGCGGTGCCAAGATCGTCAACGTATTGAAAAAATGGTCATTTGCAAAACATGGGTCAAGATACTTACGCATGAAGGAACTAAATGTACTTACAGAGCGGCTTAAATCCTTGCGCTAATCGTGCGTAGGCAAAAGTTCTCGATGAGAAATTGAAAGCAAGTAGTCGAACGGAAAGGGGGTCTGCCATTTTTACAGCATAGTACGCTTGGCTACAATCTAATTTTATAAAAAGGCTTTTACCGGCTAAATGGATACCAACATCCTCGAGCGTTGAAATTGGAAAATTATTCGAATTATAATCATGGCGAATTAAATGGTTAACACGTCTAATGTCTACAAGCAAACAGAGTTTGCCGGATGGTTTGCGTTGCGCAAAAAGAGGACTTGAATATTTTGAATACGGCAAAGTCGTAATAATTCCAAAATGTTGCAGTATTGCAAGATCGACTAAAATTTATTCACGCAGATGAATTGGAGTTGGGGGACTTTGCTTGTTAAAGGGTTTGGGTTTTTCCGGCGTAAGTTTGATTTTGAACTCGTCGTTTCCACCAACCAACATCGAAACGAAGTCCTGCAAAAATATCATTAAATTCGACTAAAAGATCCTCGACTTTGGATTTTTGCTCTACATTCAGTACAGATTTATTCCAATTAATATTACTTAAAAATTTAAGTTTTTCTTCGTGACGTTGTAAAGGATCAAGCTCTTCAAGTTGTTTCAGTTCTACCAAAGTTTCGAAAATTCTTTTATGAATTCCTGTCAAGTTTTGCGATGACGAACAGGCTCGGGCGTAGGGAACCAAAACTCTTTTTGGGAAAGGGATCGATGACTCGTTACTAGCTCATTAAGTTGAAAATTGTCTAAACTAAACAAACTAGGATCAATTGGTTGAATATATTCGGCTTGTTTTTCGGTTAAAATTTGGACAGGGAACTTGGACAGGGAACTTTGGGCAGGGAACTTGGACAGGGAACTTGTTAAGCATAACCCCGAATTATTTTCAAAACCAGCATTAGGCTCAACTATACCTATGATTTCTTCAGAGAATTTTTTAAACTATTGCGCACTTCAAAACTTCTTGACTGTGGTGAATAGTAAACTTTTGAGTGCTTTTTAGCGCAAATTTGTTCTTATGATGAATAGTTTTCCGCTGGCTTTGGCCACAGAGTTAATTTGCAAAGTAATATCGGGCAAGAGGAGCTTACGGGACTAAAGATCAATTAAAATATGATTTCGTTCAAAAAAGGGTAAACCTAGATTTGGTTGGTCCATTTTTGGCAAAACTAAAAATTGCTCAGTGAATGGTTGATTGGCTAGAGTAAAAGAAATATTAATTAGGCCTAACGTTTTTGCATAGATTCCGTTAGCCACTTTTACAACAGGGAATGGATTAGGTGGCAAGTTTTCGATGCTTGTTGGCGATACTTGCTTGATTTTGTCAATAATTAAAGGAGAAATAGCAATAGAAAAACTCCAGAATCGACTAAAAATGATTGAAAAGATAAAGGAACATAAAATAATTTAGTACAATAAGGGGGTAGCACTGAATTAAGATGAGCGACTTTGCGCTGTAATTGTGGCTTACCTAGTTTTTGGTTGTTTGTCGAAAGGTAGCTTCTGGTCACGCTCAGCTTCACAATACCAGCAATACTTCGGTCTGTGTCCATACTTTCCTTAAATGTCACAAAAGAACCTTCCGCGGTTTCCTCTGGCATTAGATCTGTTGAAGTTTCCATTTCCACATCCACCTTGTGACTGAAAGTTTCCTCCGTTGTTGTTAGGCTGAACACCATGGTGCATTGCTATCATTTGCTGCATCATGCCTTGCCAGTCGAAAGGAGGGTCGTTTGCTGCTGCGTGGGAGATCTGTTAATAGCTGAAATACCAGCAACAACTGTTTCAAACTGTGAGGTTGATACTTCATTAAAGGCTGACTCTGAATCATCCTCGGGGTACTGATCACCTAACATTAACCTTTTTGAGGCTTTTTCGCAATGTTGTTCGACGGGGGTCGCTTCTGGTAGAGTTAACAGATATTTTTTAAGTTTGTTTGGCATACCGTTTATAAAAGCTTCTTTAACTCTTCTAGTTCTATCATTTGCTCTGTCTTCTGCAGCTATTGCAGGTAAACCACCGGCGGTCGCTCGTGATGCTATATTTAGAAAAGCTACATTTGCCAATCTTTGTAACTCAGTTAGGTAGTCTTGAACTGTTTCTTTTGATTTATTAAACTTACGATTCTGAAACTGCAATTTAAAAAATTCAACGCGTTCGGGACCTACATACCTTTCACGTAAAGCTGCCAAAGCTAGATCGACATCTTCTCTTGTAGCTTCTGCAAGTTGATCATAGAAAGTTAGAGCGTTACCTTTCAGGTAAAGATGTAGGTACAAATGTTGATTAGCTGCATCAATTTGAGCCAAACCAATGCGACCTCTCAATTGCCGCTCAAATTGGTCAATGTTTTTAGTTTCTGCTAAAGAAAAAGTTTGCAAATTCAAAAAACGTTGGATAAGTTGTGCCATTTTGAATGGAAATTTTCAAAAACCTCAAAATTCTGTTCAGAAACACCAAATGACTCCTGTCACCATGTCACGAGCGCCCGGAAAGTAGTTTAAAACACGAAACAAATAGTCGCGTTTCGAATGGCTACAAAACTATTGCGCTGCGATTAGCGGTTCGCCTGGGGTTTTGTAATTTTCATTCCCTACGGATGCGAAAATTGGGTTACTTTGGTGTTTCTCAAGTTAAACTTAAAGAAAGGTTTTGAACTAGATGTTTGCTTTAATTCAAAGAGTCAGAAAAAATACAGGCACTATTAGAGCTGCTTAACTTCAGCTATCCAAATCTAATTTGTCCTGACAAAACTTAGTTTAATAGCACCTCACTTCAATATTTAACCTAATATTTACAGGTCAATGAAAATCAAATAACCTCTTAAAAAAGTAATAGCTCTAATGACAGGTCACGATAACCTCATGATCATGAGGCGTAGCTGCATGAACAAGACATTAGTAGTATTTAGAAAACTGTTATAAGCAACGAAAAAAAATTTTGGACATTCGCTGATAGACCTTGATACCAAAACGTATGACTGTTTGCTATATTGTTCAAACAAAATTTAGCCGGGTACTTCAATCTTTTATATTCCATCTGACAACGCAGATGTAACACCACTTATTAAAGAAAAAAAAGTTATGTCAGGCGAATGTTTTCACTGCCAGACGATGAAATGCAAAAATTTCTACGTCAGCCAGATCAACCAGTAATTTTTGCGCTGTTTGAGGGTCAGTTCAAACAAAGAACTCGCAACAATATCTGACCATTTCCAAAATTGTTCTAAAAAGCCTCTGAAGAACTAACTCAAAAAAACCTTTTTTTGTCAGTAGGATGGCTCGCTACTGACAAAGAGGTCAGAAATGAAACAAAGGCTCTCAATTGTCATTGCTAAAAAGAATACCGACCGAAAATTACAAGAGCCATATATCCGATACTATTAGTGAACAGAATCAGGAACAGAACGAAGTTTCACAAAACAGGCTGACAAAGTAAAAACATTTAAACCATTTTGATTCCGAGTACAAAACGACTTAGGAGAAAATTGATCACCTGAAACAATCAGAACGAATTTTAATTAATGAAACAGAAAGATTATTGTTAGATGCGAGTCACACCAACATACCTGCGTCTTAATTTTTGTACCATTTGCAACAACCTAACCAGAAAACTTCAAAAACCTGAATTTTTCAAATTTTTGGATTTCCTAAATCTGAAAGAACTTATAACCAATATCTATGCGAAAGCTGCAATCAGCAAGAAAAATCCAACGCCTTCCAGAAAACTACAGAAGACAACAAAAGCAAAAAGAACATCAAAAAACCCAATAAATCAGCCCACGATAGGCAGACATCTTCATACCGAAGAGAGCAAAACGTCTCGCAAAAAAGTTTGGAAACCTTACTGGTGACAAAGCACAGGAATCAGCTAAAGAAAGATGCTCCAACAACTGAGATCAAACTGCTAGAATCAAAGTACACGAGGGGCACAGCCGCATACGGCAGCGAGGCAAGTTTACAAAAAATGACCATCTAATTCCTTTTAAAACGAAAACTGCTCATACAAAGCATAAAAGGAATCAAACAAAACTTCCTCGACTGAAAGTAATTGCATTCAATATCAACGAGATTTTGTCTCCTGACTTAGCTCACGCTGACACTTTCTCAGAAAACAACCGTGGTGAAGTTTTTGTTAGTAGCAGTTGACTGTATGTCACACGATTTAGCGTTGAACCACAGAAAACAAAATATGCTACAACAAAAGCCAAACCTTAAAGAAAATTATTGAAAACAAGCTACCAGAAGGTGCTCTGATGCTGGTAGAGAGCTCAAAGCCTCACTTCAATTTCTATATTAAAACGAAAAAAAGATTGATATATAAAACTATTGAAACTAAGAAAGAAAACTCTTCTTTTGCTTAAAGAAACATACGGCTGCTGAAAAACTTGATATAGAAACATCATGACGACAAGTTGATATATTCATAAATTGACCACTTGCAAAAATTTTCAAACAATGAAATCGAGTCAATAAATTAGCACCCATCAAGATAACAGAGAAAAATGTTCCGTTTTTGTTATCATTATCTGTTGAGGCATCATTGAATATATTTCACCGTCCAAAACATTGTTGATTTTGTAAGAATATCCAAAGGTGATATACCTTTTCGGAAAGGTTATAAACATTCGTAACGGGTGGTAACGCCCCCACCGGTGACAAAAATTGATGAACGTTTTATCACGGGGGGACGCCCCCGTGATAATGCGTGCATTTTATACTACTTATGGGTGCAAAACAACCTATTAGGGTGAGATTCGAACGCTCGAGCTCCAAAGTCCATGACAGAAGCATTTAGCACGCTGCTATCAGACCCCTGTAATTCTCTATGCCACAATCTTACTAAGGCAAACTTTACTTCGGAGTGAGTAAGATCTCTAAAATAAGAAAAGAAACGAGAAGTATTCAGTTAACAAACTTTTTAGAAAAAACTTGAAAACCGTCAAAAGCCAATTTTGCCTAAAAAGGCGCGTTTAAAGTAAAAAATACATTAATGGTTAGAACCCTTTTTAGTATTAAGATCAATGTAAACCTTTGAAAAACTATTCTAGCACAAATCTCATTTGAGCGATTAGAAAAAACTTCCACCGAACTTATTTCTTAAAATTACTACAAAAAAACTCTCACTTTACTTTATCATTGTCATCCTGTTTATATGTCTCCAAGGGCGATTATCATGAAAGAAGACCAGCATCGATTCATGAACAAAAACCTACAAAAAAGAAGACCGTAAAACAGCTACAAGACAATAAGTGGATATTATCAGATTTGAGAAGGCGCTGATGAAAGCAGCGCAGGAAACGACCAACCATTTTAAAGGATAAAAAAGGGAATTTATATTTGATCCGACAGGATAGATGAAAATGCGAGGAAAATTCTTGACGACTAAGATATTAAATAAATTCCTTAGCCAAACCGGGAAGGATAATGCAGGCACAAAGAAATTACTGGATTCCCGCAAGGTTTAAAGTCAGAACTCCACCAAATTCTCCATTACAAGAAAAACCTGGACTCCGTCAACCCTGAATGACACAGTACCCAACTTAGTGCCAATTTTGCGTTTTCTGATTGCTTGGGATAAAAACAAAAACTAGCTTCTGTTGCTAAAGGTTTTTTCCTCTTAGTTTGCTCTTAAACTACCACTCTTATTTTTACTTCTGTTTGTGGTCTTCTTTTGGACACGTTTCCGGTGGCTATTATCTTGAAAGAGCCCAGTCCCGATTCAAGAACACTAACATACGAGACCTACAAGAAAAATTCGTCATTGCTAAACAAGAGTTAAGACAATAAGTAGATAACCTCCAACCACAAGGCGCTACCAGTCGTCAGCTTTGACTTTATCCAGTCATCCAGAGTAGAAAAGGCGTTGATGAAAGGAGCGCAGTACATGATTGATCTTGTTAAAGGACATGTAAGGGAATTTGAGTTTGATCAGGTGACGATAGATGAAAGCGTGAGGAGAAATGTTTACGACAACTATATCAAAGAGATTCCCCTGAAGCGTCAAAAAGCACTCTATGTGCAAACAGCAGTCTTCAAACTCCCCTAGTCAACGTTTGCTTTGCTCGAAAGAAACGAAAAACTTATATCATCTTATAAAGCTTCTCTAGAGACACTTTTTGTTCTTGGATTGTGTTGCTCTGACAAACTATTTTATTTCTGCGGCTGAGTTTTGCTTTCGGCGTTGACAAACAAAGTCGAATATAAAATTAAAGTTAAGTTATCCCAGCATTAAGTATTTTTGAGTTAATTTCACCTAAATTGTGTCAATACTTGGCAAACTTGGTATTCCTTCCGCCTGTAAGGTTTACGACTTCAACGGCAATTCTTTGGCCGGCACACACCATGATTCTCTACCTGGAGCATCGGTGCTTGAATTTTATTTGATATCTAATATGCGCACCCACACTCTAATAAGAATAACATGTGGTCAAAAAATCTATCAAATTAAAAAAATGAATTTTGTTTAGTCGAAATTTAACAATCTGACGGCTTTCTCTCTCTCTCACTCACTGACTCAGTCGCTCACTGACTCACTCAGTCACTCTCATTCACTCACTCATTCTTTCTTGTTTTGAGTATGAACTGTTTTTGGGCACGCTTGTCATTTCTCCATTACAGGATATACACAATGGATCAACAAGCAATATATACTTGAAATGAAGAAAACGCTGCATATTTAGCTCAGCATGTGTCTGAACGAATTGATATGATTGGCAGATGAAACATTTGCATGTTAACAAAAAAGAAGATCGTCTTTTCCTTAAACTGAAAAGGTTACATCTACAATTTCAATTTAAAACCCGAGAAAAGTCTCCTCTGACCAAAAAGCTTTGTCCCCGCACAAAACTGGCAAAAAATTGGCAAGTTAATGTCGCGACCAAAACTGAAAAAGAAATGCAAGTTTCTTCACCACGAAATGTGCCGCACGATTTGTAATGGGCGGGGGCGTCCACACCCGTGACAAAACGTTTACTTAAGATCTGCAACGGGTGGGGACGTCCCCACAAGTGATGAAACTTGTCCTTAGTACAACAATCAATTGATTTGTTTTTTAATTAAAAATGCCACCAGTTAAATTAGCAAATTAAATACGCGAATGGATAATACAAAATTAGGAAGATAAGTTTGAGTAGTACCTCCGAAAAGACAAATAGTCAGATGAAAATCAATCAAGAAAGCAACAGCATGAAAAGACCAGAAAGACCCATATAATAGCTAAAGCTTGTTTGAAAGCAATTAACCATCCAATCGAAAGAGGGGAAAATATGAGCTCAGTACTCCAACGAGCGGCTCCACACATCGAAGTACCTGCAGAGCCATAAGAGTAACAAAATTCCTCCTTAGAGCTGGACGAATAAACAACGGACCATAGTGGAAACTATTACAAGAAAAACTATTTGAGGTCTATGCACTAAAAACATCTCCAAAGTGCCACTTCGTATCAGTGAGAAACAACTTAAATGACGACTTACTGCATCAGCTTCAACTAAAGGACAAGACTATTTTAAAAAAAAAACATGGCATAATTAAAAGATCTTTTACTCAAGGCAGTTCGTAGAGTTGATACTTAAAGAACACAGCTGGCACGATTGCCGGAAAACAGCCGCGATAGACGCTTGTGGACTTCCATGAAATCAAACAACTAAAGAAATAAGATAGACAGAAAAGCAGAACAAATGGCGCCACGCACACAAATTTTAACTGCAAAGCAGTAAAAATCACAAATTGAAAAAAAATTCAAGAAGTCAGGTCGTAAGAATAATCGATGGAAAAACGACAAATTAAAAAACATAGCAGGATAAGTCTTGACGCACAATTCAAAAAGTTTTCATTGACTAAACAACAAACTAGACCTAGAACGGACTATGAGTGAATTGGGAAAATCAATTCGAAAAAAAATTAAGACAAAAAAAAACAAAAACAAAACAAAACGCATATGAACAATAACCCACTAGCGAGAAATGGAAATTTGGTTCAAACAAAAAACTAGGCCTAGAATGAACTATGAATGGATTGGAAAAACCAATTAGAAAAAAATTCGATCCAAAAAATAGTAAAAACAGTAAAAATCACTACTCGCTCCACTTCCTGTTTCGGCGTGACCAAAATCACTACTCCAATTTGACTTCAAAAATCATGAAAATGTGTGAACATATCTTTAAAAAAAGAGAGCGCCCCAATACAATTCAAATTCTTTGATTTGTAAAAAACCAAGATGTCCCCAATAATTGCCGCTATCGCTTCGCGGCTATGAATTATAAGCATAATGTTTTCCGGCAATTGGCTTTTCGCATTTATGGTGGGACTCTTACAGGTCCCTGATCTATAACATGGACAAATAGAATAATTATGAAGATAATACGCTTTTGAAACGGCAGCCAGTGTAGCTGTCTGATATAACTCGGTGTATCTGGTGAATTCATAATACGCTGCAATTTCTCTACCTGATATTTAGGCAGCCCATAGTAGAGTGAATTACAAAAACCTAGTTGTGAGATCACACGTACTCTGGTTAGTTGAAGTAACGAATCTCTGTTCATTCATTCTTCGCTGCAAAATATTTTGCGTAAAAATTTTCGAGGAAACTAAATTATTCTGTTTCAAAGTAGGCATGTTATCATCATTCGAGAAACCTAAAATTTCATTTTTCGAAAAATTCCTGACAGAAGGTAGTATCAAGTCGCATTGAACAGCTTTCTTTCGGCTAACAAAAATAAACTCGTCTTATCTGTGTTCAACTGAGTTTCGCACTTATGCAAAGTTTATAAGATGGGATTGAAGGCATCATGTGTCAGATAACGGTATCGTCAGCATAAAGTAGAAAGCCAGTGGAACAAAATTATTACGCTATCGAAGTTGATTGGAGAGCAAAGTTTCCCCTGCAGCAGCTGACGACAAGGCTTGATTTTGATTATAGCACACGACGCTCAAATATTTACAAAAAAAGAAACACAGTTTGTAATGTTTCAGATGTGTGCATCTTTCCTTTGGACAATGTAGGGCATGTCTAACCGCGTAATATTTATTAAAAGCGCATAATGATGGCATCTTAACGAGATCATAGCTATCTTGAAGTGGAATGGCGTCACGAATTTTGCTCTTCATTTTATCAAAAAACTATGGATTCAAAGGCATAGAATTAAGGCATTATGATGCACCCTTTTCATCTACCTCGCAAAATGAGCGATTCTAAGTTCGTTCTTTTAAAGGATTTTATTGTTATGTCAAGACCAGAGAACCTTAAACCGGGCTTTGATGCAATATTTAGAATTGCTATCAAACATTGTGCGATAAAATTTTCCCCTTGTTTCTATAAGAACTTATTCTTGAAATATCTTGTAAATTGGACAATTTTTTTATAACTCATGGTAATTTTTTTAAAAGTGATTCTGTAAATCATTTAAGGCTTTGAATTGACTTTGGAACGTTGCGCCATGTCATCACATACCAATTACCGCAGTAATTTTTTTTTAGTTTAGCCAAGAATTTGCAATAATAAATCGATTATTTGATGTTATGGCTTAACCACTCCCGTATGTAAAAGGAGGGAGGTGAAAAATGAAAATAGGTTTACGGTTGATTTAATTGTGGGCATTGTCGTTATTATCACTCTCATACAACGAAAGAAAGCACCTTGCTGCTAATGAGTTAGCACAATTTAGCGAATACCAAGTTTCTCTCAGCTAAAATCATTAAGTCGTCCATTATTTTCGGATCGTCTCGATAACGGTCCACAAAGGACTGGATCAACCCAATAGGCGTTTCTGGATAGTCATATTTTAACTTGATCTCTCCCTGAGAATCCATTGACAAATTTGGCAGTATTAGCAACTTCCTGGGAGCTTTGTTATGTATCACCGCATCTCTTACGCTGAGGAGGAAGTCGTTTGGAGTTGAGTAACTCGAAAACATTTTTAACGCTTCGGAAATATTTCCCGTGGATTTGAAAACTTGAAGTTTGAGTAGAAACTGTCTAACAGCATTTTGGCAAATATTAATTTTTGCTGCATCGAAAATCAGTTGAACATTTATTACGTTGCCGTCATTGTCTTTTAAAGGCGTAACAGTGACTGCAGTAGCATCCGCCTCCATGAATACCTGCATGATAGCAAAAGCCGCCTGCATGTGAGCTTGGCCCCAAGACTTTTTCACAGGATCGTAAAACTCAAGTGACCTCAGGCCATCATATGCAAATTGGAGGTAATTCATTGAAACTACGTTCCTTTGGTCCTCTTCGGTTAGGTATCCGAAGAGTTTCAACACCTCTCTATCAGTACACAAGACAAGGCCTACACATTCAGCTCTGCATTCTTCGTAAGGTGAACTGATTGACGCAAACTTGCCATCATAAGTCTCTCCTGCTTCATAATAAGACTGAACGGGTTGTCCAGTCAATGGGTCCACAACTTCAGGAGTATTTTGACTATTGAACAGGAGTCCACTTCCATGACCTAGCAGCTCGTGGAGAGCAGTTTGCAACTCCCAAGCTTTTGCTTTCCAAGCCTTTAAAAACTCTACACTGGCTTCACCAAGGAATGGAATTCTGGTATTTATAGGGTTAACATTTTGGACATTTCCCAAATCTAAGTTTTTGAAGCCATCTCTTTCTCTGATGTCATCATAATTAGGAATGTTGATTCCCGAAGGAACGTCGCTGCTCCCAAATGTAATAATATCAAGCGAGGTGAAGTCTGGTTCAAGAAAATTTTGTTTTTCGAAGTCCGAACTCCATGGTAGCTTTTCCAGAAGCGTCGGGGCCATTTTGACTAGCTCTTCAAATTTCTTGCTGCGTTCTTTGTTCACAACTGCGACAAAACCTTCAAATTCAGCTCTGCTTCCATGGGGATCTCTATAGTTCTCAATAAATCCGATGTAGTACTCGACAGCAGGACCCTTATTCTGAACCCAGTAGCGAGACGCGGTTTTATGGTCCTCTATAGATCCACTTTCGAAGCTAAGGATATAATTAGCTATCATTTTCGATTCAATCTCATTCGATACATGTTTTGCAGCTTCTCTTAAACCTTTATTTACTCGTGTGAGAAGAAGATCATAATCTCCGTACTCTAAATGCAATTCAGGCTCTTCGGCAACTTTGGACATCGTTTTTGATTTTTCTGACGCAACTTTAACAACAAATTGCTTATCATGTTTCTTCAGCAGCCTTGTATTGTATCCAGATATGTCGTTCTCATCTAAACTCTTCTGAACTAACTCTACATCTAAGCTTGTGCAGTTATGGGATAGGTACGTTGTGTTCCCATAAGATAGCTGGAATTTCTCTTCAGCGAACTCGTAAATTTGTTTCTGAACATATAACCAAATATTGGAAATGTTGTCAAAGGATTTGCTCATTTTGATCAATGTTTCAAAAGAGTTCAAGGTAAGACCAGGTAAAATTTTGGTATCACCAAATGACTTATAATTGCCAAGATTCGATAGCACTCCAGCGCTGTACATCAGGAATGCTTCAACTTCAGTTTTACTGACTTCGACCGTACTGCCTAAAGCCTGCTCAAAATCTGGATCAGAAAATAAAAGGAAGAGCATTGCCACGATAGCTGGACTTTCAATTGAAGTTTGTAAAGGACATATGAGGGCACCGTCATTTGATGCCTTAGAGAGCCAGAAGAGATACTGTTTTTCAGCATTTGTCAGAGATTCGAAGGCCGTCTTACATTCAAGCTTGCAAATAGGTGTATCGAGTGGCAAAACAAAACGCTGCTCCATGACAATTTTTTGCATCTAAAAACGAGTAATACACTTTTATATCAGGTGCTTAATAGCTGCGGAGCTCAGTCCTGTATATCAAATTTGCACGGAGAGAAAAGACTTGAATCTAATTATCGGCAAAAATAAACAAACAATTCACTACTTTAAAAAGTAGCACAAAACATCTTCGCGCGACGTCCCACTGATAACGAAAGTTGCGAAGAGTGGGAATTATTTTTGTACTTGGTTTATGCAAAATGCACAACAAAAAGAAGCAAACTCTTAATACCTGAGCATGCGATGCAAAGGTGTTTTAATGGCAAGTGAAAAAGACAGAGCCAATGTATTTGAACATGATCGATGTACAAGTATTAGCTGGACTTGGTTATTGTCTGAGCAGTTTTGTTTTTCGAAGCTCTTTTGTCTTGTTTCCAAAACCATCGGAACAGCTGTTTTGTGTGGGTTCTTCCGACTAGTACCTGAATTTTTTCTTCCACTTGAGATGGATCGTCAACCGCTGGCACACTGGATAGACAATCCTCATGATGTATTTTCCTTTCTCCCTGGTGATGGATTTGTCCCAGTTTCTTAATCCATCGCACTAGCAGTCCCTCGTGTTCCTTGAAGCTGTACAACCACGTAAGAACATGATGATCTTTTACAATGGTAAAGTTTCTTCCCAGTGAAAAATTCCAAAAGTAGTATGTGAAATAAACAATGGTAAACAACTCTCTCTTTGTTGCTGAGTAGTTTCGTTGACCCTTATTCAGAGTATACTGGCGTACAAATTACTCTGTCCCCCAATTCGTCTTCTGGGTAATGAATGTTCCTATTCCAGTTAGAGAAGCATCTGTTGTCAAAGAGAAAGTGTCGGTATCATTTGGAAAACTCAAAATGGGCGCTTCCTGTAGTTTTGATTCAAGATGCTCCACAGCTTCGCTGCATTCGCCAGTTCAAACAAATTTTTGGTACAGTGGTTCCGCAATTTAAACAAAATCTGCTACGAATCGGCGATAAAACCCGACTAGACCAAGAATTGCACGGATTTCTTTCAGACTGTTCGGAGGTTTCATTTTAGCTATTGTGTCTACCTTTTCCAGATCAACTTCCACACACTCTTTTGATATAATGTGGCCTAGAAACTGGGCCGGTTTCTGAAAAAGCGGCATTTTGAGCTTTTGATATTCAGAACGGCCTCTTTTATCGGACAAATGCTCTCCGAAAGACCTTCCAAGAATGATTATGTTGTCAAAATAAATCAAAACTATCTTGTCTTCAATCCTGCCAGGATTAGTTCCATCAGATTTTGAAACACTCGATTGCTTATTTGCGCTAATGTAAAACCCATTGGCAACCTCTTCCATTTATAAAAACCGATAGAAGGGATGAACGCTGTCAAGCTTTGTGATTCCTCCTCTAAGGTCATTTTGAAAATAGTCTGTTATTGAGTCGGTAGTTGAATAGGAAACATTTCCCTCCACGATTCTATTACATCACTATTTCTTGGCAACGGCTAGCTTGTATTTTCAATTTGCTTTTAAACCCTTGTAGTCAACTACCAGTCGTAATAATCCGCAATTCATTTTGACTAAAATGGACGGTGCAGTCTAGTATCAATAATTTGATTCCAGCAAATAGTCTTTTTTCACGTCTTCCACAATAGTCTTTATTGTTTTGCGCTTTTCAATTCTTATAGTGCCATAGGTACGTCGGAGCGGTTTCGCATTTCTTCTCCAGCTTTTTTTGCCGTATTTTATCATGGAAACCCAAGTTATTGGAGCTTTGGAAAATTCTTGAACAAAGCATGCATGAACAAAGCAAACACTTGGTCTGAGGGATTTCTACTCAAGTCTGTCCCCTCCAGGGTTGCATGAGTCCTCATCCGGAATGCTTCCGGCAGTCTTGGTTTGTCTTTAATTGAATCATTTAGCTGCAAGCTGTCACAGTTGCCGAAGAGTTCTCTTTTTTGAAATTTTTAAACAAATCGATTTCATTATCTGACAGGGCAACAACTCTCAGTGGCCTAATTGAGTCGTTTCAAAAATCAAACTGTCAGCCACTAATGAACCAGTGCTACTTTCAAACTCTCTCAGCCCTTCAAATAGGCCATGATTTTCCTTTCCTCTGGTATTCCGTTTTTCACAATTCTGTCTATGCGGGCTTCATGTTTCGTCGGTATAATGAGTGTGTTCAATAAAAAAGCGTATGAACTAAAATTGTCTACGTTCTGAGTAATAAGCGGAATACTTAATTTGAATCATCCGCAAAAACAATCTTTTCATTCAATTTAAGTATATATTTTTGGTAACTGAGGATTTCTAAACTCAGTAAATGTGAGATATAGTTTTTTTAAGTGATTAAAAACTCGTGGAGGAATTCGGACTGTATGGGTTTCATTTAAAGTAAGACTTCAAGCTTTCCTAAGTTTTTAACTGATGTATTATTAGCAGCTAGAGCTCTATTGTCTTATGGGACTATTCATTTTACGTCTATTATGTCTTTCAGCATTTAAGAACTGATGAAAGATACACCCTTGGCACTATCAACTAGCCCCACTTTTATTTGACTTTTCAGGATTATTTGCATATTAAAATATTTTGTTTTTCTGTTTGAACTGACTTCGATAACATTTGCTGTTTCTGTTGTTTGTTTGTGTTTTTTGTTAGGGCAGTAGCGTTTTATGTGTCGCGAACTTCCGCAGTGGAGAAATTTTTACGTTTTTTAATTCTGTGCCCCTTTCTTTCGCATCCACTAAAAGAATGGAGTTTCCATTAACTTTTTTATCAGGATCCATTTTTTTTATTTCTACAACATTGTTATTACAAATTAATTTGTCCCTGACATCCTCATCGTGTGTTAACCCAGCCTTGATTGATACCGCCACTTTCGCTGGAATTGCTATCAGAGCTTCCCAATAGTTCCTAATGCAAAACATTAACTGCCTCAACTAGGGACTTGTTTGTGTCATCGTGTCTAATGGCAGCCAATTGAGGCACTTAATCCTCTTCCTCTCATCTTGCCACGGTTTCAAGATGTACGATTCTTCTAAGCGCTTTGCCCATAGTCACATTTTAATCTTCTTATATTTTTCATAGGTCTGGCCTAACCTGAATGTGATGTATTCCCTACAGAAAACCCGGAGAACAAAGTGGTCACGTATAACTTGTGACCTCACGGGGTGGCTTTGTAGGCTAAATGCTTCAAACCTCCTAGAAAATGTGTTACTTTTTTATCTGGGCGTTGAACACTAGCAATCAGCGGAAAATAACAGGATTTTTGCTGTAAGGAATTTGAAAAGCCCTAACCGTATCATCGTAGCTATCTCTCACGTTGTGCGGTTATGTCCGATAAAGTTCGATTGCTGACTTTTTTATCCAGAGCGCAAAATAGTGCGGCCGTTCACCTAATTTCCGAGTCGCTCCTCGAGAGTTTTGGATATCTTCCATTTTTGCAGGCATTAGCTTAAAATGAGTCAAGTAGCTCTCAAAATTTTTGAAACGGGTCAGAGCTACCGGTAATAACATTTTAAATACGTAACTTGCTGCCTTTTTGACTCAAATTGGTTGTGTACTTGCTCCTCTTTAATTTTATAATATTTTGCTACTGATATAGATTTATATTTTACTTCGCCTTCAAGTTCAACGCAATGATCAAACTGAGAGAGTTAATCCATTTCTTGTCTTTACCGAATAAAACTTCGATTAATGGTTGAGGTAGCAGAGCAAGACAATCTAAAGCATACTCAATAGTAAAATATACAACCTAAATTAATTGAACTGGAATTCGTATGAAGTTTTGATTCTCAACTTGTTTCGTTCAAAACTGCACTGCATCACCCCAGTTTCCTGTTGTTACCAAAACTTAATGCTACTATCGTGATACTTGTGATATTTCTAAGCACGGTAGTTCTACTCATTTGAACGCTTCCAAAATCACTTCCTCCAGAATGGTCCTGCTCACCAAAGAAGCATCACTCGATCTCTGACCAATGAAGCCACTTTCTGCACTGAACTCAGACACTTCCAGCATTTTGCTGTTTTTCCTCTCTCTGTTGAATAAAATTTCTTTCCCAGCAACTTGCTGTAACTTTTGGTGTTGAACAATACTTCGCTGCCAGCAACTCAATTAGTTGAATAAAGAAATACAATCAAAAGTCAGCTCGAAGTAAGATTGCAGGGAAGGCAGCCTCTGAAATGGGTTTAAAAGTTAGTAAGAACTGTGATACTCAAACTTTAATGGTTTGACCCCCCCGGTGCTATCTCTTTTTTTCTATTTACCACTCTAACTTGGTCCCAGAGACATTGCTCTGTTTGGTTTTTACCAAACACAAGGTTTAGTTCCAACAATATCGTTTCTACATCATAATTATTCTCTGACATAATCTCGGTTCTGATTTTTGAACCATAAATTCTTTTGAAAAGTGGTTAGACATACTGTCTCAATAATAATAAACCGTATATCAGCACACTTAGCTGTCACTCTCAATTTTTGTGTTAAAAGTACCTGAATAGGTAAAATTCAAAAGCGTCCGTTTTTTTAAAAAAGACTCGTGAACAAGTTTCAAAGCAATATTATGGTAACTACCGGACTGATAATTGCCACCAACGGACTAGGAGAGACACATCAGCACTTCACCAGATAAAGAAGAAAAAGAAAATAAATTACATTTTAACAGGTTGTTAAAAAACTGGGTCATTTAAGAAAAATTATTATACAAACGTTTTTACTGTATCTGGCATCATCTTGTCAAATACAACTTAGTTTTGCAAGTTATTCTGTTTACAATTAAAATTATTTCAGTTCAAATAATAAACAACAATGTAAAATAAGAGGTTCTCCGAGTATTATTTATTAGTAAACCGAAAATTCCTCAAATTTCAAATTGAATAGCATGACAACTGTGGATGTAACAGATGATGAAAAGATATCAGAATTGAGTATGTCTACGAACTTTAACTTGCTTGATGACCTGAGTTCTAAACAGACAGGAAGAAATCAAGATAAAGATCACAAGTGAAACCTCTCGATACCATGCATGCTCAAAACGCGATCAAACACCATCTTTAACCACATGACGTTCCATACATCGTATCAATTCCGAAAGGAAGATATTATGCTAACGCGGATAACTTATTAACTAATCTACTTGAACAAAAACAGCAGAGAGGATAAAATTGTCGACTGAAAATCAAATTGATTTAAAAAACGAACGTTCACGGACATTGAGTTTATCGTCAGGTTTACTTAAAATTATTTTCACAATCGAATAAAATTTTTACAACGTGGATAAACGTGCAAATGACTCCTTTTATCGAATTCTACGAAATGAGTTAGAATAACAACGAATTTTTGAAATTATTAACAGTTAAAATCACATTTAAAGTTTTTCGTTTACATTCAAAACAACAAAAAAATTACGATCTTTATTGCTGAATTTTTGAACTCCCAGTTGTTTTGTTTTCAATTACTGAAGAGGAGTGTTCACTTTCATTCCTATCTGTTGTTATCGCTTACCGGTTGAGGTTGACAATATTTCGAACAAAAAAGTACCAGAATCACTTTAGAATTTCAAATCAGCAACAATAGCAATCAGACAGAAAAAAATAACGTTTGAAACCGAAAAATCTGAGAAACTGTCAAAACTCAAAAATGGTCATAACTGAAAATTTTTAATAGTTGGGACCGAAATTTTGTACAACCCCAGATTTTGGAAGGGGAAACACGAGCAACCCGAGGTCACGGCATACGGTTAGGGTTACCTCTAAGCTACTCATGGGCCCAACAAAAATTATTGAATCAGAACCACAGCTGTGGCAATTGGCACTTACTTGGTAAAAATTCACATTTTCGGTATTTTGTTATTTTTTGTTTAAATTCCTAAGCTGTTTATTTTATGATACTTTCGGTGTTCATTAAAAGTCAAATACCGTACAATCGAAGCATATAGAGCCACGTAATAACCATCCGTGCCTAGTTCAATAAAAATAAATATTTCAGTATTTGACATTTACTATGTAAACAATGATCTAAATCACTTTCTTTTTTAACAATCAAAAACAAGTAGTGATGATGTTATAAATGATGCAATAGATGCCAAAAAAATTCAAGTCTGTTAACGGTCAAAAAGTACATGAAGGGAATTATTGCGGTAAACTGAAAACCAGAGCTAATGGAAGTTTTTCGAGCAGTGAATAGGACGCTTCGGGTACCGTATTTGAGAGTATTCATGCTTTGAAGTATCTAGGATCCTACGTCAGTTTACAGGACGGTGATACAAATGACATTATCTGTAAATTGGCTGAAAGTAGACAACGCTTCAGCGATTTTCGGACATCTGAAAAAACAAACAATTAACCACAACGTTGAATTCAAGCTTTGCGAAGCGTTCATCTTGTCAGCGGTGTTGTACAGCTCAGAGGCATGGACGATAAGCAAAGTGTTGGAGAAGCAACTTGATAGTTTTCACCTCAAATGCCTACGTCGTATACTTTGTTTCTCTTACATGACAAAAAACTAATCAATCTGTCCTCAACAAAACACAGATGCCAGCCACATCAAAAATTATCATGATTAAAAGCTTCAAACGGTTTGGACACGTCCAAAGAACGGAGAACGACAGACTGCCAAAGGAAAGCTCCTGAATGGAACCCCACTGAGCATTATCCAAATGCCGTGAAAGTTGTTGGAGGACAGCGAAAAACATGGCTGGGTCAACTACAAAACGATTGCAAAAGAAACAAGCTAGAATTTTCAGTGTTTCAAGTAAGAGCTAATAACAATTTGAGGTCAGCCTTCAACAAATTCATCAACAAAAAGTTTCTTGTTTAACTAATAACTTGATGCTGATTTAATTTAAAGAATGTTATATTTATATTTTTGCCTTTTATCTATGTTTGATTGTTTTGTAATCGTGCCTTTATTTCTTATTGGAATTTAAGTGTTGTATCAATAGTTAGAGTAGTAATGTTAATAGTGGCAGTAAGTGTAGCAATAGCTGTACAGATTCAGTGTTGATCCATGGGTTTTGGACCCGCGGTGCAGTTTATCGATTAATAAAATATTTTTTTCATGTTTCCTGCAGTTTCTACATGTGCAAATTGTTTGCCTTGGACATTGTGTCTACACACTGTAGCTTTCAACAAACAGTTTTCAGTAAATATCTCTAATAGTCTTTCTACTCCATAGTTGTGGTGTTACATTTGAAACCTATTTAAGTATATTTGTCTGGCGTTTCATTCTCACGTAGAAGCATGTCCTCTACGTAAAAATGAAGACTGCCAGTATTTTGTACTCTTTTTGACACTAGAAGTTCTTCTCTTGTTCCATTTTATGCATTTTTTTTCGTTCAGTGCAGTTTATTAGTTTCACTTTATATCAGTCGCATTAAGTAATTGTTCACTTTCATTGCAATTTTTACATATGCATATCATGTGCCATTATTATTGTTTTTGCACATTGCAGTGTCCAGCAATGTTTGCGGGTACATTGAAAAAATTGTGTGATATTCAACTCATCTTTACATCGAAGTTGCTAGACCACCATGAAATCATCTTTTGATAAAAATCTGAACTCGCATGTGGTTTAAAAGTTACCTTTTACGGATGCAATTCCATCTACGTTCGCCATACCAGCTGACATGTTACCACTAGAACTTCGGCTCCTCAAAAGAAAAATTCCTCTAGGGGCAAACACCTCGTGGTACAGCGCATAAGATTGAATGAGAAATTCCTGACGCATGTTGCGGGGTTGAAAAACTAATGACAACAGAAGCGATCTACATCGAAAAGATGAAACCACAGCTAAATAAGCACGACCATTACCGGAGACTGAAACTGGCATCGAAGTATTAATTCATATTCAAAAAAATTGACTTTTCTGTTGCCGCTGCTAAGAATCTCAGCGGAACCGATATATCACACCCCTGTTCATGAGCTTTACGCCGGCCTGGTTGTTCACTGAATCCACTTGTCTAATGATCTCGCCGAAACTATTAGTCGCGTTGACGTATTAAAGGACTGTAACTTTGATTTTATTGATTGAAGGTAAAAAAATCCTTACTGATAAACTATGTTCAACCTCTTGCTGAAGGTTGTAAGGCCTCAGACAGCAGCTAGTATTGTTGCTGAATATTCTTCAACTGAACACAGCTAACTTAAACTCGCAAGATCTTAAGATCTATCAAAACTTAGCGAAAAAGATTAAGGTTGTTAAAGAATCTAGTTTCAGTCTAAACTGAGAGCCAACAGCGCTTGGTAACAGTTTCTCATGGTTCTAAAAACAGTTCGATTTCACTAAATAAACAGTTGCGTGAAAGTAAATAATCAAATTTTTATCATTTATAACATCATCACTACTTGTTTCTGAATGGTTAATCAAGAAAGTGATTTAGATCCTTGCTTACACAGTAAATGTCAAATTACTGCAATAATTACTTTTTTGAAATGAGTACGGATGGTTATTGCGTTGCTCTAAAGACCTCAATTGTATGTTATTTGTCTCTTACTGAACAACCAAAATATCATAAAGGAAACAAAGTAATTTATTAAAAAATGATAAAATATCGAAAAATGTCAATTTTCTACGATATAAGTGCTCATAGCCACACTTTTGCGTCGGATGCAATATTATTTGTGAGGTCCAGGAGTAGCGTAGAGAATACCTAACCGTGTGCTATGACCTCTTCCTCAGATTTTTCCTTCCAAAAAGCGGGGGGGGGGGTGTACAAAACTTCGGTCCCAACTTGTAAAACTTTTCAGAATTTCATAGTTTTTTCCATTTCAGAGTTCTGACAAATTCTAATTTTTTAATCAGTTTCAAAGGTTATTTCGTGCTGCCTGATGGCTTTTGTTGCTGATTTGAAGTGGCGCCTACATCGCCGGCCGGGATTTTGGTTTCGAATACACCATCGTAGAATACTGGCGCTAACTTCACTACTGACCGGTTCAGTTCTTCATGTGCCTTTTTGACTATCACTGATCTCACAACACCGTCGTTGCGATTGAAGATCTCAATGATTGGACCCAGTTTCTAATCACAGTGTTCAACAGAATCATCTTCTAGCCAAACACGTTCACCTTCTTTCTGGTTTCGCGTATGTTCTTTTGACCACTTCGATCTCTGGTTCCATTGTTGAAGTTATTCGCCCATCTTTCCCAGATCATATCGTCATATGCTTGAGCCGTTTTGAAGGATTTTCGCAGATAAAGGTAGCGTTCACTGGATGGCATGAATGGTGCACTCGCGCTCTCTCGTTCTAGCAAGAAATGATTTGGACTGATTGCCGTCAAATCTTCTGAATCGGCGATGTTCAATGTTTTGGAGATTTATTTGCTGTTTGCTATCCACTATGAAACATTCGGGAAGTTTTCCGTTTGAACAAATCGAAACAGTATTTGATCTGCTTGATAAATTTTGTCTGTTTTGTGGGGTCCCTTCTGCTTCGTCTTGAAACTCATGCAGTAGGCCATGAAGTTATGATACGGTTGAAAAAAACCGTATAGTCTCCAGTCAAATAGTTGGTCTAGTTTTGTTTCTGTCGCTACAGTACTGGTAACTTGCTCGGGCTCAAGTTCGTTCTCTTGACGCTATGGCTTTGGCCACTTACCTTTGCACCGTTGTAGCCATGCCAGCCCTTTCAACCACACGGACCCCTTGAGGCCTTCGATGGACATTCCACGGGTTGACATTTCGGCAGGTTTTTGAAACCTTTGACGTGTCTCCATTGAAACATCGATGAGTTTTCCAGTATTTCCGCTACGCAACCAACATTAACTGTCTCTGGAGTAAAAACTTGCCGTATCAAATTCTGTGGCAGCTTCTTCATGAAATATCATATTGCCACCGCCAGCAATTGACATGGCGTCATCCGCATTGCGATTTGCTGGGATAAGCTTTTTGTTGTTAAGAATCAATTTCTTCACTGACTAAAAGATATGATTTCTATTTAAAGTATGTCTTTTGAAGATGTCGTTCTTACTACGCTCATCAAGTTGAGTCTTTGTTGTGTGTCTGGAAGCTTCTTCTACTACTATTGATCAATTTCCTCCGCATATTTGTTGAGATTTTCTTGTCGCTTTGACACTCTCACCAATCTTGTAGTGAGGTTTGCTGGAACAATTTTTTTCGGTTTCCTCTTCAATGTTTCTTAACTGTATTGTTTGGCACAAGGGTACTACCAACCGCTTCCACTCAGAGGGTCTCTTCTATTGATGAAAATTGTGCGAATGACGTGGTTTGTTAACCCAATGAGTCTCATGCACCAGAACGGGTTTTTCGTCCATTTCGGAGATGAGTGAGTAGTAAATCTGCCCTTCGGTTTACTCACTTGTGTTCTCTCCTGGGTAGGGTAGAATCAATGCCTTCTTGACTGCAAATCAAGTGTTTGTCGAGTTCCTAAATTGTTTCATTAAGAGAGTCTAGAAGCTTCTGTTTCCTTTTTAACAGCTTCTTGTTTTGGTTGGCAACAACTGTTTGTACCATTTCAGTCTCATATTCCTCTTTCTGTTTGTTAAATGGAAATGATTGCTGCTGTAGCTCCTGCAGCTCTTCTGTTAAGGAAACAATTTCCAAATCACTTGATTTCTCTTTTTGTGAAACTCAGATATCCTCTGATTGTGATCTGGGATTAGTTTGACTCGATATTTCTTTGGCTCGATATAGTTTGGCTCGATATTTTAAGAGTCGATATTTCTTCTTCTAGTCGAGCAGTCAACTGCGCCATTTGCCAGTTTGTCTTATCTAATATTGTTCTCAATAATTTCTTTTTGTCACAGTTTCTCTGGATGTTTTCGATGATCTCTTTTTCAATCCTGTAATACCGGTAGATATCATCATGGTGGTTTTCGTCCTAACGTTTTCATTGACGTTCGGGTAACACATCGTGTTTCTGCCTGACTCTTGCCAGTTCCATTTCCAGACAACTTCCTTCAGTTACTAGCGTAAACATCTGGCTGTTAACAGTCATTAATTCTGTTCCGTTGATGTCACCCATGTGTGACAAGGAAGTTGCTTGAATGTGCTCATGTCTTATCCACACTATTTCGTTAGTTTTTTCATGTCAAGATTTTTCAAAAACTAATAGTTCTGTTGTTATCATCCGGGTCCTGTTTTTTGAGTGGGTCAGGCAATGCAAATCGAACATTCGTTGCTGTCATATTGTTGTTGTCAACGTGTTGTTGCTGTGGTCCGGGTCCGGTTTCTGTTGTCCTGGTCGCCAGACCAAATGTTGCAGCTGCTCAAGAACCTCAGCGGAACCGATATATCACAGCCTGGTTCTCAAGCTTTACGCCGGCCTTGTTCTTCACTGAGTCCAATTTTCTAATGATCTCGCAGAAACAATTAATTGCACGGACGTATTCAAGGACTGTAACTTTAATTTTGTTGATTGAATTTAAGAAACTTTTTACTGATTTTCTATATTCAATCTCGTGCTGAAGTTTGTAAGGCTTTAACCAGTGGCTAGTTTTGTTGCTGACTTCTCGTCAAGTGAGCTCAACTAACATAAACTCGCAAGATCTTAAGATCTAGCAAAACTTAGCAAAAAGACTTAATTGTTGAAGAATCAAATTTTAGTCTAAATTGACAGCCAACTGCTCTCGGTAACAGTTTCTAAGGGTTTTAAGTACAATCCGGCTTCGCTGTTCAAATACGTGGTTTAGAGTAAGTAATCAAATACTTATCTTAGGCTCTTTTCAAGGTTTTTGAACTTTGCACTAATGGGCTTCACTAACTGAGGCTTTGTGTTTGCGTCAGCTTTCTTGCAATAACTTGACTCGTGTACTTTTCGTCCATCCACAGTATCAAAAGAACGCTTACACGTTGAGCATTCTTTTGATTCGATGGTAGATTCCGGTGGTCCATTGTGACTAGTCTCGCATGTCAAATGTTTCAAGAGGATCTTGTCTCCTTTCAGGGTTTCAAACCAGAACCAGCCTGGTTTTTTCTTCGTTGCCTCGAGCACCTCCGTGCCAATGGAAAATCTCCAGACTTTGTGTACCCCTGAAGAATCAAGTTTGTCCTTTGTAACATCATCTTATAATCTCGACTTGATTTTGCTGTGCTGATGTTGAGGCCACTGGGTTTTCAAACGATTCTCCCATGTTTTTGTTCTTGCTAACGTTAATCAGAAGATCAACATTCTGAGCAGTTTCTTCAATCCTATGTAGGTTCTCCTCAACATCCAGATCACAATTTCCCACAAGGGCAACATCATCAGCAAAGTCAAGGTCTGCAACATATTGGCCAATGTCTAATCCACCACGCACCGAGTTTGCCAATACGTAATTGATGACAAGTCCGAACAGCAATGGAGACCATACGTCACCTTGACGAACTCCAGCTCTGACGGCAAAGGTATCCCCTACCAATCCTGCAGATTTGACTCAACGTTTGGAGCCATCATAGCTATTTTTGACGATGATCACAACTTTTGCGGGTAGTCCATAATGCCTCAGTATTTTGTACACGAGTTCTCTCTTAACTGAATCAAAAGCCGCTCTAAAGTCAATAAAGCAGAAACTTAGATCAGCTTGGTACAAAAACGCTTTTTAAACAATCTGTCTCAGCGCAAAAAGTTGATCGGTACAACCTGTGCTCTTCCTGAATCTTTTACCTCAATACCTTATGAAGAGCTTCCTGGAATCTGCTTAAAGCTACTGCAGCGAACACTTTCCCCGGCACTGACAGTAGGGAGCTGCCACGTAACTGCTGCCACGTCTGTTCGTTTTCCTTTATTTTTTGTACAGTAGTACAATCTGCGCAACCTTCCAGTCCTCTGGTAGATGTTCTGTTTTACACGACTTGTCATTTATGTTCCAGAGCATTTGCGCAATGCCGTACTTTTAACATATCAGTTGAGATTGCTCCACTAGCTCTACCATTTCGTACAACATCAATAACTTCGTTCAAGCGAATGGGACCAAGATCAAAATCAAGGTCTTTTGAGGCTTCAAAAATGGCGATGGACAAGCTTTGCATCTATTCGACGAATTTAAGTGTTGTTTGAAGTGTTCCGTCTACCTTTAGAACATCTACTCTTTCTTTCTTAGCACTTGGCCACCTTTAGACATGAGTTTTGTTGTTTGTGGACACTACTTTCTGCAAACAAGCTTTGTTTCTCCAAACATTTCTTTGATGCTACCTATATCAGCAAGTTTTTGATTCAGAGTACCTTTTTTATTGAGCTATTTTCTTTTATCTGCCCGCACAGATTTTCGCACAAATTTGCAGCAGTCTTCAAATTCTAACAAATCCTCCGCTTTGTTAGAGTTAGTGTCAGTTAACTCAACCAAAGCCTCCGCTTTACCTGAGTTGGTTTCTCTATTCAAATTGGTCTGAACCAAAGCCTCCGCTTTACTTGAGTTTTTCTTTATCTGCAACTCACCTCTCTTTATACTCAGATCGATTGTCTCTATATATATCCAAGGCTTGTGTTCTTTTCTATCCTGCACAAGAACCTTTGAGGCAGCTTCGTTAAGAGCACTACGAAAGATGAGCCTCTATTGTTCGACGTCGTCAATGTCCTCATTTTCGTGCAGTTTTCTTTTCACTAATTCGTTGAACTTGTTTCGAACCACTTCGTCATGCAATTTTGTCAGGTTAATTTTTGCAGGTTTACGTAGTTAAGAGTTCTGCAGTTTAAGGTCAAAATGTGCTGTTAATAGTTCAAGGTCAGTCAAAGTAAGTTTTCCCCTTCTGGTTCTGACACCTTGCAAACAACTGCGACACCGACCTGAGAGCAATAATTGAATCAACAAATTCTTCCGACAATTTTTGTCCGCCGGGTTGAAAGTGTACCTATGCAAAAAATTGTGACGAAACCATGTTCCTCCAATCAGTAGCTTTTTTGCGTCAAAGAGACTCAGTTATCGTTCTCTTCGCCATAACCAAAAGAACCAATGCATAGTATTTCGTTCTTTTCATTACTTCTCGGCTCTGCATTAAAGTCTCCGAGGAGACATTTGCGCTGCATTTCTCTGAAACCATTTGTTAAACTTGTTAGTGTGTTCCAAAAACCTTCCTTTGTTTGAATATCTGCTTCATTTGTCGGCGCACAACACACAATGACAATCAATTTTGTTCTTGGTTGCACAGCGATTTTGATTTAGCACACGCGTTCATTCACAGTCAGATTTTCGATTATGCAGCCAAGCAGTGTCTTCTTAACCACAATACCCACACCTGCTTCTTTTGAACAATTGGTGGAACGCAGTGCTTTGGTCAAGAAGAATTTGTGCGTTCCATGGTCAATCTCCTGTTCGTCAAGTCTGGTTACCTGAATGCCTAAAATGTCTAAATATAACTTTGCTCAGTCAATTTTAAGCGTCTGTAACCAACCAGCAGGAGCAAGCGTCCCGATATTTAGGGATCGAATCTTCAATTTTTTCCGCGGGAGTTTCTTAGCATCCCTAACCCGTGACTCGGGGCCTTTCTCATCAGTTTAAATCTTGTTATAGTGTTGTTGGCTGTAATACATTTAGTCGCGCCACCAACCATAGGACCATTGCCTCGTTTGCTCAGCTTACGGGACTGAGCCACGCAACGCTTACCCAAGGGACACAACGGGGAGGTGAGGATGGATTTTGACACCCACAACTACTACTACTACAACCGCTACTACTACTATCACTACTACTACTATTGTTACTACTACTACTACTACTACTACTACTACTACTACTACTACTACTACTACTACTACTACTACTACTACTACTACTACTACTACTACTACTACTACTACTACTACTACTACTACTACTACTACTACTACTACTACTACTACTACTACTACTACTACTACTACTACTACTACTACTACTACTACTACTATTAATACTACTACTACAACTACTACTACAACTACTACTACTACTACTACTACTACTACTACTACTACTACTACTACTACTACTACTACTACTACTACTACTACTACTACTACTACTACTACTACTACAACTACTGATACAACACTTGAATTCCATTAAGAAATAAAGGCACTATTACAAGACGATCAAACATGGATTTAGGACAAGAATATGAATGAAACAATCATTAAACGAATCAGCATCTAGTTATTAGTCAAACAAGAAACTTTTCGTTGACGAATTTGTTGAAGACTGATCTTGAATTGCTTTTAGCTCTTACTTGAACCATTGGAAAATCTATCTTGTTTTTTTGTTTTGCAATCGTTTTGTAGTTGATCTAGCCATGTCTTTCGCTGTCCTCCAACAGCTTTCATGGCGTTTGGATAATGCTCAGTGGGGTTTCGTTCAAGAGCTTTCCTTGGCAGTCTTTCGTTCTCCATTCTTTGGACATGTCCAAACCATTTGAAGCGTCTAATCATGATAATTTTTGATATGGCCGGCAGCTGTGTTTTGTTGAGCACAGACTGGTTAGTTATTTTCGTCATGAAAGACAAACAAAGTATACAACGTAGGCAGTTGAGGTGAAAGCTATCAAGTTTTTTCTCCAACTCTTTGTTTATCGTCCATGTCTCTGAGCTGTACAACACCGCTGACAAAATGAACGCTCTGTAAAGCTTGCACTTCAATGTCGTCGCTAGTTGCGTGTTCTTCCAGATGTTCGAAAAATCACTGAAGCGTTGCCTACCTTGAGCCAATTTACAGATAATTTCTTTTGCATCACCGTCCTGTAAACTGACGTGGGATCGTAGGTACTTGAAAGCCTGAACGCTCTCAAATTCAGTACCCGAAGCGTCCTTCACACTGCTAGAAAAACTTCTAGTAACTCTGGCTTTCAGTTTACCGCAATATCTTGCTTCATGTACTTTTCGACCGTTAACAGACTTGAATTTTTGTTGGCATCTATTGCATCTTAGGCTCTTTTCAAGGTTTTCGAACTTTGCACCAATGGGCTTCACTAGCTCGTGTTTTGTGTTTTCTTCAGCTTTCTTGCAATATCTTGACTCGGGTACTTTTCGTCCAACGACAGTATCAAAACATCGCCTACACTTCGAGCATACTTTCGAATCGTTGGTAGGTTCCGGCGGTCCATTGAGACTAGTCTCGCATGTCAAATGTTTCAAACGGATCTTGTCTCCTCTCAGGGTTTCAAACCAGCCTGCTTTTTTCTTTTTTCCCTCGAGCACCTCCGTGCCATTGGATAAGCTCCAGACTTTGTCTATCTCCCTGAGGAATCCAGTTTGTCCTTTGTAACATCCTGTTAAAATCTCGACTTCTATTTGCTGTACTGATGTTGAGGCCATTGGGCGTTGAAACGATACTCCCATGTTTTTGCTCTTGCTAACGTTAATCAGGAGACCAACCTTCTGAGCAGTTTCTTCAATCCTATGTAGGTTTTCCTCAACATCCAGATCACAATTTCCCACAAGGGCAACATCATCAGCAAAGTCAAGGTCTGCAACATATTGGCCAATGTCTAATCCACCACGCACCGAGTTTGCCAATACGTAATTGATGACAAGTCCGAACAGCAATGGAGACCATACGTCACCTTGACGAACTCCAGCTCAAACGTCAATGGTATCCCCTACCACTCCTTCAGATTTGACTCGACATTTGAAGCCGTCATAGATATTCTTGAGAATGTTGACAATTTTTACGGGTAGTTCATAATGCCTCAGTATTTCGTATATGCGGTCCCTCTCAACTGAATCAAAAGCCGCTCTAAAGTCAATAAAGCAGAGACTAAGATCAACTTGGTATAACAACACTTTTTCAATGATCTGTCTCAGCGCAAAATTTGGTCGGTACAAACTCTGCTCTTCCTGAAACCACACTGCTCTTCCCTCAATACCTTATCAAGAGCTTCCTTGAATCTGTTTAAAGTTACTACTACTACTACTACTACTACTACTACTACTACTACTACTGCGGCATTATGGAAACTGTGTAGGGCGTCCGCGGTTTCCAGAAATTGTCCGCTCCCGCTCAATTCTTGTTTTAAATGAAAAGTGAGATTATGTAAGGTAAGAAAAAATGTTTCTCTACCGAAGTGTCAAGATGGCCTCAAAAAAAGTAAAAACTGACAGCGAGATTCTAGTTCAAAAAAATTGGACATTTTTGCAAAAAACTACATTTTTCTCTGTTTTTTTAAGAGCAGAAAAACCTTGTTTTTTACACGAGCAGATAGGGTTTAACTTCCAGTTTATGGAATAATTTTATTTGTTGTTCTACGTGTACTATTTGTTGAGTTATTGTCCGAGCGGAATTGGACGCTTTTTTGGCCAGGCTGCACGTAAAATTGAAATGTGAAAATCTCTTCGAAAAACAAATTTTTCCGTAAATTTTTTTTTTAATTCGTTGCTGTATGACTATTTTTTGACGTTTCTGGCAATATGAAATTAATCGCAGACATTAATATCGCCGATCAAAACTTTGATACATTAAATGATGTGGACCTCATCGAGTGCGTCTGGACCTCCTGAAGTTCGAGATCAGGTCAAATTCTAAAAATGACCCTACAACTCTAGTTTTTTGCATGCGGCTACAAAAGAGTCATACAAGGCAGCTCACAAAATCCAAGTTCTAGATAGTTTGAAAAAATCGAGAAAAAACGGTCTCTGAAAATGCTCTATGGAAATTGGGCATGCTTTTTGAATAATTTTTTAATCATATATTTTTTGTTTTTTAAGATTTTGTTGGTTTTTTTTTAGTTTTTCGGATCTCCGAAATCAAGTTCCAGGAGAGAGGCAATAGGGCCATTATTTTATTGAGCAACTGAACATTTTTCTTGAAGTCGGAAAAAAATGTAACAAATGCGAAAAAAAGTCAGGAAAGAATAAAACATTGGCCATTTTGTTTTGGCTTAACCCAGAGTAAAAAAAATAACAACTTTCGCAAACTTATGTAATTATGGAGAGATCTCGATGTTTTGGTGTCCAATTAAGGACGAGAGGTATAAAAAACATTTGACTGACTGTGAAAATTTTCCGGAATCAAGCTAAATTTTATTGTCGTATAGAAACTTCAGCAAACATTTGTTTGTCTTTCAGTTTGTTTTTGAGGCCTGAGAACGTTTTTGGTAACCATTTTTCATCTTTTTGATCTCGTCAGTTTGACAGAACTTAAATGTTTTGGTCTCAAAAAAATTTCTGCGTAAAAATGGAAATTGGGCAGAAAAACGGGCCTTGTAGTCAAACTCTGCATTTTCAGGTCGCTAATGGGTTTTAATTGATTCAAACAAAGCCCCAAAAGTTTAAAAATGGTGGCACTTTTTAATTTCAATTAATTGGCTATGCAATACATCTTCTTAGAAAGGTAAGTAGATTTCTGGGTTAACATAAAAGAGTTGAAATTCTTTTTGAGACTGGAACAAAAAAGTCTGACTCTTTCAGTCAATTCCTTTGGTACAATCCAACTGCTTTATTGTTCATTTTAATATTTGTACTAATGCTAGGGATTACGTAGTTTAAGAGCACATTAACAGAATTTCTCTCATCGTTTTTCTCTCAACGTACGTTTCAAATACATTTTCTAAATTTTGGAAATTGGGCATATGAATTTGACTCTCATTTGGCCACTTCATTTTTTTCAAATAGCCAACAATACTAAACCGCAATCGTGCGTTTTTAAGTCCTGGATTTTGTGAAATCACGCTGCGTCTAGCTGTCCATCGCCAAAGTAAACTGAAAATGAAAAAAACCCTAACTTCAGGAAAAAGGTACTTGAGACAATTAAAAGAAACTAACAAAAAACATTTTCTGCAACAATTTAGAGCCAAATTTTAAAAGAAATTATTTCATAATGAATAGACACAAGCATATTTAATCAAAAAATTTCAAATATACAAAATGAAATGGTTTTTTTTGCATTCATTATGAGTTGTCACTCATATTTGTCTCAAATTTGCTGATATATTGTCACTGTTTTGAAAACTTTGAACCGCTTTTCTTTTGCCAGTAGGTTGGCAACTTGTCAAAGTGGAACTCAAAGCAATGAGAGCAACCATGGCAAACCATGGCACGAGTTTTTGATCAAAAAATTTATCAAGTTCTGTTTTTCACCAAAAAATGGAAATTGGGTAGGAAAACGTAAATTGAAATCAAATAGAGTCGTTTTGAATGGTTAACCGAAAAAATAAGAGCGTTATCACCACCATGCCCTCAGAGTGTTCAAAGAAGCTCCCAATTTGACATAATTAGGGATAAGATTGTGAACTTGTCACATAAAAATTCTCTCGGGAAAGAAATTGCGATTTTGATATTGAAAAAAGAACAAAGTCTTTGTTTCTGACGTAAAAAATTATGTTATTTAGTTTAAAAAAATGCTGTTTATTTCAACTGCGTACCCTCAGTCATTATGTAAAGCCTATCTTTATCAATGGTGTGTAATAAGAACTGATATAGAACTGTTAGAATGCGACATAAGTGTATGAAGAGAACAAAAGTTGAACAAATTTTGGTGCCATGAATAAGTCCACAGTCGCCAAAACGTTGCGCCAAAATGACAACCGTAAGCGCTCGTTTGCAGAAGGGTCAAAAAATTGAGCAGAAGCTCGTGCCTCAGGCTCAAAGTGGACCCTAAACACCACCCACTAAATAAATGTTGAGTCTATATTCAAATAGTGAGCGGACTAAACCAATTATCACCATCATACCTTTCGAATGTTCTAAAAAGCTCCCCATTAAATGAAATATGGACTACGGTTAAGAACTTCTCACATATAAAGTCTCTCGGGCAAGAAATTGCGCTTGTGAAATTGAAAAAAATGCAAAATTTTTGTTTCTGAGTGAAAAAAAAATGTATGAAAATTGTATTTTTCACAAAAAATACATGCTGTTTTATCACCCAGTCCACCTCAATAGTATAATTGCATTACCTATTGCCTAACTGGATCAATGATGGGCAATTAAATTTGATCTAGACCTGTTAGAAGGCAACATAAGCGTAAGAAAAGAACAAACGTTGAACAAATTTTGGTGCCATGACTAAGTCCACAGTCGCCAAAGCACTGCACCAAAATAACGATCCTAATCGCTCGTTTGGAGAAGGGCCAAAAAATAGGGGGTCACTCTGAGCCCGAAGCTAATGCCTCAGGCTCAAAACGGCCCCCTAAACCCCACCCACTAAAAAAAATGTTGAGTCTATATTCAAATAGTGAGCGGACTAAACCCATTATCACCAACATGCCTTTCACATGTTCGAAAAATCTCCCCATTAGATAAAATTTGGACTACAGTTGTGAACTTGTTACATATAAAGTCTATCGGGCAAGAAATTGCGCTTGTGCAATTGAAAAAAATTCAAAATTTTTCTTTCTGAGTGCAAAAAATGTACTAAAATTGTGTTTTTCACAAAAAAAGACATGCTGTTTTTTCACCCAGTCCACCTCAGTAGTGTAATTGCATTTTTTATTGCCTAACTGGATCAATGATGGGCAATTAAACTTAATCTGGACCTCTTAGAAGGCGACATAAGCGTAAGAAATGAACAAACGTTGAAAAAATTTCGGTGCCATTACTAGATCAACAGTCGCCAAAACACTTCACCAAAATCACGATCGTAATTGCTCGTTTGCAAAAGGGCCAAAAAACAGGGGGCCACCTTGTGCCCGAAGTGGCAATGTCAGTTAGCTTGTATCCGAAAAAAAATTCTCGTTGTTTTTGTGAAAATAAAGTTATTGAAACATTGTATTCAGACGTCTCCCCACCGTCGTGTTTATGTTAGCGATAAACTGAATTTCACAAGGAGTGAAATTTGTATCAGAAAAAAATGAGAAACTTAAACATAAAACCTAAGCAAGATCTAAAAGTACTAGAACGAGCACAAAAAAACGGTTAAGCATCATTTTTTCTTTGCAAGAAAAAGAAAATAAGTTTTAAGTTAGCAATAATTACATTAACTTCGCTCGGGAGCAAGCAAGCATTAATCCCAAAAGAAATTAATTTTTGTTATCTTTAGACGTATTTTAAAAATATTTTTGAAGGTTAGCCAACATTAAGGGCTTTAAACTATCAGTTTATGGCTGAACGTTTTATTCAACAGAGTGGCAATTAACTGTAATTTTAACAAACACACCTAATCTTTTGCAAAGAATTTCTCAAGCGTTTCTTATTTTGGTTCAACATAATGAAGAAATTAGCTTGTTGCACTTCTGAAAGATAGATTGTAACATCAAATAAATATCTTCAAGACGAAAAAAATTGAAAATTAGGGAAAGTCCAAATGACATAATATCTGCTTAAAATTGTATTCGAAATTATCTTTTGCTTAAAGTTCAACAAAACGGAAAATTTCTTTTGAAGAACAGCCTAATCATTATGTCAAAGAATCGTTCATATCAGTTCAATCTCTTACCAAAGTTTTTTTTGCTAGATGTCTGCTTGCCGTTTGGTGCACATCACCGACCTCTACGCACGATTTTATGTAATTCCAGTGTTTTGTCACAAGATGGTCGCACAGTTCGATAGAAAGTCGCACGAATTTTTGGTTGCTCGAAAGTTGCACAAACAATTGTGTCGCCCAAAAGTTGAGCAAATGTCTTTTGGTCGCACTATGGTTGCATCAACTCTTGGGTAGCACTACGATCTGAGCGTCGTACTTGGGTCTGATCAGACCTTTTTGCGTCGCACGATGGTCTGGTCAGAGGTGTTTTGAATCGCAACTATGATCGCACTTTTTTCTGGGTTGCACAATGGTCTGATCATAGGTCCTTGGGTTAAACGATGATCTGACCAGAGGTCAAAGTCTTGGAAATGGTCTTCACCTATTCTTCGATGAACATTCGACTAAAAATGAGTGAACTGCTTCAAATACCGATTTGCAATTCGGAGAAACTGCTTTCAAATTGTTTCCAGCAAAAATATATACATTCCCAAAACGTTTGAGGACGAAAGTTAGGGAGAGCAGAATTTATGGTTCGGAAAGGTCAGTTACGAAAAATTAAGACATAGCAACATTAATTCTTTATAACAAAGTTTTAGAGAAAAAATTTGATAATTACAGAGACAAAAATTTAGGCAAAGAGCTTCAGAAAGAAGAAAGGTGAATCGAAGTTCAAGTTCTCGAAAATTAAGTGCAAATAAGAAGCTTTCCAATTTAATCTTCATTACTATTGAATAAAAAAAGTCAACCAAAACACCACTAGCGCTAGCAACTGTGCCTTACAAATTGGCCAGATTGAAATAAAAATTAAATCACTGCGCTCACAAAATTTTGAACAAAACTCAATGTAATTGCTATATTTATCAACACGAGTACTTTTATGAGCTTTTATGAGTAACTGACCAACCAATTTTGGTGCTACTCAATTTCCATTCTAGTCAGCGAAGTCATAGGACCACGGATGGAAATTGGGGACTGGGCCAAAATGGAAAACAGCCCTGATTTGTGTATGGAAATTGACCATCAAAATTATGGAAACTGGGTAAGGAAAATTTTATGGAAATTGGGCAATGGAAATTGGGTGGGGTTCTGCAGGGCCAATTATGGAAATTGGACCAATTTTGGGCCAATTTCCATAATGTCTACCTCTACTACTACTACTACTACTACTACTACTACTACTACTACTACTACTACTACTACTACTACTACTACTACTACTACTACTACTACTACTACTACTACTATTACTACTACTACTACTACCGCCACCACCACTACTACTACTACTACTACTACTACTACTACTACTACTACTACTACTACTACTACTAGGCATCATACCAATTTCATCGCATTCCCTGCATATCTCACATATTTTTGGAACTTATCTCTCAGCGGTAAATATATGTAAGTTCACCACTAAACTTATCGGTGGCTGTATGTAGTTTCACCGCATTCAAAGCTATTCTAAAAAAATTTTACACTTTTCGTCTACGCGGTGAGTTTAATTAAGTTCAACACCAATTTAGGACAAAAATTTATGTAATTTCACTGCATTCACTGCTGTTCTCACAAAATTTTAAGACTATTCGTCTAAACGGTATGTCTATGTAAGTTCGCCACCAAGTTAAGCGGTGAATTCATGTAACTTCACCGCTTTCACTGCTGTTCTCACACAATTTTACCACTTTTGTCTAAGCGGTGAAATTATGTAATTTTACCGTTTTCACTGCTTTTCTCACAAATTTTAACACTTTTTTCCCAGAGGTGAGTTTATGTAAGTTTACAACTTTGTAAAGCGGTGAATTTATGTAATTTCAGCGCATTCACCACGTTTCTTACATAACTTGGACCCCTTTTTCAAAGCGTTGAATTTATGTAATTTCATCGCTACCAAGCGATTAGGGTTTTTTTCACCGCGATCACCGTCTATTTATGTAATTTCACCGCATTCACCGCTTATCTTACAAAATTTTTCGCATTCACCGCTTATCTTACATATTTTTGCGCTGAATGGCTGTGACACCTCGACCCTGGATAGACCCATCGCAGTTGAAGGGGCACCCAGGATGAAGTCCGCGACCCAATACAGGTATTGGCCAGACCGACTTGGGTCGCGGATAGGGGGTCCGGTGCGACCGTCCACAATGGTCTGAAAAATATTTGGGTCGCACCTTCCGTCTGGCCAATGGCAATTTTAGTCTGTTCGGTCTGGCGAATACCCATATTTCGGTCTGTTCGGTCTGTCCAATACCCATATTTCGGTCTGTTCGGTCTGGCCAATACGCAAATTTCGGTCTGTTCGGTCTGGCCAATACCCAAATTTCGGTCTGTTCGGTCTGGCCAATACCCATATTTTGGTATGTTCGGTCTGGCCAATACCCATATTTCGGTCTGTTCGATCTGGCCAATACACATATTTCTGTCTGTTCGGTCTGGCCAATACCCATATTTCGGTCTGTTCGGTCTGGCCAATACCTAATTTCAAGGCCTAGATGTCCAGCCAAATAAGAGCCAAATTGCATAAATGCGTGCTGTATTGACTGTTTTTAAAAATAGCAGCCCGTAAATGGTAAACGACATCTACTTCTAGATGATTAGAATACTTCATTAACCTTCTTTTGAAATTTGCATTTGTCTTTCAATCGACGGTTTTTTCAATTATTTCTTTATAAAATCTCATATTCATTTGTCATTCAAAAAAATGAAACGAATAAATTATAAATTTTATTGGATGCTTATAGACGTTTAAATGAGTCTGGCTAATAGTCTGGCCTAGGATCTGTTCGGTCTCGCCAATAATCTTGACAACGGTCTGGCGGATGGTCTGGCCTACGGTCTGGACAAGGGTCTGGCGTAGGGTCTGCTCGGTTTGGCTATTGGGCTGGACAACAGTCTGGAGGATGGTCTGGCCTACGGTCTGGACAATGGTCTGGCCTAAGGTCTGTTTGGTCTGTTTGGAAAAGTTAGTTTTTCATACGGAAATTTGCTATTATTTCAAATAAATGATTTTAAAAATAGGTCTTTTTCATCGGGTCAAGGAGTTGTTCAAAGTGAACCAAATTGATATCCCAGACTACCAGTAATATGTAGGTTGTAATGCAAAAAGAATGGTCCGCCTAACTTTCCTAGAAAAAAAGTTAGTTTTTCATACGGAAATTTGCTATTATTTCGTTTGAATTGCAATTATTCAATTTTAAAAATAGGTCTATTTCGTCGGGTCAAGGAGTTGTCCAAATCGAACCAAGTTTGGCATGTAGTATCTCTTGTGTACCTAGAGTCTAAAACGAAAAGAAATTTTTGCCATAGCTTGCCTAGGAAAAAAGTTTGTTTTTCATACGGGAATTTGCTATTATTTCAAATAAATAATTTTAAAAATAGGTCTTTTTCATCGGGTCAAGGAGTTGTTCAAAGTGAACCAAATTGATATCCCTGACTACCAGTAATATTTAGGTTGTAATGCAAAAAGAATGGTCCGCCTAACTTTCCTAGAAAAAAAGTTAGTTTTTCAAACGGAAATTTGCTATTATTTCGTTTGAATTGCAATTATTCAATTTTAAAAATAGGTCTATTTCGTCGGGTCAAGGAGTTGTCCAAATCGAACAAAACTTGGCATGTATCTCTTGTGTACCTAGAGTCTAAAACGAAAAGAAATTTTGCCATAGCTTGCCTAGGAAAAAAGTTAGTTTTTCATACGGAAATTTGCTATTATTTCAAATAAATAATTTTAAAAATAGGTCTATTTTTCAGACTCCCATTCTCTCCAGTTCTCTCTGCTTATGGCAAAGTCCTTTTCTGCTTTTTAGGGTTGCCTTCTGGGCAAATTCGGTCGTTCGCTCGCTGTCACGGTCGTCCGTTTTTGTTTTTCTCGTTTTGCGGCCGCTCGTTTTCCGTTTGTTCGCTTTCAGGCTCTTCGTTTCGCGCTCGCTTTTCGCTCGTTCGCTTTCACGCTCGTTCGTTTTCGTTTTGCTCTCGCTCGCTTTCTGTGTGTTCGTTTTCACGCTCGTTCGTTTTTGTTTCGCTCGTTTTGCGCTCGCTCGCTGTTCGCGTGCTTATTCGTTTTTCGTCGCTGCTCTCGCTTTTCGCTTGAACCCCCACCTCTTTTCTGTGCCCCCTTTCTTGTGCTTTTAGATGTTCATTTATATGTTTGTTTGTTTGTTTCTTTAGCGCGGTAACCCCCGCCCTTGTTTCTGACCCCTTCGCGCAGCACAATACCCCCCGCCCTCTCTGTGCCCCCTTTGTTTTGCATTTAGATGTTCATTTATATCTTTGCTTGTTTTTTTATTCTGCGCGATAACCCCCCGCCCTTGTTTGTGACCCCTTCGCGCATTAGTCTTAGCTATTTAGGGTCTTTGTTTTTTTCTTTGGTGGCTAGGTCAGGTGCGCTCCTTAAGGAGCACAGTAATGCGCCGGCTCTAGTCTTCAAAGAAGCTAAAAAGGCCCATGCAAAAGCTAAGACAAGTTTACTGCAGCAAATATCTGAACGGAAAAAATTGGAAAAATATGTAAGATAAGCGGTGAAAAAATTTTGCTATATGTTGCCTAGGAAAAAAATTAGCTTTTCATACGGAAAGTTGCAATTATTTCGTTTAAATTGCACTTATTGAATTTTAAAAATAGTTCTATTTCGTCGGGTCAAGGAGTTGTCCACATCGAACCAAATTGATATCCCAGACTACCAGTAATATTTAGGTTGTAATGCAAAAAGAATGGTCCGCCTAACTTTCCTAGAAAAAAGTTAGTTTTTCATACGAAAATTGCTATTTATTTCAGATAAATAATTTTAAAAATAGGTCTTTTTCATCGGGTCAAGGAGTTGTTCAAAGTGAACCAAATTGATATCCCAGACTACCAGTAATATTTAGGTTGTAATGCAAAAAGAATGGTCCGCCTAACTTTCCTAGAAAAAAAGTTAGTTTTTCATACGGAAATTTGCTGTTATTTCAAATAAATAATTTTAAAAATAGGTCAATTGTGTCGGGTCGAGGAGTTGTCCAAATCGAACCAAACTTGGCATGTAGTATCTCTTGTGTGCCTAAAGTCTAAAACAAAAAGAAATTTTGCAATAGCTTGCCTAGGAAAAAAGTTAGTTTTTCATACGGAAATTTGCTATTATTTCAAATAAATAATTTTAAAAATAGGTCTATTTTTCAGACTCCCATTCTCTCCAGTTCTCTCTGCTTATGGCAAAGTCCTTTTCTGCTTTTTAGGGTTGCCTTCTGGGCAAATTCGGTCGTTCGCTCGCTGTCACGGTCGTCCGTTTTTGTTTTTCTCGTTTTGCGGCCGCTCGTTTTCCGTTTGTTCGCTTTCAGGCTCTTCGTTTCGCGCTCGCTTTTCGCTCGTTCGCTTTCACGCTCGTTCGTTTTCGTTTTGCTCTCGCTCGCTTTCTGTGTGTTCGTTTTCACGCTCGTTCGTTTTTGTTTCGCTCGTTTTGCGCTCGCTCGCTGTTCGCGTGCTTATTCGTTTTTCGTCGCTGCTCTCGCTTTTCGCTTGAACCCCCACCTCTTTTCTGTGCCCCCTTTCTTGTGCTTTTAGATGTTCATTTATATGTTTGTTTGTTTGTTTCTTTAGCGCGGTAACCCCCGCCCTTGTTTCTGACCCCTTCGCGCAGCACAATACCCCCCGCCCTCTCTGTGCCCCCTTTGTTTTGCATTTAGATGTTCATTTATATCTTTGCTTGTTTTTTTATTCTGCGCGATAACCCCCCGCCCTTGTTTGTGACCCCTTCGCGCATTAGTCTTAGCTATTTAGGGTCTTTGTTTTTTTCTTTGGCGGCTAGGTCAGGTGCGCTCCTTAAGGAGCACAGTAATGCGCCGGCTCTAGTCTTCAAAGAAGCTAAAAAGGCCCATGCAAAAGCTAAGACAAGTTTACTGCAGCAAATATCTGAACGGAAAAAATTGGAAAAATATGTAAGATAAGCGGTGAAAAAATTTTGCTATATGTTGCCTAGGAAAAAAATTAGCTTTTCATACGGAAAGTTGCAATTATTTCGTTTAAATTGCACTTATTGAATTTTAAAAATAGTTCTATTTCGTCGGGTCAAGGAGTTGTCCACATCGAACCAAATTGATATCCCAGACTACCAGTAATATTTAGGTTGTAATGCAAAAAGAATGGTCCGCCTAACTTTCCTAGAAAAAAGTTAGTTTTTCATACGAAAATTGCTATTTATTTCAGATAAATAATTTTAAAAATAGGTCTTTTTCATCGGGTCAAGGAGTTGTTCAAAGTGAACCAAATTGATATCCCAGACTACCAGTAATATTTAGGTTGTAATGCAAAAAGAATGGTCCGCCTAACTTTCCTAGAAAAAAAGTTAGTTTTTCATACGGAAATTTGCTGTTATTTCAAATAAATAATTTTAAAAATAGGTCAATTGTGTCGGGTCGAGGAGTTGTCCAAATCGAACCAAACTTGGCATGTAGTATCTCTTGTGTGCCTAAAGTCTAAAACAAAAAGAAATTTTGCAATAGCTTGCCTAGAAAAAAGTTAGCTTTTCATACGGAAATTTTGATCTATTCGCTTATTCTATTTTCAAAAATATGGAAATTTCATCGGGTCAAGGAGCTGTTCAAATTGAACCAAATTGATTTCCCAGACTACCAGTACTATTTAGGTTGTTAAGCAAAAAGAATGGTCCGCCTAACTTTCCTAGAAAAAAAGTTAGTTTTTCATACGGAAATTTGCTATTTATTTCAAATAAATAATTTTAAAAATAGGTCTTTTTCATCGGGTCAAGGAGTTGTTCAAAGTGAACCAAATTGAAATCCCAGACTCTCAGTAATATTTAGGTTGTAATGCAAAAAGAATGGTCCGCCTAACTTTCCTAGAAAAAAAGTTAGTTTTTCATACGGAAATTTTGACTTATTCGCTTATTCTATTTTCAAAAATAAAGAAATTTCATCGGGTCAAGGAGTTGTTCAAATCGAACCAAACTCGGTATGGAGAATCCCATAGCTACTTTGAGTTTAAAACAAAGAGAATTTTTGCTATAGCTTGCCTAGGAAAAAAGTTAGTTTTTCATACGGAAATTTTGACTTATTCGCTTATTCTATTTTCAAAAATATGGAAATTTCATCGGGTCAAGGAGCTGTTCAAAGTGAACCAAATTGATTTCCCAGACTACCAGTACTATTTAGGTTGTTATGCAAAAAGAATGGTTCGCCTAAATTTCCTAGAAAAAAATTAGTTTTTCATACGGAAATTTGCTATTATTTCAAATAAATAGTCTTAAAAATAGGTCTTTTTCAACGGGTCAAGGAGTTGTTCAAAGTGAACCAAATAGAGATCCCAGACTACCAGTATTATTTAGGTTGTTATGCAAAAAAATGGTCCACCTAACTTTCCTAGAAAAAAAATTAGTTTTTAATACGGAAATTTGCTGTTATTTCAAATAAATAATTTTAAAAATAGGTCAATTGTGTCGGGTCGAGGAGTTGTCCAAATCGAACCAAACTTGGCATGTAGTATCTCTTGTGTGCCTAAAGTCTAAAACAAAAAGAAATTTTGCCATAGCTTGCCTAGAAAAAAAGTTCGTTTTTCATACGGAAAGTTGCGATTATTTCGTTTAAATTGCAATTATTGAATTTTAAAAATGGGTCTATTTCGTCGGGTCAAGGAGTTGTCCAAATCGAACCAAATTGATATCCCAGACTACCAGTAATATTTAGGTTGTAATGCAAAAAGAATGGTCCGCCTAACTTTCCTAGAAAAAAGTTAGTTTTTCATACGAAAATTGCTATTTATTTCAGATAAATAATTTTAAAAATAGGTCTTTTTCATCGGGTCAAGGAGTTGTTCAAAGTGAACCAAATTGATATCCCAGACTACCAGTAATATTTAGGTTGTAATGCAAAAAGAATGGTCCGCCTAACTTTCCTAGAAAAAAAGTTAGTTTTTCATACGGAAATTTGCTGTTATTTCAAATAAATAATTTTAAAAATAGGTCAATTGTGTCGGGTCGAGGAGTTGTCCAAATCGAACCAAACTTGGCATGTAGTATCTCTTGTGTGCCTAAAGTCTAAAACAAAAAGAAATTTTGCCATAGCTTGCCTAGAAAAAAAGTTCGTTTTTCATACGGAAAGTTGCGATTATTTCGTTTAAATTGCAATTATTGAATTTTAAAAATGGGTCTATTTCGTCGGGTCAAGGAGTTGTCCAAATCGAACCAAATTGATATCCCAGACTACCAGTAATATTTAGGTTGTAATGCAAAAAGAATGGTCCGCCTAACTTTCCTAGAAAAAAAGTTAGTTTTTCATACGGAAATTTGCTATTTATTTCAAATAAATAATTTTAAAAATAGGTCTTTTTCATCGGGTCAAGGAGTTGTCCAAATCGAACCAAATTGATATCCCAGACTACCAGTAATATTTAGGTTGTAATGCAAAAAGAATGGTCCGCCTTACTTTCCTAGAAAAAAAGTTAGTTTTTCATACGGAAATTTGCTATTTATTTCAAATAAATAATTTTAAAAATATGTCTTTTTCATCGGGTCAAGGAGTTGTTCAAAGTGAACCAAATTGATATCCCAGACTACCAGTAATATTTAGGTTGTAATGCAAAAAGAATGGTCCGCCTAACTTTCCAAGAAAAAAAAGCTAGTTTTTCATACGGAAATTTGCTGTTATTTCAAATAAATAATTTTAAAAATAGGTCAAATTCGTCGGGTCGAGGAGTTGTTCAAATCGAACCAAACTCGGCATGTAGTATCTCTTGTGTGCCTAGAGTCTAAAACAAAAAGAAATTTTGCCATAGCTTGCCTAGAAAAAGAGTTAGTTTTTCATACGTAAAGTTGCGATTATTTCGTTTAAATTGCAATTATTGAATTTTAAAAATGGTCTATCTCGTCGGGTCGAGGAACTGTCCAAATCGTACCAAACTTGGCATGTATTATCTCTTGTGTACCTAGAGTCTAAAACAAAAAGAAATTTTGCCATAGCTTGCCTAGAAAAAAAGTTCGTTTTTCATACGGAAAGTTGCGATTATTTCGTTTAAATTGCAATTATTGAATTTTAAAAATGTGTCTATTTCGTCGGGTCAAGGAGTTGTCCAAATCGAACAAAACTTGGCATGTATCTCTTGTGTACCTAGAGTCTAAAACAAAAAGAAATTTTGCCATATCTTGCCTAGGAAAAAAGTTAGTTTTTCATACGGAATTTTGCTATTATTTCAAATAAATAATTTTAAAAATAGGTCTATTTCGTGGGGTCGAGGAGTTGTCCAAATCGAACCAAACTTGGTATGGAGAATCCCATAGGTATCTAGAGTGTAAAACAAAAAGAATTTCTGCTATAGGAAATTTGCTATTATTTCGAATAATTTTGCGATTATTATTTTAAAAATAAGTCTATTTCGTCGGGTCAAGGAGTCGTCCAAACGGAACCAATTTTGGCATGGAGTATCCCCTGTATATATAGAGTCTAAAACAAAAAAGAATTTTGCTATAGCTTGCCAAGGAAAAAAGTTAGTTTTTCATACGGAAATTTTGACTTATTCGCTTATTCTATTTTCAAAAATATAGAAATTTCATCGGGCCAAGGAGTTGTTCAAAGTGAACCAATTTGATATCCCAGACTACCAGTGCTATTTAGATTGTAATGCAAAAAGAATGGTCCGCCTAACTTTCCTAGAAAAAAGTTAGTTTTTCATACGGAAATTTTGACTTATTCGCTTATTCTATTTTCAAAAATAAAGAAATTTCATCGGGTCAAGGAGTTGTTCAAAGTGAACCAAATTGATATCCCAGACTACCAGTACTAATTAAGTTGTTATGCAAAAACAATGGTTCGCCTAAATTTCCTAGAAAAAAATTAGTTTTTCATACGGAAATTTGCTATTATTTCAAATAAATAATTTTAAAAATAGGTCTTTTTCATCGGGTCAAGGAGTTGTTCAAAGTGAACCAATTTTGGTATGGAGTATCCCCTGTATATATAAAGTCTAAAACAAAAAGAAATTTTGCCATAGCTTGCCTAGGAAAAAAGTTAGTTTTTCATACGGAAATTTTGACTTATTCGCTTATTCTATTTTCAAAAATATGGAAATTTCATCGGGTCAAGGAGCTGTTCAAAGTGAACCAAATTGATTTCCCAGACTACCAGTACTATTTAGGTTGTTATGCAAAAAGAATGGTTCGCCTAAATTTCCTAGAAAAAAATTAGTTTTTCATACGGAAATTTGCTATTATTTCAAATATATAATTTTAAAAATAGGTCTTTTTCATCGGGTCAAGGAGTTGTTCAAAGTGAACCAATTTTGGTATGGAGTATCCCCTGTATATATAAAGTCTAAAACAAAAAGAAATTTTGCTATAGCTTGCCTAGGAAAAAAGTTAGTTTTTCATACGGAAATTTTGACTTATTCGCTTATTCTATTTTCAAAAATATAGAATATTCATCGGGTCAAGGAGTTGTTCAAAGTGAACCAAATTGATATCCCAGATTACCAGTACTATTTAGGTTGTTATGCAAAAAGAACGGTCCGCCTAACTTTCCTAGAAAAAAGTTAGTTTTTCATACGGAAATTTTGACTTATTCGCTTATTCTATTTTCAAAAATAAAGAAATTTCATCGGGTCAAGGAGTTGTTCAAATCGAACCAAACTCGGTATGGAGAATCCCATAGCTACTTTGAGTTTAAAACAAAGAGAATTTTTGCTATAGCTTGCCTAGGAAAAAAGTTAGTTTTTCATACGGAAATTTTGACTTATTCGCTTATTCTATTTTCAAAAATATGGAAATTTCATCGGGTCAAGGAGCTGTTCAAAGTGAACCAAATTGATTTCCCAGACTACCAGTACTATTTAGGTTGTTATGCAAAAAGAATGGTTCGCCTAAATTTCCTAGAAAAAAATTAGTTTTTCATACGGAAATTTGCTATTATTTCAAATAAATAGTCTTAAAAATAGGTCTTTTTCAACGGGTCAAGGAGTTGTTCAAAGTGAACCAAATAGAGATCCCAGACTACCAGTATTATTTAGGTTGTTATGCAAAAAAATGGTCCACCTAACTTTCCTAGAAAAAAAATTAGTTTTTAATACGGAAATTTGCTATTATTTCAAATAAATAATTTTAAAAATAGGTCTTTTTCAACGGGTCAAGGAGTTGTTCAAAGTGAACCAAATAGAGATCCCAGACTACCAGTACTATTTAGGTTGTAATGCAAAAAGAATGGTCCGCCTAACCTTCCTAGAAAAAAGTTAGTTTTTCATACGGAAATTTGCTATTATTTCAAATAAATAATTTTAAAAATAGGTCTATTTCGTGGGGTCGAGGAGTTGTCCAAATCGAACCAAACTTGGTATGGAGAATCCCATAGGTATCTAGAGTGTAAAACAAAAAGAATTTCTGCTATAGGAAATTTGCTATTATTTCGAATAATTTTGCGATTATTATTTTAAAAATAAGTCTATTTCGTCGGGTCAAGGAGTCGTCCAAACGGAACCAATTTTGGCATGGAGTATCCCCTGTATATATAGAGTCTAAAACAAAAAAAAATTTTGCTATAGCTTGCCAAGGAAAAAAGTTAGTTTTTCATACGGAAATTTTGACTTATTCGCTTATTCTATTTTCAAAAATATAGAAATTTCATCGGGCCAAGGAGTTGTTCAGACTACCAGTAATATTTAGGTTGTAATGCAAAAAGAATGGTCCGCCTAACTTTCCTAGAAAAAAAGTTAGTTTTTCATACGGAAATTTGCTGTTATTTCAAATAAATAATTTTAAAAATAGGTCAATTGTGTCGGGTCGAGGAGTTGTCCAAATCGAACCAAACTTGGCATGTAGTATCTCTTGTGTGCCTAAAGTCTAAAACAAAAAGAAATTTTGCAATAGCTTGCCTAGAAAAAAGTTAGCTTTTCATACGGAAATTTTGATCTATTCGCTTATTCTATTTTCAAAAATATGGAAATTTCATCGGGTCAAGGAGCTGTTCAAATTGAACCAAATTGATTTCCCAGACTACCAGTACTATTTAGGTTGTTAAGCAAAAAGAATGGTCCGCCTAACTTTCCTAGAAAAAAAGTTAGTTTTTCATACGGAAATTTGCTATTTATTTCAAATAAATAATTTTAAAAATAGGTCTTTTTCATCGGGTCAAGGAGTTGTTCAAAGTGAACCAAATTGAAATCCCAGACTCTCAGTAATATTTAGGTTGTAATGCAAAAAGAATGGTCCGCCTAACTTTCCTAGAAAAAAAGTTAGTTTTTCATACGGAAATTTGCTGTTATTTCAAATAAATAATTTTAAAAATAGGTCAATTTCGTCGGGTCGAGGAGTTGTCCAAATCGAACCAAACTTGGCATGTAGTATCTCCTGTGTGCCTAGAGTCTAAAACAAAAAGAAATTTTGCAATAGCTTGCCTAGAAAAAAGTTAGCTTTTCATACGGAAATTTTGATCTATTCGCTTATTCTATTTTCAAAAATATGGAAATTTCATCGGGTCAAGGAGCTGTTCAAAGTGAACCAAATTGATTTCCCAGACTACCAGTACTATTTAGGTTGTTATGCAAAAAGAATGGTTCGCCTAAATTTCCTAGAAAAAAATTAGTTTTTCATACGGAAATTTGCTATTATTTCAAATATATAATTTTAAAAATAGGTCTTTTTCATCGGGTCAAGGAGTTGTTCAAAGTGAACCAATTTTGGTATGGAGTATCCCCTGTATATATAAAGTCTAAAACAAAAAGAAATTTTGCCATAGCTTGCCTAGAAAAAAAGTTCGTTTTTCATACGGAAAGTTGCGATTATTTCGTTTAAATTGCAATTATTGAATTTTAAAAATGGGTCTATTTCGTCGGGTCAAGGAGTTGTCCAAATCGAACCAAATTGATATCCCAGACTACCAGTAATATTTAGGTTGTAATGCAAAAAGAATGGTCCGCCTAACTTTCCTAGAAAAAAAGTTAGTTTTTCATACGGAAATTTGCTATTTATTTCAAATAAATAATTTTAAAAATAGGTCTTTTTCATCGGGTCAAGGAGTTGTCCAAATCGAACCAAATTGATATCCCAGACTACCAGTAATATTTAGGTTGTAATGCAAAAAGAATGGTCCGCCTTACTTTCCTAGAAAAAAAGTTAGTTTTTCATACGGAAATTTGCTATTTATTTCAAATAAATAATTTTAAAAATATGTCTTTTTCATCGGGTCAAGGAGTTGTTCAAAGTGAACCAAATTGATATCCCAGACTACCAGTAATATTTAGGTTGTAATGCAAAAAGAATGGTCCGCCTAACTTTCCAAGAAAAAAAAGCTAGTTTTTCATACGGAAATTTGCTGTTATTTCAAATAAATAATTTTAAAAATAGGTCAATTTCGTCGGGTCGAGGAGTTGTTCAAATCGAACCAAACTCGGCATGTAGTATCTCTTGTGTGCCTAGAGTCTAAAACAAAAAGAAATTTTGCCATAGCTTGCCTAGAAAAAGAGTTAGTTTTTCATACGTAAAGTTGCGATTATTTCGTTTAAATTGCAATTATTGAATTTTAAAAATGGTCTATCTCGTCGGGTCGAGGAACTGTCCAAATCGTACCAAACTTGGCATGTATTATCTCTTGTGTACCTAGAGTCTAAAACAAAAAGAAATTTTGCCATAGCTTGCCTAGAAAAAAAGTTCGTTTTTCATACGGAAAGTTGCGATTATTTCGTTCAAATTGCAATTATTGAATTTTAAAAATGGGTCTATTTCGTCGGGTCAAGGAGTTGTCCAAATCGAACAAAACTTGGCATGTATCTCTTGTGTACCTAGAGTCTAAAACAAAAAGAAATTTTGCCATATCTTGCCTAGGAAAAAAGTTAGTTTTTCATACGGAATTTTGCTATTATTTCAAATAAATAATTTTAAAAATAGGTCTATTTCGTGGGGTCGAGGAGTTGTCCAAATCGAACCAAACTTGGTATGGAGAATCCCATAGGTATCTAGAGTGTAAAACAAAAAGAATTTCTGCTATAGGAAATTTGCTATTATTTCGAATAATTTTGCGATTATTATTTTAAAAATAAGTCTATTTCGTCGGGTCAAGGAGTCGTCCAAACGGAACCAATTTTGGCATGGAGTATCCCCTGTATATATAGAGTCTAAAACAAAAAAGAATTTTGCTATAGCTTGCCAAGGAAAAAAGTTAGTTTTTCATACGGAAATTTTGACTTATTCGCTTATTCTATTTTCAAAAATATAGAAATTTCATCGGGCCAAGGAGTTGTTCAAAGTGAACCAATTTGATATCCCAGACTACCAGTGCTATTTAGATTGTAATGCAAAAAGAATGGTCCGCCTAACTTTCCTAGAAAAAAGTTAGTTTTTCATACGGAAATTTTGACTTATTCGCTTATTCTATTTTCAAAAATAAAGAAATTTCATCGGGTCAAGGAGTTGTTCAAAGTGAACCAAATTGATATCCCAGACTACCAGTACTAATTAAGTTGTTATGCAAAAACAATGGTTCGCCTAAATTTCCTAGAAAAAAATTAGTTTTTCATACGGAAATTTGCTATTATTTCAAATAAATAATTTTAAAAATAGGTCTTTTTCATCGGGTCAAGGAGTTGTTCAAAGTGAACCAATTTTGGTATGGAGTATCCCCTGTATATATAAAGTCTAAAACAAAAAGAAATTTTGCCATAGCTTGCCTAGGAAAAAAGTTAGTTTTTCATACGGAAATTTTGACTTATTCGCTTATTCTATTTTCAAAAATATGGAAATTTCATCGGGTCAAGGAGCTGTTCAAAGTGAACCAAATTGATTTCCCAGACTACCAGTACTATTTAGGTTGTTATGCAAAAAGAATGGTTCGCCTAAATTTCCTAGAAAAAAATTAGTTTTTCATACGGAAATTTGCTATTATTTCAAATATATAATTTTAAAAATAGGTCTTTTTCATCGGGTCAAGGAGTTGTTCAAAGTGAACCAATTTTGGTATGGAGTATCCCCTGTATATATAAAGTCTAAAACAAAAAGAAATTTTGCTATAGCTTGCCTAGGAAAAAAGTTAGTTTTTCATACGGAAATTTTGACTTATTCGCTTATTCTATTTTCAAAAATATAGAATATTCATCGGGTCAAGGAGTTGTTCAAAGTGAACCAAATTGATATCCCAGATTACCAGTACTATTTAGGTTGTTATGCAAAAAGAACGGTCCGCCTAACTTTCCTAGAAAAAAGTTAGTTTTTCATACGGAAATTTTGACTTATTCGCTTATTCTATTTTCAAAAATAAAGAAATTTCATCGGGTCAAGGAGTTGTTCAAATCGAACCAAACTCGGTATGGAGAATCCCATAGCTACTTTGAGTTTAAAACAAAGAGAATTTTTGCTATAGCTTGCCTAGGAAAAAAGTTAGTTTTTCATACGGAAATTTTGACTTATTCGCTTATTCTATTTTCAAAAATATGGAAATTTCATCGGGTCAAGGAGCTGTTCAAAGTGAACCAAATTGATTTCCCAGACTACCAGTACTATTTAGGTTGTTATGCAAAAAGAATGGTTCGCCTAAATTTCCTAGAAAAAAATTAGTTTTTCATACGGAAATTTGCTATTATTTCAAATAAATAGTCTTAAAAATAGGTCTTTTTCAACGGGTCAAGGAGTTGTTCAAAGTGAACCAAATTGATATCCCAGATTACCAGTACTATTTAGGTTGTTATGCAAAAAGAACGGTCCGCCTAACTTTCCTAGAAAAAAGTTAGTTTTTCATACGGAAATTTTGACTTATTCGCTTATTCTATTTTCAAAAATAAAGAAATTTCATCGGGTCAAGGAGTTGTTCAAATCGAACCAAACTCGGTATGGAGAATCCCATAGCTACTTTGAGTTTAAAACAAAGAGAATTTTTGCTATAGCTTGCCTAGGAAAAAAGTTAGTTTTTCATACGGAAATTTTGACTTATTCGCTTATTCTATTTTCAAAAATATGGAAATTTCATCGGGTCAAGGAGCTGTTCAAAGTGAACCAAATTGATTTCCCAGACTACCAGTACTATTTAGGTTGTTATGCAAAAAGAATGGTTCGCCTAAATTTCCTAGAAAAAAATTAGTTTTTCATACGGAAATTTGCTATTATTTCAAATAAATAGTCTTAAAAATAGGTCTTTTTCAACGGGTCAAGGAGTTGTTCAAAGTGAACCAAATAGAGATCCCAGACTACCAGTATTATTTAGGTTGTTATGCAAAAAAATGGTCCACCTAACTTTCCTAGAAAAAAAATTAGTTTTTAATACGGAAATTTGCTATTATTTCAAATAAATAATTTTAAAAATAGGTCTTTTTCAACGGGTCAAGGAGTTGTTCAAAGTGAACCAAATAGAGATCCCAGACTACCAGTACTATTTAGGTTGTAATGCAAAAAGAATGGTCCGCCTAACCTTCCTAGAAAAAAGTTAGTTTTTCATACGGAAATTTGCTATTATTTCAAATAAATAATTTTAAAAATAGGTCTATTTCGTGGGGTCGAGGAGTTGTCCAAATCGAACCAAACTTGGTATGGAGAATCCCATAGGTATCTAGAGTGTAAAACAAAAAGAATTTCTGCTATAGGAAATTTGCTATTATTTCGAATAATTTTGCGATTATTATTTTAAAAATAAGTCTATTTCGTCGGGTCAAGGAGTCGTCCAAACGGAACCAATTTTGGCATGGAGTATCCCCTGTATATATAGAGTCTAAAACAAAAAAGAATTTTGCTATAGCTTGCCAAGGAAAAAAGTTAGTTTTTCATACGGAAATTTTGACTTATTCGCTTATTCTATTTTCAAAAATATAGAAATTTCATCGGGCCAAGGAGTTGTTCAAAGTGAACCAATTTGATATCCCAGACTACCAGTGCTATTTAGATTGTAATGCAAAAAGAATGGTCCGCCTAACTTTCCTAGAAAAAAAGTTAGTTTTTCATACGGAAATTTTGACTTATTCGCTTATTCTATTTTCAAAAATATAGAAATTTCATCGGGTCAAGGAGTTGTTCAAATCGAACTAAACTCGGTATGGAGAATTCCATAGGTACCTAGAGTGTAAAACAAAAAGAATTTTCATAGCTTGCCTAGGAAAAAAGTTAGTTTTTCATACGGAAAGTTGCAATTATTTCATTTAATTTGCAATTATTGAATTTTAAAAATAGATCTATTTCTTCGGGACAAGGAGTTGTCCAAATGAAACCAAACTTGGCATGTAGTATCTCTTGTGTACCTAGAGTCTAAAACAAAAAGAAATTTTGCCATAGCTTGCCTAGAAAAAAAGTTCGTTTTTCATACGGAAAGTTGCGATTATTTCGTTTAAATTGCAATTATTGAATTTTAAAAATGGGTCTATTTCGTCGGGTCAAGGAGTTGTCCAAATCGAACCAAATTGATATCCCAGACTACCAGTAATATTTAGGTTGTAATGCAAAAAGAATGGTCCGCCTAACTTTCCTAGAAAAAAAGTTAGTTTTTCATACGGAAATTTGCTATTATTTCAAATAAATAATTTTAAAAATAGGTCTTTTTCATCGGGTCAAGGAGTTGTTCAAAGTGAACCAATTTTGGTATGGAGTATCCCCTGTATATATAAAGTCTAAAACAAAAAGAAATTTTGCCATAGCTTGCCTAGGAAAAAAGTTAGTTTTTCATACGGAAATTTTGACTTATTCGCTTATTCTATTTTCAAAAATATGGAAATTTCATCGGGTCAAGGAGCTGTTCAAAGTGAACCAAATTGATTTCCCAGACTACCAGTACTATTTAGGTTGTTATGCAAAAAGAATGGTTCGCCTAAATTTCCTAGAAAAAAATTAGTTTTTCATACGGAAATTTGCTATTATTTCAAATATATAATTTTAAAAATAGGTCTTTTTCATCGGGTCAAGGAGTTGTTCAAAGTGAACCAATTTTGGTATGGAGTATCCCCTGTATATATAAAGTCTAAAACAAAAAGAAATTTTGCTATAGCTTGCCTAGGAAAAAAGTTAGTTTTTCATACGGAAATTTTGACTTATTCGCTTATTCTATTTTCAAAAATATAGAATATTCATCGGGTCAAGGAGTTGTTCAAAGTGAACCAAATTGATATCCCAGATTACCAGTACTATTTAGGTTGTTATGCAAAAAGAACGGTCCGCCTAACTTTCCTAGAAAAAAGTTAGTTTTTCATACGGAAATTTTGACTTATTCGCTTATTCTATTTTCAAAAATAAAGAAATTTCATCGGGTCAAGGAGTTGTTCAAATCGAACCAAACTCGGTATGGAGAATCCCATAGCTACTTTGAGTTTAAAACAAAGAGAATTTTTGTTATAGCTTGCCTAGGAAAAAAGTTAGTTTTTCATACGGAAATTTTGACTTATTCGCTTATTCTATTTTCAAAAATATGGAAATTTCATCGGGTCAAGGAGCTGTTCAAAGTGAACCAAATTGATTTCCCAGACTACCAGTACTATTTAGGTTGTTATGCAAAAAGAATGGTTCGCCTAAATTTCCTAGAAAAAAATTAGTTTTTCATACGGAAATTTGCTATTATTTCAAATAAATAGTCTTAAAAATAGGCCTTTTTCAACGGGTCAAGGAGTTGTTCAAAGTGAACCAAATAGAGATCCCAGACTACCAGTATTATTTAGGTTGTTATGCAAAAAAATGGTCCACCTAACTTTCCTAGAAAAAAAATTAGTTTTTAATACGGAAATTTGCTATTATTTCAAATAAATAATTTTAAAAATAGGTCTTTTTCAACGGGTCAAGGAGTTGTTCAAAGTGAACCAAATAGAGATCCCAGACTACCAGTACTATTTAGGTTGTAATGCAAAAAGAATGGTCCGCCTAACCTTCCTAGAAAAAAGTTACTTTTTCATACGGAAATTTGCTATTATTTCAAATAAATAATTTTAAAAATAGGTCTATTTCGTGGGGTCGAGGAGTTGTCCAAATCGAACCAAACTTGGTATGGAGAATCCCATAGGTATCTAGAGTGTAAAACAAAAAGAATTTCTGCTATAGGAAATTTGCTATTATTTCGAATAATTTTGCGATTATTATTTTAAAAATAAGTCTATTTCGTCGGGTCAAGGAGTCGTCCAAACGGAACCAATTTTGGCATGGAGTATCCCCTGTATATATAGAGTCTAAAACAAAAAAGAATTTTGCTATAGCTTGCCAAGGAAAAAAGTTAGTTTTTCATACGGAAATTTTGACTTATTCGCTTATTCTATTTTCAAAAATATAGAAATTTCATCGGGCCAAGGAGTTGTTCAAAGTGAACCAATTTGATATCCCAGACTACCAGTGCTATTTAGATTGTAATGCAAAAAGAATGGTCCGCCTAACTTTCCTAGAAAAAAAGTTAGTTTTTCATACGGAAATTTTGACTTATTCGCTTATTCTATTTTCAAAAATATAGAAATTTCATCGGGTCAAGGAGTTGTTCAAATCGAACTAAACTCGGTATGGAGAATTCCATAGGTACCTAGAGTGTAAAACAAAAAGAATTTTCATAGCTTGCCTAGGAAAAAAGTTAGTTTTTCATACGGAAAGTTGCAATTATTTCATTTAATTTGCAATTATTGAATTTTAAAAATAGATCTATTTCTTCGGGACAAGGAGTTGTCCAAATGAAACCAAACTTGGCATGTAGTATCTCTTGTGTACCTAGAGTCTAAAACAAAAAAAAATTTTGCTATAGCTTGCCTAGGAAAAAAGTTAGTTTTTCATACGGAAATTTTGACTTATCCGCTTATTCTATTTTCAAAAATATAGAATTTTCATCGGGTCAAGGAGTTGTTCAAAGTGAACCAAATTGATATCCCAGATTACCAGTACTATTTAGGTTGTTATGCAAAAAGAATGGTCCGCCTAACTTTCCTAGAAAAAAGTTAGTTTTTCATACGGAAATTTTGACTTATTCGCTTATTCTATTTTCAAAAATAAAGAAATTTCATCGGGTCAAGGAGTTGTTCAAAGTGAACCAAATTGATATCCCAGACTACCAGTACTAATTAAGTTGTTATGCAAAAACAATGGTTCGCCTAAATTTCCTAGAAAAAAATTAGTTTTTCATACGGAAATTTGCTATTATTTCAAATAAATAATTTTAAAAATAGGTCTTTTTCATCGGGTCAAGGAGTTGTTCAAAGTGAACCAATTTTGGTATGGAGTATCCCCTGTATATATAAAGTCTAAAACAAAAAGAAATTTTGCCATAGCTTGCCTAGGAAAAAAGTTAGTTTTTCATACGGAAATTTTGACTTATTCGCTTATTCTATTTTCAAAAATATGGAAATTTCATCGGGTCAAGGAGCTGTTCAAAGTGAACCAAATTGATTTCCCAGACTACCAGTACTGTTTAGGTTGTTATGCAAAAAGAATGGTTCGCCTAAATTTCCTAGAAAAAAATTAGTTTTTCATACGGAAATTTGCTATTATTTCAAATATATAATTTTAAAAATAGGTCTTTTTCATCGGGTCAAGGAGTTGTTCAAAGTGAACCAATTTTGGTATGGAGTATCCCCTGTATATATAAAGTCTAAAACAAAAAGAAATTTTGCTATAGCTTGCCTAGGAAAAAAGTTAGTTTTTCATACGGAAATTTTGACTTATTCGCTTATTCTATTTTCAAAAATATAGAATATTCATCGGGTCAAGGAGTTGTTCAAAGTGAACCAAATTGATATCCCAGATTACCAGTACTATTTAGGTTGTTATGCAAAAAGAACGGTCCGCCTAACTTTCCTTGAAAAAAGTTAGTTTTTCATACGGAAATTTTGACTTATTCGCTTATTCTATTTTCAAAAATAAAGAAATTTCATCGGGTCAAAGAGTTGTTCAAATCGAACCAAACTCGGTATGGAGAATCCCATAGCTACTTTGAGTTTAAAACAAAGAGAATTTTTGCTATAGCTTGCCTAGGAAAAAAGTTAGTTTTTCATACGGAAATTTTGACTTATTCGCTTATTCTATTTTCAAAAATATGGAAATTTCATCGGGTCAAGGAGCTGTTCAAAGTGAACCAAATTGATTTCCCAGACTACCAGTACTATTTAGGTTGTTATGCAAAAAGAATGGTTCGCCTAAATTTCCTAGAAAAAAATTAGTTTTTCATACGGAAATTTGCTATTATTTCAAATAAATAGTCTTAAAAATAGGTCTTTTTCAACGGGTCAAGGAGTTGTTCAAAGTGAACCAAATAGAGATCCCAGACTACCAGTATTATTTAGGTTGTTATGCAAAAAAATGGTCCACCTAACTTTCCTAGAAAAAAAATTAGTTTTTAATACGGAAATTTGCTATTATTTCAAATAAATAATTTTAAAAATAGGTCTTTTTCATCGGGTCAAGGAGTTGTTCAAAGTGAACCAAATTGATATCCCAGACTACCAGTACTATTTAGGTTGTAATGCAAAAAGAATGGTCCGCCTAACCTTCCTAGAAAAAAGTTAGTTTTTCATACGGAAATTTGCTATTATTTCAAATAAATAATCTTAAAAATAGGTCTTTTTCATCGGGTCAAGGAGTTGTTCAAAGTGAACCAAATTGATATCCCAGACTACCAGTAATATTTAGGTTGTAATGCGAAAAGAATGGTCCGCCTAACCTTCCTAGAAAAAAGTTAGTTTTTCATACGGAAATTTGCTATTATTTCGTTTAAATTGCAATTATTGAATTTTATATAATTGTTTATATAATTGTTTTATTTATTGTTTGCTTTTATTTTGTTTTGGAGATAGAGTTTAGACCTGGTTTTTTGGCCAGTGCTTTGCTCAAAAATCTCCTATAGTTGAATGTTCATTACTCCGCCGTAGCCGGTCCCCAGCCCGGTTGAGATAAGGAGGAGGGAAACACACCCTAATCATAATGGATCATAAGTTGATTTTTTAAAATCAAATTGAGATATATCCGACACTACTGTAGCTAAATTTATAGACTCATTTAGTGCATCTGATCAGACTACCGCGTGCTTTCGAGACGGTTTAATGGCCGAGGATTTTGCCCGAAATAACGGGGAAAAGAGTGTAAAGAGTGTAAAAATAATATTTTTACACCGTTAGTGCCCCCCCTAATTAAGGGTTTAATAACGGGGAAAAGAGTGTAAAGAGTGTAAAAATAATATTTTTACACCGTTAGTGCCCCCCTTATTAAGGGTGGAATTACATATTAAGGTGTAATTAACGGGTGTAAATTATAGAAAAAGAGTGTAAAAAAGAGTGTAACAATAAGTTTTAACGGTGTAACAAAGAGTGTAACAATAAGTTTTAACGGTGTAATAAAGAGTGTAAAAATAAGTTTTAACGGTGTAATAAAGAGTGTAAATATAAGTTTCAACAGTGTAATCAAAAGAGTGTAAAAATAAGTTATTCCACTCTTTTTCCACCGTTAAATCTTAAAATTACACCGCTAAAATTACACTCTAACAGGGAATTCCACCCTTAATAAGGGGGGCACTAACGGTGTAAAAATATTATTTTTACACTCTTTACACTCTTTTCCCCGTTATTTTCGGGCAAAATCCTCGGCCCGGGATACTCTGGACAACGGTCTGGCCGATGGTCTGGACAACGGTCTGGCCTAAGGTCTGTTAGGTCTGCCCAATGGTCTGGACAAAGTCTGTTCAGTCAGGCCAATGGTGGCCAAAGTCTGCTCGGTCTGGTCAATACCTATCTTTGGGTATTGTCGGTCCAGCCAATGTCTGTTTTGGGTATGGTCGGTCTGACCAATACCTGTCTTGGGTCGCGGACTTCATCCTGGGCAGTTTGATTACACCTCACATTGGTACCAACCCCCGCCCCCCACTAGGTCAATCAATGAGGGAGTCCATGGGGCAATTTGAATACCGGAGACCCCTCACCCCGACGACTACAAAATAAAGGGTTCTCCTCCCGTAGCCTTCAGGTCGGCTCATTTCTCGTCCACTTTGTTGATGAAAAACGAGCTGACTTTTATTATGACGGGAAAACAGCTAATTGATCCGTAATTGCGTTGTTTACATGATTTTTGTTTGTAGACATGGTAGCAGTTGATTAAATTAAGCAACTGAATGACAGCTGCAAGTGCTTTTGTTGGGCCTACTTCGAAAATGCGACTATTTACATGCGTCTTTTACTTGTTGTTAACCCCACAACCCATCCCAGGTTGAGGTGCCATCCGGAAGTGACCTCTGATCAGACCAAGTCCAACGCACACGGTGTGTTCCCAGACCAAAATTACAGGGTCTGGGATTTGGTTCCGGCGCAAAATAGTATGATCAGAGGTCACTTCGGTCTGCGGATGGTATGATCAGAGGTCACTTCGGTCTGGGGATGGTATGATCAGAGGTCACTTCGGTCTGGGGATGGTATGATCAGAGGTCACTTCGGTCTGGGGATGCTATGATCAGAGGTCACTTTGGTCTGGGGATGGTATGATCAGAAGTCACTTCAGGATGGGAATGGTCTGATCAGAGGCGGATTAAAGCGCACATTAGTCTGATCAGAGACCATTTCGAGCGGAATTTTTTTTGAATTTTTGTTTTTTTTTACAGAGAGATGTCGGCTCTGTCAAGAGGCAACAAAAAGCAGCATTCTGATCACAGACACATCTAGAGTCTGATGTCTTTGATCAGAACCAAAGGGGTCCAACTGATTGAACATGTCATTCCCCTTACAAGGAAACTTTGTTTAACTGTAGAATACGACGTTTTATATGGAAAACTGTCTAAATTTATCCATTGAATTGGAAATGTGCACTAATGTATACTCAATAATTTTTTACTCAGCAGTTGGGTTATCTTTTCTTTAGCAATAATACTTTTAGAATGGTCTTTTTTAGATGAATATAATAATGCAAACATCATTTTGTATGAAATGAATATATTATAACAAAATTCGTGCTGTGAGGTGATTTCGAGCGCAAAATAGTCTGATCAGGAGTAACTTTTGAGCGCACAATAGGCTGATCAGAAGTGATTTTGAGCGCACAATCGTCTGGAAAATGGTCTGGGTTTGAACTGGGCCATGGTCGCACAATCGTCTGGACAATGGTCTGATTATGGTCTGATCAGAGGTCCTTTCCGTCTGGGAAGGTCTGATCAGAGACAGTTTCGAGCGCACTTAGAGCGCACACGGTGTTTCGAGCGCACTTTAGTCTGATCAGAGGATACTTTGGTCTGGGAGGGTCTGATCAGAGGTAACTTTCGTCTGGCACGTTCTGATCAGGGGTCACTTCCGGATGGCACCTCAACCTGGGATATCCCCCCACTTTGGTATCAACCCGGCAATACCTCCCACTTTGGTACCGAGAGATGGAGTGAATGATGAAGCATCATCATTCACTCCATCTTAACTCAAAATCATAACACAATATCTTAACACAATAACTTAACAGTCAGACAATTTAGATATCCATAGATATCGGGGAAACGTTTATGTAAATGCATTTGATAAAATAATACCCAGGATGAAGTTTGCGACCCAAGAGAGGTATTGGCCAGACCGACCATACCCAAAACAGGCATTGGCCAGATCGACAATACCCAAAGATAGGTATTGGCCAGACTGAACAGACTTTGGACACCATTGGCCAGACTGACCAGACATTGTCCAGGCCATTGGGCAGACCGAACAGACCTTAGGCCAGACCGTTGTCCAGACCATTGGCCAGACCGTTGTCCAGACCAATGGCCAGACCGAACAGACCCTAGGCCAGACCATTGTCCAGACCGCAGGCCAGACCATCCGCCAAACCGTTCTCAAAATTAATGGCCAGACCGAACAGACCTTAGGCCAGACCATTGTCCAGACCGTAGGCCAGACCATCCGCCAGGCCGTTGTCAAGATTAATGGCCAGACCGAACAGACCTTAGGCCAGACCATTGTCCAGACCGTAGGCCAGACCATCCGCCAGACCGTTGTCCAGACCATTGGCCAGACCGAACAGATCCTAGGCCAGACTATTAGCCAGACTCATTTAAACGTGTATAAGCATCCAATAAAATGTATAAATTATTCGTTTCATTTTTTGAATGACAAATGAATATGAGATTTTAAAAAGAAATTATTGAAAAAAAACCCTCGATTTAAAGACAAATGCAAATTTCAAAAGAAGGTTAATGAAGTTTTCTAATCATCTAGAAGGAGATGTTGTTTACCACTTATGGGCTGCTATTTTGAAAAACAGTCAATACAGCACGCATTTTTACAATTTGGCTCTTAATTGGCTGGACCTCTAGGCCTTGAAATTAGGTATTGGCCAGACCGAACAGAGCAAAATATATGGGTGTTCGCCAGACCCAACAGACAGAAATATGGGTATTGGCCAGACCGAACGGACCAAAATATGGGTATTGGCCAGACCGAACAGACCGAAATTTGGGTATTGGCCAGACCGAACAGGCCGAAATTTGGGGATTGGCCTGACCGAACAGACCGAAATATGGGTATTGGCTAGACCGAACAGACCGAAATATGGGAATTCGTCAGACTGAACAGACTAAAATTGCCATTGACCAGACGGAAGGCGCGAACCAAATTTTTTCCAGACCATTAAGGACGGTTGTACCGGACCCCCCCTGTCCGCGACCCAGGTCGGTCTGGCCAATACCTGTCTTGGATTGCGGACTTCATCCTGGGTATATATATATATATATATATATATATATATATATAAATATATATGTATCAACGAAGTTAAAGTTCCCGACCCAGGCCGAGGAATTTGGCCAAAAGTATGTAAGATCAGCGGTAACTAGCGTCGACAAGTTGGAAATTTCACCGCAATTTTCTTACATAATTTTATGTTGAATGCTTACATAATTTTAGGTTGAACAAAAATTCAACGCATTCAACGCAAAATTATGTAAGAAATGGCGGTGAATTTTTCAGCTTGTCAACGCTAGTTGTCGCTGATCTTATATATTTAGCGTTGAATTTAGCGTAGGTCTTACATATTTAGCGTAGAACTTAGCGTAGATCTTACATAATTAGCGTTGAATTAAGCGTAGATCTTACAAGTTTTTGCGTTGAATTTAGCATCGATCTTACAAAAAATCAAAGCGTTCACTTGAACTATTAACCTCCAATTGCGTATGGGACTCAAACGACTGACCTCCTGCTTGCTTGTCGCCTCTTCTACCATTCTGCCAAAGTACTTTGGTTTCCTTAAGAGCAGAAATTCTTATAAAGCGTAGATCTTACATTTTCTGCGTTGAATTTAGCGTAGATCTTACATATTTTGCGTTGATTTAACTTAGCATATTCAACGCATTTACCATGTGAGGCGTACAAATAATGTGAACTTACAGACAAAAATTCAACGTATTCAACGAAAAATTAGGTAAGAAATGACGGTGAATTTTCCAGCTTGTCAACGCTAGTGGCCGCTGATCTTATATAATTAGCGTTGTATTTAGCGTAGATATTATATACTTTGCGTTGATTTTAGCGTAGAACTTGCATATATTTCGTTGAATTTAGCGTATATCTTACGCGTTTTGCGTTTAATTTAGGCGAGATCTTACATAAATTCAACGTATTCAACGCATTTACCATGTGAGGCGTACTGGGAAAAATTTAAAATTTTTTTAAAGTTTTGAAAAAAATCTGAATTCCTAAAAAGGACTTAAATGGTTTTTGCACTGTAAGATAGCACTCAAAATCTTTTCTTTGCTGACTTCCTTTTTCTCACTTCTGCAGTATAAGGGTCGAAACAGTAAAAAAATGCTGATGTTTTGAAAAAACAACTTGGAAAGGTTTTGAAATCTTGAAAATTTCTGAAATGGAACGAAAAAAACTCAACGCTAAATATGTAAGATCTCCGACAAAATTCAACGCGAAATTTGTAACATTGGCGTTGAATGCGTTGAACTTGTGTAAGATGTACGCTAAAATTCAACGCTAAATATGTAAGATCTACGCTAATTTCAACGCTAAATATATAAGATCAGCGGCAACTAGCGTTGACAAGCTGGAAAATTCACCGCCATTTCTTACATAGTTTTGCGTTGAATGCGTTGAATTTTTGACTTTAAATTGAACGCATTGAACCTAAAATTATGTAAGAAAATTGCGGTGAATTTTCCAACTTGTCAACGCTAGTTGCCGCTGATCTTATATATTTAGCGTTGAATTTAGCGTAGATCCTACATATTTAGCGTTGAATTTTAGCGTACATCTTACACAAATTCAACGCATTCAACGCCAATGTTACAAATTTCGCGTTGAATTTTGTCGAAGATCTTACAGTGCAAAAACCATTTCAGACCATTTTAGGAATTCAGATTTTTTTCAAAACTTTAAAAACAATTTAAATTTTTCCCAGTAAGCCTCACATGGTAAATGCGTTGAATACGTTGAATTTATGTAAGATCTCGGCTAAATTAAACGCAAAACGCGTAAGATATACGCTAAATTCAACGAAATATATGCAAGTTCTACGCTAAAATCAACGCAAAGTATATAAGATCTACGCTAAATACAACGCTTAATATGTAAGATCTACGCTAATTTCAACGCTAATTATATAAGATCAGCGGCCAATAGCGTTGACAAGATGGAAAATTCACCGCCATTTCTTACATAATTTTGCGTTGAATGCGTTGAATTTTTGTCTATAAATTCACATTTTTTGTACGCCTCACATGGTAAATGCGTTGAATACGTTGAATTTATGTAAGATCTCGGCTAAATTAAAAGCAAAACGCGTAAGATATACGCTAAATTCAACGAAATATATGCAAGTTCTAGGCTAAAATCAACGCAAATTATATAAGATCTACGCTAAATTCAACGCAAAATATGTAAGATCGACGCTTTATAAGAATTTCTGCTCTTAAGGAAACCAAAGTACTTTGGCACAATGGTAGAAGAGGCGACAAGATTGTAAGATCTATGCCGAATTTCAACGCAAAATATGTAAGATTGGCGTTGAATGCGTTGATTTTATTTAAGATCTACGCCAAATTTCAACGCAAAATATGTAAGAGTGGCGTTGAATGCGTTGATATTATGTAAGATCTACGCTAAATTCAACGCTAAATATGTAAGTTCTACGCTAAAATTCAACGCTAAACTTGTAAGATCTACGCCAAATTTCAACGCAAAATATTTAAGATTGGCGTTGAATGCGTTGAATTTATGTAAGATCTACGCTAAATTCAACGCTGAACATGTAAGATCTACGCTAAACTTCAACGCTAAATATGTAAGATCTATGCAAAAATTCAACGCAAAATATGTAAGATTGGCGTTGAATGCGTTGAATTTATGTAAGATCTACGCTAAATTCAACGCTAAATATGTAAGATTTACGCTAAAATTCAACGCTAAATATGTAAGATATACGCCAAAATTAAACGCAAAATTATGTAAGATTGGCGTTGAATTTATGTAAGATCTACGCTCAAGCGTAGATCTTACATAAATTCAACGCATTCAACGCCAATCTTAATTTTGCGTTTTTAACACATAGTTTAACACATAATTTTGCGTTTTTTATCGTTGACACCTCGGTGTCGACTGAAGATAAGGTTCCCGAACGGTGTCTTGTGTGCATCGGTCTGGCCGTCCAGTTGCCAGTCTTTGTCTTCCTTGCACACATCGTTACGCTTTCTTGTCTTCGTGGGTGTCGAGGTTACAGTCTCAGACTTTTCCGTTTTGTAGCGGAACAGACTGCACCTTTCAGCGGAACATCAGGCTGGGTAACAACATAATCCTGGCTACGTAACACAATTTCCTGTTCGAAAGATTCCCCGGATTAATTCACACACCGTCTCCATTGAAATGGAATTTGAAATCAAAACAACACTGAAACATTCAAAGTAATTGCTCAGAAGAATGTTCTGAAATTATAGCCAAAGAGAGAGAGAGAGAGAGAGAGAGAGAGAGAGAGAGAGAGAGAGAGAGAGAGGAGCCTGATGTGCTAATGGGTAAAACTCTGGAAAAACTGAATGTCCACTAGAATAGACCTAAAAAGGCGCAAACAGATGATAATTTTGAATAGGAGTACAACACACTGTCCAAAACGTATTCCCACATCCAAAACTGACAGAGAATTTTTTTTCAAAAAAATTATTTCACGTTATGAATCGTTGAAAACATAAAGAGAAGAAAAAACCTCCTTTCAGGGAGAGTTAACAAAAAATCGTGTTGTCTCACAAGCTATAAATACAATATTAAGTCTGAAATTTTAATATGTTTTTTTTGTAACAATTAACTCATACGACCGAGTTGTTTTTAATGACAATTATATGAGCGAAAAGTCGGTATTTCCACGTAAGTTACTTACTTTCTCTAGAATTTTTAGTGCGACCATTCGTTTTGATTTACAATCTGTATACTACTGGCAGTCTGGGATATCGTTTCTGTTCACTTTAAACAACACCTTAACTTGAAGAAAATTGGTTAATATAACAATAATAGGCCGATATTTCAGAGTGACAAACCTTTTCTAGGAGCTTTAGGCCGACCGTTCTTTTTGCTTTACAATTTACAACTGGCTGATAGTCTGGTGTCAATTTCGCTTTATCAGCTCTCTGACCGGATGAATGTTCTCTACTCTTATAATTAAAACAAGCGAAAAAAATGTTAAAGTGACATACCTACTTTCTGTAGAAAAATTAGTCCAACCGTTTTTTTATTACGATCTACATACTACTGATAGCCTGGGATCTAATTTTACTTTACTTTAAAGAAAACGTTAACTCTATAAAATTACTCTCATTTTGCATTTTTGATAAGCGAATACGTCGATTTTTCAGAGTGACCCGCTTTCGTCTCTCGAAATGTAAGTCCGAGCATTTTTGTATATTGCAATCTACATACTATTGACAGCATGTGAAATCAGATTGGTTCAGAGCCACAAAATAGATATTTTTGTCCTGAACATAATGTTATGTTTTGATAAAAAATTGCTAATCGATGGAATTTTTCAGTAGTTTTATTGCAATTTGCCGTTAAATTGTTTTGTTTTTGTTTTTCTTGGAAAATGGTAGTTGGCACATAAGAAAATAGTGTCACGAGAATTATTGCTCTCTTTAAGAGCATTTTGGCGCTGTTTAGAGCTTTTGCAATTATTAAAGGTGAAAACCACTCTTTCGAAAGTTAATTCAATTCTCATCCAAATCCATATAGTTAGTTATACAATTGATATAAAGCAACGTATAAGCATTATCACATATAAGCATTAGTACGATCACTGTAACAAGTGAGACTTAGACGGCAAGATTTTTTGTTGTTCATCTAACAGGTTTTTTCGTCTGATGTCATTGACGTCAAAATCAGTTCGTATTCAATCGACAATTGTCTAGAAAACCTAAAAATATTAAGCCGAAAACCAGCTTAATCGATACATATAGTGGTTATATTTACTTAAAATTAGGTTAAATGAATTTTTTCGGAACGTTCTACGTATATTAGAACGTTTTATTAATTTAGAACGATTTCTGTACGCATTTAAATTCGAATATAAATACTCAATTCTGATTGGATGAAATTCGATCATTTACTGCGTAACATCCTCCGGCCCGGAAGAAGATGTTGGGAAAACTGGTACAAGTTTTACAAGCGGGCGGACAAGTGAACCGGTCGACGTACGTAAAACGGCGGAGCGCGCGACGCTATCGGAGCCGTAACGGAGTTCCACAATCCGAGCGGTTGGGTAGTAACCCCTAGGGTTGGTTTCCTCAACTATCAAACCAAGTCACCGGTCTTAAGGTGTTGCTCGGCAGGCGTCTGCCACTTAGAGCGTCGGTTCAGCGTCGGTACGTACTCTCTGATCCATCGGGACCAGATCGCATTAGCGTACAACTGCGCGCGGGCGTAGCGTTTACGATGGTCAAGCTCATTATTGCCGACAACAGACGGAATACCGGTAGAGTATTCTCCTAAAAGAAAGTGGTTGGGCGTTAAAGCGTTCAAATCGCACGGATCGGCGCTTACGGGTGTTAAAGGACGCGAATTGAGAGCATTCTCCACGAGACAAAAGGTAGTATGCAGTACCTCATCCGTGAGGCGACACGTGCCAAGAATAGTATACAACACGCGTTTGAAGCTGCGCACCAACCTCTCCCAGATACCACCTTGATGTGGTGCGCTGGGTGGATTGAACCTCCACTTAATACCTTTGTGAGCGAGCTCAGCTGCAATGTTGACAACGTTCCACTTTTCAATACTTTCTCGGAGTTCTTTCTCCGCTCCAATAAAGTTAGTGCCATTGTCCGACCAAATCATGGCAGGTGTACCTCTACGTGACACAAACCGCTCAACTCCCATAACACGGGAACTGATGTCCATGGATGTAACTATCTCGACATGGACAGCGCGAGTAGTGAGACAGGTGAAGAGGAAGCCCCACCTTTTCTCTGTAGTACTGCGGACAGTAACATAGAATGGCCCAAAGTAGTCAACGCCAGTGTTCGTGAAGGGAGGAGACTGGTAAGCAAGTCTCTCCTTAGGTAAGTCAGACATGATTGGTTGCATAGTTACAGCTTGGAATTCTCGGCATCTCAGGCAGTGTGCTTTGATGGAACGCAAGGATGATCTTAGTTTCAGTACTGTGTAGTGTTCCTGCACAATTGATCTTAGGTATTCAACGCCCTGATGGTAATGCTTTACGTGCGTGTGTTCAAGGAACAGTTTTACAAACGGATGACGTGCATCTAAGATGATTGGGTACGTTACGTTAAACCCAACTTCAATTAACCGCTTGATGCGGCCCGAGGAACGGATTAGCCCATTTGGACTAATAAACGGTGAAAGTGGAGCAATTCGGCTACTCCGTTTATCGAAATTATTGCCAAGACGATCTTTTCTTTCGGCTTCAAAAGACTCTCCTTGCACCAAATACTGTAGATGACGCTCGGCTTCGTCAAGCTCAGTAGGGTCGGTAATGCTACCATCGGGGTTACGGTAGCCGGAATGTTTCGGCAAAAGCCGGAGAACGTATGCGGCAATGCGCAAGTACTTTTGATAAGAACTAAACTTATCAAACGGAAACAATGAAGGAACGGGAGTTGTCTGTTTTTTGACAGATGTAGCCAGGGAAACGGTGTCTTCTATAGTGACTGCTTGGTTGACGCCAAGTTTGATGTTATTAATGACGTCTTTGTTCGGCACGAAAGGGAACCTTGAGTTAGTTAAGAAATGTGGACCATTGACCCAACTGCTTAGTTGCAAAACCTCAGCGGACATTCCACGCGTGCCAGCGTCAGCTGGATTATCCTTAGTTGCGACGTGGTTCCAGTGGTCAACGCTGGTATACTCCAAAATTTCACAAACGCGGTTTGCAACAAAGATTGGTTGCTTTTCATTAGAGTTAATCCACTGAAGAACGGTCGTGCTGTCTGTCCACATGAATACTTGGTTAACAGTTAGAGTAAGTGCCTGAATAATTTCGTTCTTCAGCCGAGCAGCAAGTAGAGCTGCTTGCAATTCCAGTTTTGGGACAGTCATTACCTTCATTGGCGCCACGCGCGCTTTCCCCAAAACAAACGTAAGCTCTGTTTTTATCTTGCCCGTCGGAGTTGTTACTCGGGCTCGAAGAAATGCAACGGCACTAAAAATGTCCTGAGAACTGTCACCGAACATATGCAACTCTATATTATCAAAGGGTCCGCTAAAGTAACTTCGAGGAATTTTGATGTTTTCAAGCTTTGGTAAGTCTGCACTCCAAACCAAAAATCTTTGAACCATGTCATGTGGGAGCTCGTCATCCCATTGTTGTTCTGTGACACGCCAGATGTCTTTTAAGAGCAGTCGCGCACCGACGGTAAACGGTGCGATAAGACCAATGGGGTCAAAGACTTTCGAGACAAGACTTCGGACCAAGCGTTGCGTGAGGGACTTGGTGATAGAGCAGCTTGTACCCCGACTCACAACTAAAGTGTCATTACTGTGGTCCCACTTTAACCCTAGCACATGCGATGAATCCTCCTGACATGAAACAATAACCTTGGGCTCAGTAGATTGAGGAGAGCCATCAATTCGATCAGCCAGATTCGGCACATTGCTTACGAATTTGGTAAGCTTGAACCCACCGAGATGGAGAAGATGTACCAATTCCTTCGATCTATTGATGGCTTTCTCAGGAGACTCCACTGAGTCAAGGTAATCGTCCATGTAGAAGTTTTCAAGGACGGCTTTTGCAGCTTCGGGGTAAAACTTGGCGTTGTCTCTCGCAGTGCGCTGTATTGCATAGTTGGCGCATGTGGGCGAATCTTTAGCCCCGAATATATGGCGCGTATATTGATACACTACAACGTTAGTTGTGGGGTCCTCCCGCCACAGAAAGCGAAGTGATGGTTGATCGGATGTTAATACGCCAACCTGTAGAAACATTCCCTCGAAGTCGGCAGAGACGGCATATGGATGTTGTCGGAAGCGAAGAAGTACGTAAATAAGGTTTTGGAGCAGATCGGGGCCAGTGAGCAAAGATTTATTCAGTGAGGCACCATGAAATTTTGCTGCTCCATTGAGCACCCTACGCACCTTGCCCGGTTTATTCGGGTTTAAAACCGGATGGTGGGGTAGGTACCACTCTTTATCGGACCGGCTCTAAACCTTGTGAGCATCCGGAACCTCAATTACATACCCCTTATTTAGGTCTTCCTTGATGGTACTAGTATACTTCTCTCTGAGGTCTTCATCCTTGGCCAAACGTTTTTCGAGCGATTTTAGTTGCACAAGGGAGGAGAAGTAATTATTTGGGAGCTGAATGTTGTCTGCTGCCCACAGCATTCCGACATCGTATCTCAGGCCATTGTGTATGGTGGTACTCTCAAGGATCTCGTGAGCCCTTGCGTCTGCTGCAGATCTGGAGTCGAACTGCTTGTTTGCCCCGAATGATTCAATGTCGTACCATGACTTTACTTGACTTGCTAACTCATTGTCATGTTCGATGTTCACTTTAAAGCACGTTGAGGGTAAACAAGAACTTGATGGTAACGGACAGCTTAAGACCCAACCTATGGGTAAGCGTACGGCAACGGGTGAACGCTTCTCATCGGCAGAGAAGTATTCTAACGGGCGGATGGCGTGATAGACATCTTGTCCGAGTATCATCTCAATGTCTTTATAGGAATATGTCACGGGATCAAGGACTGCTAAGTGTGGGTAAGTCTCTTGCAGGGCCTGTACATTTATTATATCTGAGCCGACGTTCAGACTCTCTTTAACGAAAGGGTTGATGGTAAATGGTTCGAAATCCTGATGTTCTCTTGGTTTCACAGTAACTTCAACAATCCTAGTGTCAACTACCTCTTCGGTATTATTACCCTTGACAGTTAGCTTTAGTGCTTTACCGTGCAAACCGAGTCTATCTGCGAGACTACCGGCCACCCAAGAGTTACTGCAGGCGGTATCACACAAAACTAAAGCCTTGGTATCTAAACCGGACGAATTGACCAACTGCAATTCCGTTACCTGAAGGAGCCCCTTAACATCAGTAACAGATGACATTGTTGTGGTCTTATTAGACGGCTGTTGTCTAGTAGTTGCTTTATTTGGACCTGTGTTGCCAGAAGACTGGATATTATTGGGATTTGTTGACTGTTTTGTTGGGAAAACCCTATCTGCTCCATGCAATAGTGAGTTATGCGAACTATTACACCCTTCTGCTCGGCACTTTCTTGGTTGAGGTCACTGGCGGAATGTGTGCTTATCACGTAAGCACGAAAAGCAAAGTTTATTATCGGCCACCAACTTAGCTCTCTGGGTTGGGGTCTTTTCTTTGAAAACTTGACACTCCCATAGCCGGTGGTTACCTTTGCATACAATGCTCCGAGAGTAATTATTTGTGAAAGAAGATGGCAATTGCTTCTTTGTTTCCCTTTGTTGCGAATTCGATGTAAACACTTTTGAGGCTGTTTTTGTCTTGGTTACTGAAGTGCTGTTATCTTCAGGCCTTGCCTTGGTTGCGCTTTGTTTCATAAGATCGTGGGCCTCAGCCTTTTCTTTAAGCCAGTCGTTAAAGTCAAGGAGGGTAGGCTTAACCCAGTGCTTCTTAACCGTAAAGAGCGACCATGACTCTTTCATGTTTGGTGGTAACTTTTGTACTGCTTGGTTAAGTAGGGAAGCGCTCTTCAAGTCAGCATCAAATGATAGTGACTTGAAAACCCCAACGAGGCTGGATATTGCTGCAGAATAGTTTATGATGTTATCACTATTGTGCATTTTAAGAGGCGGAAAGTTGCTTAGTTTATCCAAGTGTGCACTTACGACTGCCTGTGGCTGGCCAAATTTACGTTCCAAAGTCCTTAGTGCATCCTTGTACATTAAACCACAGTAAGCAAACTCGGCGATTGCAATCTTTGCTTTACCGGTGACCAGTGTTTTAAGGTACGTCAATTTAACGTCATCAGTGAGCGACTGCGAGTCAATCGCGCTTTTGAATTGACCATACCACTCATGCCACTTTAATGGGTCGCCATTAAACTCAGCAAGTTTCCACTCAGGCAAAGGGTCGTTTTTCTTACTTGTTGTCGCATCAGCCAGTTCCTTAATCAATGACGCATTGTCTGGTATCGGAGGAGCAGTTGCAGACACCTGCGGACCGCTCCAACTCAACGGAGTGGGCCCAACATAGGGGTATGTTGGCTGAAAAACCGGAGTGGCTAGACCGGGTACAACATTACTAGTAATCCCGATCGGGTTTTCCTGCTGTGCACCTGATGGTGATTGCATATCAATCAAAGGAGGCGAATTCTGATAAATTTGTAGTGGAACATTAGTGCTTGATGGTGCGATATGCGTGTGTACATTTGGAGGCAGACTATTCACGGTGGTTGTGTCTTGGTTGACTATTGACGGTCTGTGCTGTGGAAACCGCCAAGGACTCATATTTGGCACAAAGTTCTGGCCAAGAGGGATATTGGGCATATTTAGGAAAGGAGGAGCAACAGAACGTATGACTTTGTTTACTCGGTTATTATTATTTTGAAAAGTGTTGTAGACGGGAGGTTGATTGATCATTGGGGCGTGTAGAATGGGAGCAGTGACGTTAGGTGCAAATACTGGGTTCGGAATGGGAAAGTCATTAGGATGAGCGGGTTCGGTGTTGTGCTGTTGAGTGTTCGGAGTTGGTGGGGCGCTTGGATGCAAGGGAACGTTTTTTACGGGAACTGGATGATTTGTTGTCGGGAAAGGAGGAAGAGTGGCGTTTGGTGCTCGGGGGACACAACTAATTTGTTGTCGGGAGCATATTCGCTGGGCCAAATTATTTTTCGGCAGACTTGATGTTTCAGTTCCCCTGGATTGTGCGTGTGGAAAAAACTCGGATGCATTATTTTGATTTTCTTGTGGTGCGAACGTCTGTGGTGGAATGTGCTGTTGAATGGGCGGTGAAGAAGCCCCTGGGGCGTGTACAGAAGGCTGCTGACTATCCGCGGTTCCTTGGTTAGTTATGTTTGGGAACGCCGTGCCTTGCTGGCATGTTTGATTCATTTGCGCCCTTAGGTGCGCCAGGTACAACGCCTGTGTGTTAGCAGCAGCCAAAAAATTTTCAGGTGGAGTATAATAGGGGTCGAGTTGCTGCAAGGTCTCATTGCTTAAAATGTAATTGCCTCGACAATTTTTTGGAATAGAATGCCTTGAAATTTCAGTGCTCTGATCTTCCACTGTTTTGCCGTTGTCGTGGCTTGGACATTCTGGAGGGTCAATCATAACCTGTGGTTCACTAGTTTTCTCCTCATTGTGAAAACTTAAAGCAAGTGAGGTGTTGATCCAGTCTTGGACAGCCTTTTCACTTCTCATTGAGCTCCTGATACTTGCAGTTGTTTCAGATTGGCTACCTTTAGAAACGGCGTCCAGCAATTCAAATTCTTGCAGAGTTGCCTCTGCCAAACGTTTCCTGTTGTTTTCCTCCAGTTCATCTAATTCCATTTGGTTTTTCTGTTTAGCAAGGCGAATGGCTGCCTCATTCTGTTTTTCAATTTCCTCGCGCTTCATTTTAGCAATTACATAATCGTGTTTACGCTGACTAGATCTTTTTGACGAGGTCATATTTGAGGGAAGTCTAGAAAGAATGGGAGCCCTTGGTTCCTGGAACTCACTCACTTTATCATCAGCAGAGTTGATGTAGTTTCGTGCTGAAGTGAGTATCTTGTCATTCGTAAATGTCATTGCCTCCAAGTAAGATTCTAATGAAGGAACAAGTGCACTTGGATCCTCTGTTTTTCCATCAAAGGCAATTAGGTCCTCATTTTTGTCTACAACAGTCATAAATGCTTCGTTGCATTTTGTTACTAGGCGTTCAACTTTCACTCGCCTACTTTGACTATTTATACAATGAAGGATATCTTCATGTATAGCATGCAATTCAGCCTCACGCTTTGACCTGGCAGCGTACAACTTCTTGGCTTTTGATCAAGACTATTAGACTTCACGATGTTATTATTTTCAAAGACCGGCAAACCTACCACTGCAAACGGTTATCTTTTATAAGCACACTCCAAACAAATCAAACCCACGCAAAACAAACCCAACGAAAAAGACACCAAACACAGCACACTGTAGACAGTTTGTAAAACAAACCGCCCAAAGAGCAAAGAAGGTCGTCGAGCACACTGTGCCCGACAAAACAGAAGTGGAGCGCTGAACGCTATGCGCTCAACGCGGAGGGAGGCAAAGGACACACGAAAAGTCGAGCGAGCAACGCGCGACGAAACGGAGACGTTACGGACGGGACGTCGAGCGAGCAACGCGCGACGCGACGGAAACTGGACAGACGAGAAGTCGAGCGAGCAGTGCGCGACGGAACGGAAACGGGACGTGCGGGAAAGCGGGTGGAAAACGCGCTACGCAACGAAACGGGACGGTGGGAGAGAACGGGCGGGAAATGAGGTTGGATAGAACTATGTTAGCAGACCACAGCAAAAACTCAAGCAAACAACCTAGCCGTAACTCCAGAACAAACTTAAGTCACACCCCAGGAAGAAGGAGAGAAACTACTGCAAGACAATCTAACATAGTTCATAATGGGTTTATAACGACAAATTTAACGACAAACTAATTTACGGCAATGCAGTAGTACACTAAAAGGATGTAAAGGTCAAGAAATTTACTAGCCGTAACTCCAGATTAAACTTAAGTCACATCCTAGCGAAACCCAAACCGTAACAAACAATCAGCATACTAACGTTATTAAACAAACTACAGCAAAATTGAATAAACTACAATAGTGTGTTTGTAGACTAAGATATTTGGAAAAGTCGAGAAACAATCCAGCCGTAACTCGAGAATAAACTTAAGTCACACCCTAGAAGGCAACAGGACCAAACCAACTAGCAATCGTACAGGTACACACAAACATACAGCAGCAAAATCAATATACTACAACAGAAAGGCTAGTGAATTAGTTAAGTTGAAAAGTCAAAGGAAAATCCAGCCGTAACTCGAGAACAAACTTAAGTCACACCCTAGAAAGCTATAAGACCTAAACAACAAACCAGCATACTAGCATACTCAACATACTACAGCAAAAACAGCAACATACTTTATCACATATGACATACTATGTCGAAATCCGGAAAAGTAGCGGAGAAAAACGGAAAGCAACGTTTTGGGAGAGCGACGTTTTTGAAAAGAAAACCGGAACATGGAGAATTGAAAAGTTAAAGGACGAAAAGGACGCGGACAAAAACGGTACATAAAAGAGCGATGAGAAAAATTATGGGAACTCGATAATTTTTTGTGGGCAGGAGGTTGTGAAAATTTTCACAACTTTTTTGTGTTTACAAACCTTCTTGCTGGAAAATTGATTGTTTTGACAAATTTGTCAAAATTTCATGCTTTTGTTCAATTTTTTCTATTTTTGGTCAACATTTCTGCAGTTTTTTGAATACGGAACGGTAATCCAGTAAATTGGACGGTTTTATGCCTGAAACTACGGTTTTTCAATATTCTATATTGATATTCTATGTTTTTTTTTGATTTGCATCAAAATTGACCAAAAATTTTCAAAATTGGACAAATTAGCATAATTTTCCTTCAAGTTTCTCTTTATCAGAGGTTATTTTTTGAAATACGAACACACCATATTAATATTTTTGAATTTTTTGGTAAAACTACCAAAAAATTTTCGAAATCGATGGTTTTCCGTCCCAAAATTATGTTTGCGGGGGCCCCCTTTCTATTATTTTCTACAAAGAATGGTTTGTTTTTACTAACCCATGATATCGAAAAAAAAACTGTTCAAGGGTTGGTTATCTTGCCGTCTAACTTGAAGATTTTAATTTACTGCAAAAAATGTGTAAAAGTTCTGTTCTGTCTTACAGTTTCTTTTTTTTTGCGGTCTTGAGGGTGCCCTCATCGAAATTTGGCTATATGTCCTGCATCGTCTTGCATAAAGAAGTGTACAGTAAGTGACCAATGTGACCCATTTCGTTCACTTGAGCACATTTCTGTTGTACACATTGTGATCCAAGTTGGTAGATCCAACCCTAATGCATTCATCAGTAACATTGACCGAATCGCTGTACGCTTCATGCGATGAACCTTTTCCACAGAGGGTGCGCACCTTAAACGTGTAAGGACACCCAGGGACATTCAAGCCTGTCAGAGGACATTCCTCCTTTCCGTCAACGGTGGTGGAAGTGGGGGTCTGTTCATTTTCAGCTGTTCCATCGCAAATTGGAGTGATGGCGATCACAGAGTCGGGATTTGCCCCGCTGGTAGTTGTAGTTGTGATAATTTGGGTGATACCAGTTGACGATTGCGAGTTGCCTCTGACTGTCACGGCGCTAACGGGCTCGGGTTCTGAAGGTGGCTCAGTAAGGAGCGGCACCAATATTAAAGGTGAAAACCACTCTTTCGAAAGTTAATTCAATTCTCATCCAAATCGATATAGTTAGTTATACAAACGATATAAAGCAACGTATAAGCATTATCACCTATAAGCATTAGTACGATCACTGTAACAAGTGAGACTTAGACGGCAAGATTTTTTGTTGTTCATTTAACAGGTTTTTTCGTCTGATGTCATTGACGTCAAAATCAGTTCGTATTCAATCGAAAATTGTCTAGAAAACCTAAAATTGTTAAGCCGAAAACCAGCTTAATCGATACCTATAGTGGTTATATTTACTAAAAATTAGGTTAAATGAACTTTTTCGGAACGTTCTACGTATATTAGAACGTTTTATTAATTTAGAACGATTTCTGTACGCATTTAAATTCGAATATAAATACTCAATTCTGATTGGATGAAATTCGATCATTTACTGCGTAACAGCAATGATGGGTCTTTCGTTCGGGCAAATCTTGCAAGACAACCACGGTTCATTACGGGCGTCTGCCTGAAAAAATTTTTTGAGTAATTTACTTTTTTTACCAAATTTCTCGGTGCCCTATATGGAAATTCCAGTAATTGTTTTTCACTTTTAAATTGGAAGTTGAAAAGTGAAAACTGTTTTCCACAGCAAAATATGTTTGACGGAAGCGCGTTTCAAAGAATTGTGCAAATAGTGACTTCCGCAAAGAATAGTGACAAATAGTGAGCGGTAAAAAGCTCAAATTTTTGTGAAGTGCCGTTATGCCGAACGTTTCTACTTTTCACATTTATTTGATCCTATTATACATTTTAAGGCTCTTAATTGCTTTGTGGAAAAAGGCTCTTAAAACTTTTTTTCGGTACCGGTAGACGCTCGTAATGTTCTGGCAGATCTTTGAAGATAATCATTTTTCGGCCAGAACATTGTAAAATAATCAGTTTTTGCAAGATTCTGGCAGAGACTCGCAAGGTAATCATCCAGGATGTTCAGGACTCTGTGCTACATGATTTCACTCTTGAAATTGGTAGTTGTGTTCATTTACCACACTATTCGGTTTTCTATAGCTCGAACTATACTGATTTGATTGTATATACATTCTAATTACAACTACATTAAGCGTTTAATATATCATAGCGTGACCATTAGTTTTAGTTCTAGTTATAGTTATAAGTATTTGATGCAAGCTATTGTTTTCAATTTAGCCATGTCATTTAATATTTTGATTCGAAAAATCAGCAGCAATATTATGACTTCAAATCAATCGAAAAGGTAAGCAAAAGATGTTGTATTGTTTTGAACCCTTTTATATGCCATTATGCGCAGAAATTTCACTTCATTAGTAGTTGAATATTTTCTGTTACCCTCTCAATAAATAAACCAAATATTAACTCGTCAACGTTCCTTATAAATTTCAATTACTTCGCTTGCTTGACCAGACCAAAAGCGAGACCAAAACCGCTTCTAATCAGACTCAAGATGCGTTTGAATCTTTTCCGCTCTCGAAATGCGCTCGATTGCACAGATGCGCGCTCGACTGAATATGATCCGAAATCAATTCAGCCTGCCCGGGCCGAGGTGATTCGCCAAAATTATGTAAGATAAGCGGTAACTAGCGTTGACAAAACAAAGCTCACCACAATTTTCTTTCATAATTTTGCGGTGAATGCGTTGAATTATGCGCTTCTTAGCGTAGATCGTACATAATTTTGCGTTTCTTAGCGTACATCATGCATAATATTGTGTTGAATTTAGCCTTGATCTTCTTAATTTTGCGTTGAATTTAGCGTTGATCTTACAAAAAAGCAACGCTGAGCCAGTCAATCCACTGCCCTCCTGCATACTTGCCACCTCTTCTACCACTGCGCCACAGAAACTTTGTTTTCTTAAGAACCTTACTCTTTAAAAATCGGACTGTAACATCGCGTTGCACATAGGTTTGGAGTTTCTAAGCGTTGATCTAACAAAATTTTGCGGCCTCTAAGCGAATATTTTAATTAGTTTCCCGTTTCTAAGCGCAGTACTTACAAATATTTAGTACTTATTGGTTGCCTTAAGCGTAGTTTTGGGGTTCTATGGACAATTGTTGAGCTTCATTAAGTTAAAACTTGAGTTTAAAACGAGTTTTTGATGCATCTAAAATGAACTTGACAAAAATCCCTTTGGGGGCTATAAAATCATTAACCTTACTCTAACCCCAACCCCTCCCCACCCACGTACCCAACTATCTTTCCCCCACTTACCCAACTACAACCCCTACCCCCACGTACCCACCAACCCCCCACGTACCCAACTACCCCCAATCCGCCCACGTACTCAACTACCCACCCCCCACCCCACCTATCCAACCACCTCCTACCCACCCACCCAAACCCCCACACACACACGCACACAAGCCCATACATCATCCCCCATAATTAATCATCGTTTAATTCAACGCAAAATTAAGATTGTAAGATCTACGCTAAATACAACACAAAATCATGTAAGATTGACGCTTAATTCATCGCAACATCATGTAAGATGAACGCTAAATTCAACGCAAAATTATGTAAGATCTAAGCGTAAAAGCGCAAAATAATGTAAGATTGGCGGTGAATGCGTTGAAGTAATGTGAGATCTACGCTGATTTCACTGCAAAATTTAGTAAGATTAGGGGTGAATGCTTTGAATTCACGTAAGATTCACGCTTAAGCGTAGATCTTACATAACGTCAACGCATTCACAGCCTATCTTACAGAATTTGGTGTTTTTTAGCGTTGACACCTCGGCACGGGTGGAACCTCACTTTGGTTGAGCATAAGCAAACGCTTATAACGAAACTCCTAAATCAACAGCCTAATGCGTCAATCAGCAATAGTAAGTTTGAAATTCAGTTACAGATACTT
>NC_134475.1:41697892-41757041 GCF_964194025.1 Convolutriloba macropyga
AAGATTGGTGATAATACATATAAAATATCTGACCATGTACCTATTGCCATTGGCTTCAGTTGGAATGGTGATTACAAATCATATTTTGGTCCAGACTGTATCAAAGATTATGTCAAAGATCTATAGGAAATAGAAACTGAGAATAATTTCAAGTTAAACAAACCAATAATATTCAATAAAGAAGATAATGTATATCATGATACCAATAACACTTGTCATATTTGTAATAAAGTTAGAGATCACTGTCATGAAACAGGTAAATATAGAGGTCCTGCATGCAATGTTTGTAAATTGAGCTATAAACAACAAAACTTCATTAAAATTATATTTTATAATGGTAAAGGCTATGACTTCAATCTAATATTTAATGAGTTATTTAAACAGAATAAAGACAAGAGAAGAGTTGATGTATTACCTAGTACTAATGGTAAAGCTAGAATGTTTAGAGTAGGTATACTAAAGTACGGTTACAGACAGTTACAATAATACGACAATGTCTCTGGATAAAATAGCAAATATTTATCAAGTTGAAAGTGAAACATTTTATCCTTATGAATACTTTAAGGATGAGAATAGCTATAATAGTAAGTTGAATAATCTATCAATAGAAGAGTTTAGATCATCGCTAACAGCCAAGCTACCAACTCAAGCAGATGTTGATAACTTTAATAATTCTAATAGTAGGAAAACAGGGAAAGAATTAACATTAGAGTATATGAAGAATGATGTCAGAATATTCGAACATTGCTTCAATCTATTTTTTAAGTTAAACATAGACATATATAAAATCAATCCTTTGCATTATATTAGTCTGCCTGGTTTCACGTTGTGGTCAATAGATATATTAATAGTCAAAGTCAAAGTCAAAGTCAAAGTCAAAATCAAAGTCAAAGTCAAAGATCTATGGCAGAGCATGACCGGAGGTCCATATGGTACATTGATTCTAATAACTTATACGGTTATGAACTAATGCAAAAGCTACCATATAAAAACTTCAGCTTTACTAACGTGACTGTAGACGAAGGGGGAACCACGCTTCAGCGTATATTAAGCAGTCCAGATGATAGTGTTTATGGCTACTGGCCTATCTGTGATTTGGAATATACTAATGAATGTATAGATAGAACAAGTAACTTTCAATTACTACCTTAAAAAAGAGAAGTAGAGAATAATGAGCTAGGATAAAAACAAAGACCTCCAACTTCTTCAAGAAGTGAGCAACAAAAAATAAATCAGAAAAATAAACATGAATATCCAATAGACTATCGAATGTTAGAGTTTGTTGTTAAGATGGGTATAAAGGTTACTAAAGTTCATAAATTAATTAAATTTAAACAAGATTATATTATTAGAGACTATATTGAACTTAATACTAAAATGAGAGCAGAAGCTAAGACTGAGGCTGAGAAGGAGATAATCAATTTAATGAATAATTCTCTATTTGGTAAAAGTTGTGAGAACACATTAAAGTATTTAGAAGCTAAGATTCTAACAGATGATTATGAAATACTAAAATCTGTAAGTAAGCCAACATGTAAAGTTGTAATTAGATATGATAGTTACACTCTAAAAGAATTTTATTAAAAAAGAGATACAATATGATGAACCTATTGTCGGGGCGGGGCTCGACAATATTAGAACTTAGAAATTTCTGCATGTATGAATTCAATAGAATTCTATCAATAGAAGACTATAGATCATCGCTAACAGCCAAGCTACCAACTCAAGCAGATGTTGATAACTTTAATATCTCTAATAGTATGAAAACAGGTAAAGAATTAACACTAGAGTATATGGAGAATGATATCAGAATATTAGAACATTGCTTCGATCTATTTTTTAAGTTAAACATAGACATATATAAACTCAATCCTTTGCATTATATTAGTCTACCTGGTTTCACGTTGTGGGCAATAGATATATTAATTGTTAAAGTTAAAGTCAAAGTCAAAATCAAAATCAAAGTCAAAGATCTATGGCAGAGCATGACCGGAGGTCCATATGTTACATTGATGCTAATAACTTATACGGTTATGCACTAATGCAAAAGCTACCATATAAAGACTTCAGCTTTACTAACGTGACTGTAGACGAAGGGGGAACCACGCTTCAGCGTATATTAAGCACTCCAGATGATAGTGATTATGACTACTGGCTTATCTTTGATTTAGAATATACTAATGAATGTATAGGTAGAACAAGTAACTTTCAATTACTACCTCACAAAAGAGAAGTAGAGAATAATTAATTAGGATAAAAACAAAGACCTCCAACTTGTTCAAAAAGTGAGCAACAAATATTAGATCAGAAGAATAAATATGAATATCCAAAAGACTATCGAATGGTAAAGTTTGTTGTTAAGATGGGTATAAAGGTTACTAAAGTTCATAAATTAATTAAATTTAAACAAGATTATATTATTAGAGACTATATTGAACTTAATACTAAAATGAGAGCAGAAGCTAAGACTGAGGCTGAGAAGGATATAATCAAGTTAATGAATAATTCTCTATTTGGTAAAAGTTGTGAGAACAAACTAAAGTATTTAGAAGCTAAGATTCTAACAGATGATTATGAAATACTAAAATCTGTAAGTAAGCCAACATGTAAAGTTGTAATTAGATATGATAGTTACACTCTAAAAGAATTTTATTAAAAAAGAGATACAATATGATGAACCTATTAGCGGGGCGGGGCTCAACAGTATTAGAACCTAGCAACTTTTGCATGTATAGTTCTTTTATGATGTATTACAACCATCACTCAAAGATCTAATGCTGCATTATATAGATACTGATATTTTTGTATTAAGCTTTAGCGAAGGTAATGTTGATGATAAATACATGGACTTAAGCAACCCTGATACCCCAATCAAAAATAATAAATGTCCAGTTAATTTCAAACATGCACTTGGAAGTAGAGAGATAAAAGAATTCATAGTATTAAAACCAAAGACTTATAGCTTGTATACCCATGGGCAGAACGGAACAGCAAAAGAGAAAGGAATAAAGAAAGAAAACAATGGCAAACATGAAGACTACTATAAGGCTCTAATGGATAATAAAGAAAGAATTGTAGAAGAATGCAGAATACAAAAAGTTGGGGATAAGATGTCAACAATTAAAACTAAAAAAGAACAACTTTGATGATAAAAGGTTCTATGTAAGTAATATTAAAAGCTATCCTCATGATAAGAGACTATATCTATTTAAAAGAGATTTAATAAAAAAGGTTAATACTACTCCAATAGAGCTATTAATAAAAAAAGGGTTAGATGACAGTAAAGAGGCACTAAGAAATATTATTCTTGAACTAACTGTTAATAATGACAGAAAGTTAATTGAAGCTGCTATTAGCTTATATAATGATCTTTATTATGATTATGAATATGATTATGAATACGATTAGTATTTAGTAGCTAGTAGCTAGTAGATAGTAGTTAGCAGTTACTATATTATATATTATCATCTCTCCTATAGAAAATATTATTTTAATATTATTTTTATATTATTTTTATACTATTTTTATATTGTTTTTATGTTATTTTTATATTATTTTATATATAAAAAAATGACTCCGCTTAATAAACTTATAGAAATAAATAAACTCGAAAAACTAAACAGAAAGAATAGACTAGAAGATAAATTAAAACAACAAGAATACTATGGGGAAATAGAAGAGTTATTTGATCCTTTAACTAAAACACTAAATGCAAACAATGAAGAGAATCTAGCATTGAGAGAACAAACAATGAGATGGGTATAAAGGTTACAAAAGTTCATAGAAAAATTAAATTTAAACAAGTATATATTATTAGAGACTATATTGAACTTTATACTAAAATGAGAGCAGAAGCTAAGACTGAGGCTGAGAAGGATATAATCAAGTTAATGAATAATTCTCTATTTGGTAAAAGTTGTGAGAACAAACTAAAGTATTTAGAAGCTAAGATTGTAACAAATGATTATGAAATACTAAAATCTGTAAGTAAGCCGACACGTAAAGTTGTAATTAGATATGATAGTTACACTCTAATAGAATTTTTTTTTAAAAAAATACAATATGATGAACCTATTAGCGGTGCGGGGCTCAACAGTATTAGAACTTAGCAATTTCTGCATGTATGAATTCAATAGAATTCTATCAATAGAAGACTTTAGATCATCGCTAACAGCCAAGCTACCAACTCAAGCAGATGTTGGTAACTTTAAAATTTCTAATAGTATGAAAACAGGTGACGAATTAACACTAGAGTATATGAAGGATGATTTCAGAATATTGGAAAATTGCGTCAATCTATTTTTTAAATTAAACATAGACATATATAAACTCAATCCTTTGCTTTATATTAGTCTACCTGGTTTCGCGTTGTGGGCAATAGATATATTAATAGTTAAAGTCAAAGTCAATGTCAAAGATCTATGGCAGAGCATGACCGGAGGTCCATATGTTACATTGATGCTAGTAACTTATACGGTTATGCACTAATGCAAAAGCTACCATATAAAGACTTCAGCTTCACTAACGTGACTGTAGACGAAGGGGGAACCACGCTTCAGCGTAAATTAAGCACTCCAGATGATAGTGATTATGGCTACTGGCTTATCGTTGATTTAGAATATACTAATGAATGTATAGGTAGAACAAGTAACTTTCAATTACTACCTCACAAAAGAGAAGTAGAGAATAATGAACTAGGATAAAAACAAAGACCTCCAACTTCTTCAAAAAGTGAGCAACAAATATTAGATCAGAAGAATAAATATGAATATCCAATAGACTATCGAATGGTAAAGTTTGTTGTTAAGATGCGTATAAAGATTACTAAAGTTCATAGAATAATTAAATTTAAACAAGATTATATTATTAGAAACTATATTGAACTTTATATTAAAATGAGAGCAGAAGCTAAGACTGAGGCTGAGAAGGATATAATCAAGTTAATGAATAATTCTCTATTTGGTAAAAGTTGTGAGAACAGATTAAAACATTTAGAAGCTAAGATTCTAACAGATGATTATGAAATACTAAAATTTGTAAGTAAGCCAACATGTAAAGTTGTAATTAGATATGATAGTTACACTCTAATAGAATTTTATATAAAAAAAGATACAATATGAGTATTAGAACCTAGCAATTTCTGCATGTATGAATTCTTTTATGATGAATTACAACCATCACTCAAAGATCTAATGCTGCATTTAATAGATGCTGATATTTTTGTATTAAGCTTTAGCGAAGGTAATGTTGATGATAAATACATGGACTTAAGCAACCTTGATTCATAGACCTATAGCTTGGTTACCCATGGGCAGAATGGAACAGCAAAAGAGAAAAGAATAAAAAAAGAAAACAATGGCAAACATGAAGACTGCTATAAGGCTCTAATGGATAATAAAGAAAGAATTGTAGAAGAATGTAGAATACAAAAAGTTGGGGATAAGATGTCAACAATTAAAACTAAAAAAAGAAGTCTGAATAACTTTGATGATAAAGGTTCTATGTAAATAATATTAAAAGCTATCCTCATGATAAGAGACTATATCTAATTAAAAGAGATTTGATAAAAAAGGTTAATACTACTCCAATAGAGCTTTAATAATATAAGGGTTAGTTGAAAGTAAACAAGCACTAATAAATAAATTTCTTGAACTAACTATTAATGATGATAGAAAGTTAATTGAAGCTGCTATTAGATTATATAATGATCTTTAATATGATTATGAATATGATTATGAATATGATTATTAATATGATTAGTATTTAGTAGTTAGTAGTCAGTAGCTAGTAGATAGTAGTTAGTAGTTAGTAGTTACTATATTATATATTATCATCTCTCCTATAGAAAATATTATTTTAATATTATTTTTATATTATTTTTATACTATTTTTATATTGTTTTTGTTATTTTTATATTATTTTATATATTAAAAAATGACTCCGCTTAATAAACTTATAGAAATAAATAAACTCGAAAAACTAAACAGAAAGAATAGACTAGAAGATAAATAAAAACAACAAGAATACTATGGGGAAATAGAAGAGTGATTTGATCCTTTAACTAAAACACTAAATGCAAACAATGAACAGAATCTAGCATTGGGAGAACAAACAATAAGTGCAATAGATTGGCAAAATCAACAGTTAGATAAACAAACTAAGATGATAGGGTAAACTAGAAACAAGGCATTAATGATGTCTAATGAAGCATAATGAAGCCTGATGAAGCCGTAGAGGAAACTCGAGATGTAGCACCAGTTTATGTTGATGCAAAAACATCCAAAATTCTTCATTTAATGGGAGCTCAAACTAATCCTCAATTAAAATTCAATCTCGTAGATTTAACTACTAGGAGATATAAAACGAATAAAGGCGATATAACTCTAGAGCAGGGTGCATTTTTAGTTAATGATAATATTAATGAATTCTCAGAAGGATTTATTAACCTTCTCACTAACCCAAATGTAACAAATGGTGATATCGATGCAGATGAAAATAAAATTAAAAGGTTTTTATTTGATGTTGGATATGATATAGGAAAAGCGGATAAGAAAAGCAGTAGATATAGAACAATAAAAAGTATAGTGACGGAAAAAGATATTGTATTTGACAGGGGTTTAACTAAAGATGAACTCGACAATCATAGCTGTAACTCCTCCAACAACTTAACAGAAAGACTAGAATTACTTATACTAGAAACAAAAGCTGGTCATGATGGATTATGTGATGAAATATTAAATATATCTAAACAACTATTATCAATGAATGTTATAAATAAAGAACAACTAGTTAATTTTGTTTTTTATTATGGTAAATTAGCAATGCTATGACTACTTCCATGAGTAAGCCTACAACCATGTCCATGAGTAAGCCTATAACTACATCCATAATGAACCAACAAGACACAATAAAAACTAAACAACAACTACTAGCTAAAGAAGTATATAGCCCTCAAATAACAAAGTTTAGAAGAGAAAGAATAAAACCATTATATAAAGATGAAACATGGTCAGCTGATTTATTTGATAAGTCTTCCTTAATTAAATGTAACAATAAATATAAGTTTATATTAACAGTCATAGATATATTCACAAAGTATGCATGAGCTATTCCATTGAAAAATAAATCTGGTTTATCGATAACTAACGGTTTTAAAATAGTATTAGGTGAAGGTCCACAGGGTGACTCTGAAAGTCGAAAACCAGAAAAGTTATGGGCAGATAGAGGTAGTGAGTTTTACAATAAAACACTTAAATTTTTACTTAAAGAATATGAAACAAAACTATATTCTACTTATAGTGATTTAAAGGCTGTGTTTATAGAGAGATTCAATAGAACTTTATTACATATAATTAATAAACCAATGTTCATCAATGGTGATGGTAATTGGGCGAATATATTAAAATATGTTGTTGTAACATATAACAACAATAACATTCACTCTACTATTAATATGACACCTGTTGATGCTTCTAATAATCCTGAAAGGGTTAAATACTATGTTAAATCTACCAAAGCAACACCCAAACTAAAAGTCGGCCATTATGTCAGGAATGCTGACAAACGTAACAATTTCTCTAAAGGATACACTTCTAACTGGAATTGAGAACTGTTTAAAATTGAAGTTTTAAAAACACAACCGCCAACATATAGAATAGAATAGAAGATATTAATGGAGAGATAATAGAAGGTAAATATTATGAACAGAGCTAATAAAATCTGAGTTTGATTGTGAATCTAACATTAAGGTTTTGGAATCTTTAGATATCAACTTCCACAATTTTAGTTAATTCCACAATTTTAGTTAATTAAAAAGGAAGAGACTTAACCCAGTGCACCTTTATTTTATCCCAAATTATATTAACGTAGCTGAGATAACAGAAATGCTACTATCATCAATAGCAACAACTGCAACATGATTATCAGTTGCAATAACAGGTATAAGTCTGCCTTATTTTTTAACAACAGCTTTTGCTACAGTAACTGTTTGTGATCATTATCAAAAACAATTAAAACTAAAGTAAGAAATAAAATTGTAAAGTACTCACAAATGTATATTTTAAGTAAGCAGTTTAGAGACAAGTATAACTGCAGAAAACTATATACTAAATCAATGAATTATAATAAAATAGAAAATAAATAGCATAATGAATTAGTCAAGGTATATGAAGAATATAAGAAGAATAAGAAAAGCAAATTGAGTATTTTTTCAAACTAAAGTTATTAGTGTTTCGTTAAAATAGTATGTTCAGTAATATTAATTTTAGTATTAACATTTATCGAAAGATCTATATCTAGTCATTGACTTACACTTACACTTACACTTATAGTCATAGTCGTAGTCATAGACTTACATTTATAGTCATAGTTATAGTGATAGTTATAGACAAAGCTATTATTTGAACTCTAATATAATTAATTATCTTTTCTTTTTACCTAAGTATAACCCTCTACTTTTCTGTACTACTCTTATACCTTCACCAGTAGTTGCAAATTTAATCAAATCAGGTGTGGCTGATAAAGCAGCTCTGGGGTTTCTACTTGCAGCTGCACTTCCTAATTTACTTGCTATTTCTAATGCTCTTACTGGATTATTAGCAACTCTCTTTCCAAAATTAACGGTTGCTCTACCAGCACTTTTAAAGAAATCCTTCAAACCCTCAGCTTCTATTGTTGCATCAGATACTGTCATTGATTTATTCCTTTTAAACTTAACACAATTAGCCTTTAACATCTTAGTTCATTTAGCTGTGACAACCCCTCGAATATTATTAGTACCACTATAATGTCTACCACCAACACAATATGAATTAGTTTTTAATTTACCAAAGTTACTCATACTTCTATATTTCTAAATTTCTATTTATAAAAAATAATGGAAGTTAAAAAGTATAATCCTTTTGTTGTTGTTAAACCTAAACCCACACCCAAGCCATTAACTAAGGCTAAGATTAAGCCTAATCCCAAACCTAAACTCGAAGCTAAAGGACCGTCTCTAGAGAATAAAAAGAAATTTGATATCATTTTTGCTAAAAGTTTTGTTAAGACTAGTAGGAAATAGTTTGATTAAGTCGTTGACTAGAGTAAAGACTAGAGCAATGACTATAACATCGACTATATCATAACATTGGCTATGTCATAACATTGACTATAACAATGACTATAAAATTGACTAAAACATTGACTAAAACTATAACTAAGATATAATATCAACCATCTTATTACCATCACTATCAAAAACAATAACCTTTGTTGTTAATACTAATGCATGACAGATAACATCTGCAACTGAAACACTAAATTTAAATTAAGTTGTTTTTGTTGTGGTCCTCATATATAATTAAAATAAATATCATTATGTAAATATATATAAACAATAACCAAAAATTGAGTAAAAAATTGAGTCAAGCAAAAAATCATGCATGACGAATTGGTCTCAGCAAAAGTCCACTATGGATAGTATGAGTCCATGAAAAGTTGAGCATAAGATTTTTGGTCGAGCTATAAACGAGTATAAAATTTTGATTCATTAAATTCAGGCTAAAGTCGTACCATAGACCATTTGGGTCGAGCATGATCTTTTCATAAGTTGAGGTCTAAACCGGGGACACAGAAACAATTTCATAGACACCCATAAGAGAGGTGTTCTTTTAATGAGAATTGCTAATGATGGTAAGATTTCTGCTCTTTTTGCAATATCTAAATTGGATTTCTGTATAAATTTTTGACCAAATTTGGTTATCTGAAGTTCAAATTTCAATAAGGAAAATTTTAGGTAAGCGAAAGGGAGAGAGACAGTTTCATCTCTCTATCTTAAAACGAAAGAAAACAACGATTTCCTAATAAAAACAAACAAAGATGAGTAAGCCTGACCGTGAAAGTGTATTCGACCTTCTAAACGCAACAGTCAGAGAATGTGTCCAACCACAATTTGCAGTTGAGATCCCGTCAGATATCTGGAACGTCGCTTCATCGACCAAATCGTCAGCGACCTCCAAAATTGCGGGATCGACAATTCGAAGTTTTGATTTCGAACTAAACGGAAACTATTTCGCATCAGCGAATTCGTTGAATGTAAACTCACTTTTCTTTGAATACGCTTTGAAAGTATCTGTGAATTTTACAGTAAAACCGTCATGTGAAGACCAACATAAACGATTACCAATAACTGTTTGGAATAAAAAATTGAATACTGATCAATTTTTTGTGGTCAACTTTGTTTCCAATTTGGACATCAGGGCGAAATCAGCTATGCTTGACGAAGACTTTATTGAGAAAGTACTTAGAGGTGGCGTTAAAGCGAATGGGAGCATTTTCAACTTTTTGGGTTGCAGCAATTCTCAGGTTCAAAATCGCTCTTTCTACTTCATGCAGGGTTCATTATGTCAATGCGAACAGGTTCTTAACCAACTCATAAATTTACAAAAACTGAATTTAAAGGGGGTCCAAAAACGAACCAAATATGTTGGTCTTTTATTCACCGGCTGCCAACAGATTGTTAATTTACCTGAAAAAGTACGAATAAACACTGTGGAGGATATAGAAAGGAACGGCTATAATTTTACTGATGGTTGTGGTTTTATTTCGTATGCGTTAGCTGAATGGGTATGGAGAAACAACGCTGAAATTTACAAAAAGTGGTCTTATGTTCCCAGTGTGTGGCAAATCCGTTACTATGGTGACGGGAAACTTTGCAAAGGGGTGCTAGTGGTCGATAACCGTGAAAAAACTGAACATTCTATCACTTTCCGACATTCAATGGTAAAAGTCGCGGTCAATGATTTTGGGTTACAAAAAGCCAATAAATGTCTCCGTTTAAAATTGGGAATAGTTTCAACCAATCATCAAGCTAAGATTGGAAAACTAAACAAGCAAGTGATTGCGCTTTTGAGCGCCAATATCCCCAAAGAAAAGTTGCAGTCGATACAAGATTTCTTCTTACAACAAACAGAAAACGCAAGAACCGACAGTGTTGCTGCATTGCATTGTTACAGTCTTAAATTGAATTTGCCGATGTTTGGGAAGCTCTTGCGTCAACACAAAGCTTCCACAATACCAAGTGAGTTCGTCAGTTTACCTTTTCAAGTTGAAAATTTGGATTCCGAGAAATTGAAAATTCCTATTGCCCGTTCGCGACTGCTAATTGGAGCCTCTTTTCCGGAAATCTTTCATGGAAGACGCCTGCGAGAAAGCGAATGTGTTGTTCTATCCGAACTGGGCCCCGTTTTGGGCACAGTTGCCGTTTGTCGGAGTCCATCATATTCGCCGGGCGACATTCGGGTTCTGACAGCTGTTAAACCTCCTGAAAACAGTCCAATTTGTGATTTAAAGAACGTCATTTTCTTCTCAACAGAGGGTTCAAGGCCCGACCCTGATAAAATGAGTGGCGGCGATTTAGATGGTGACCTGTATCTTGTCATCTGGGACCAGAGAATTCTAGAACATTCTGAAATACTGAGCAAGGTCCCTGCAGAAAGTTATGAAGTTCCGAATCACGGTTTTACGCCTCTCGGCAACAAAACTTCGAAATCAGACAAACGCGCTTGGATTCGCTACGTCGCTCAGTGGGAAAATTCTATGTTGGCTCAAATTGACTCGACTTTCTTCCAATTAGCAGCTCAAAGAGGCATCAATTCTCATGATTGTAAGGATTTATCAGCTTTGTTTTCACGCGCTGTTGATCAAATTCCGTCGGATCTCGATCTGCTGAAACAAAAAATGGCAAAATGCTCTAGAATTGTCGAACAAGGTCCCTTTGTTCCGGACTTTGAACAGCTACCAATCTGGGAGAAAATGTGGGAAAAACAAAAATCTTTGTTGGAAAAACTCAGAAAAACGCGCCACGGTGCCATTGAAGTTTCCGATTGGGAAAGATTTTTTAAAACGCTCGTCAACAAAACGGAGGCAGAGATAGTCCAAATTTTTAGTGACAAAAACATTATGGAAGCAGCAACAGTCCAACAAATTGAAAAAATGAAATCGTCTTGGATTTTGCTGAGCTCCATAAATTTTGATCCACCTTTGCCGGGAAATGTTGAATGCAAACCTGATTTATTGCCGCTGTGCAGATTTGATTGCGTCCAAAAAAGTTGCCCAAAAAGGCATCCACAAAATTTAGAATGGTATAATTCGTGGAATACGCAAGTAAAACGAGAGTTGAACTTCTTTATTGTACCAATTAAAGTCAGAATTGACAAATTGAACGAAATTTTGAGCGAACAAGAAAGCCGATTAAAATTTGCTCTTACATTGTACGATGAAAAATATGAACAGATAAAACAACGAAAATTGGTTTTGATGCAAAAATTTGAGGTTCTGGAAAAACACAGTGGAGAAGTTGAAGCAGCTTTAAATTATGCGATTCAGTTAGAAAAATTGAAAATCTATCTTGAAGAGATAAAAAGACAGCGGGAACCCGATTTTTTCACAGGCTTGATGAGAGAACTTCAAAATATCCTTGCAAATGTATTTCTGAAACGTAACCGAAAATTGACGGCAGAGGAACGTGAATTACTTGATAGATACAATAAAATTACAACAGATATTGAAGACAAAACCAAAGAATTGAAAAATGCTCTGAGAACAGAAAAAGATTCCTATCGAGTAGTCAAGCGCGAACTTAACCCGATGGTTTACACACCTGAAATGCATTTCATTGATGCTAAAGACGAAATATGTAGACGGCAAAAATCTTGTGAACGTTTGATGAAAGTTATAACTGACAAGTCTAAGTCCTATAGATACCCGATCCTGAGCGAAGAAGTATTCGGATTGGAAGACACTTTAAATTCAAAAATCACTAAAATCACAAGCCAACAGACAAAATTGAGTGCTCTAAAAGACCGGATCAAGAGCATGTTGAATCAAATTGCTGCGACAACTCAGCTGAAACAGAACTCTGAACAATCTTCAATAGTAATCGGAACTGAAACAGCGCCGTCTTTGTGGAACTTATCGCAGACTTTAGTAACCGAAACGCTAAAACAAAATCTTCTGCAAATCGAACAAAAACTTGAAATACTCAACAGAAGAGAAGCTGATTTGCAGAAAAACCTGGCGCGAGTTTATTGTCCAGCAGTGCACCAAAATACATTGAAGGCAATTGAAAAAGAAACGGAAAAGGTCAACCCTTTCAATCTTGCCCTATGCGCGACTTTAAATGAAGTCAATTCACGATTCTATCAATACGCATCGGAAAATCCTGATAAGCGTGTGAGTTCAAATTGTGAGTTAAAAATGTGTTTGCTACGAGAGAAAAACAGATGTCAACAGGAATGCAGCGAAAAACAACTGCCTATATTCTCTAAACGGTTCGAAATTATGAAAGCTTTGAAGGACCATAACGCTATGATAGTCGTAGCCCATACGGGTAGTGGAAAAAGCACACAAGTTCCTCAATACCTTGCCGATGACTTGCATCATGTGTTGAAGGATTTAAGGTTAAAAAATTTTCCCAAAGTAGCGTGCACTCAACCTCGAAGAGTTGCAGCAACCTCTATCGCTCAGAGGGTTTCCTTGGAATATTCTGGAAGCATTGATAGTGTGAAAATGTCCAAAGAGAACCAAGAGGAACCAACCCCAGTTGTTCACAGCTCAGACAAGGCTGAAATTGTCGCCTACCCGCTATATGCGTCTTCGGGATCCGAGAAACGGGCATTGGACGAGAACGATCGTCTCGGCTGGTACGAACAGTTGCCATCAAACTACAGCAAAATCAAAACGGAACCATCTAAAAACTCCCAAACTTTGGCTGAAAGGCTTTCGGGCACTCCTGGTGAATTCGGAGGTTGGGTCGGGTTCCAGATTGGATCACGAGGTCAAACTGCCGAGCAACGCATGGAGAGCAAGAAGATTACGACAGGAACTAGAATTGAGTTCGTAACTGAAGGTCTTTTGCTTCAGAAGTTGAAAAACCAACAGGAGTTAGCCAATTACGATTGTGTAATAGTTGACGAAGCGCACGAACGAAGCAAAGATACCGATTTGTTGATGGCGTTATTGAGAAAACAGCTACAAAAAGAAAACTGTAAAGTGAAAGTTGTAGTAATGTCAGCTTCTATAAATCAACAACAATTCTCACACTACTTTGACCAATGTCCAATCATTGAGTGCGAAGGTAAAATGTTCGATGTTGAGGAAATATACAAACCAGTGCCTCAAGATGATTCAGTTGGTGAACTCGTTTCAACCTTCACGAACTCAATGACAAATTCCTCGTCTACATCTTTCGCAAATGAAAGGGAAGAACAGAGTGTCTTGTCCAACTACAGCTCATTCTTTAGTTTGGACGACGATATTGACAACCACAATGAACTGTTTGGGAAAAACAAGCTTGTCATTCACGCTGTAGACATTTTGTTTAACGATGTGCACTCCAAAGAAAAAGGTGACGTTTTAGTTTTCCTGCCTGGCAAAAAAGAGATCCATAACGCCGTTGACTTGATTCGAGAGCGGGCCGAAAGACAATTTGCGGGTAGTAGTTGGACCGGATACCCCAGCTACGTTCGCAAAGTGGTCTGTTGTACGAACATTGCCGAAACATCACTGACAATTCCCGGGGTTAAATTCGTAATTGATGTCGGGCAGGCTAAAAAGATAACATACGATCACGAACTGAGAATATCAGCACTAGTTTTGAACAGTAATTCTCAGGCGTCCGCTAAGCAACGAAAGGGTAGAGCCGGCAGAATTGAGCCAGGGTTCTGCTACCGGCTTTGTTCAAAAGAAGATTTCGTTGAACTTGAGGAGTTCGATACGCCTGAATTGAAACAGTGTCCAATTGATGAATTGTACCTTTATGCCGTGAGCACTTTCGGTTCTATGGAGGAACTGGAACTCATGCCAGATGCGGAACCATGTGAGAAGTCAGTGCAGTTTGCGAAGCAGCGATTGCTCAACTTAGAATTCATCCAAGTGACCGAAAAACGGTCGGAGCTCGATAAAGTAGAACTAACTTCTGAAGGAAAATTGGCCGTCAGTCTGTTGGGTGAACTTTCGATTGAAGATATAAGAATGATATTATCTAGCAGACATACCGGCATGTTAAAGCATGCGTTGCAATTAGCAGTTCTGATGAAAAACTCGAATGATCTTCAGGTCAAAGAGCCGACATCTCAAATGACCGAAAAGTTCAATGTCTATTTAGACGAACTAGGCGACGCTTTTACTTGGTTTAAAATCTACAAAACTTATCTGGAAATTAAAGGCGCCAAGAAAAGCTCTCAAATGATTACGAATAGCAGGGAATGGAGCTTTGTGAAAAGTGGCGGAGTCAAAAAGTGGTGCGATGATTTAGGCCTAAGTCTCTCGACATTGCACTTTATTGACAAATCAATAGATTCCGTTTACCAAACTTTGAAACGACAGCAAATGTTAGGAAATGGGTTGGAAGACTTGGATCTGCCTTTGTGTAAGCTAAGGTCACCCTTATGCAAGGCCTTGATCTCGGGATATTTCCACAACACAGCAGAGCTTCATGATATCAACTTAATTAAAGCCGGTTACTCCATGTTGACTGGTGCTAACATTGAGAGACCGATGTGTCCAGAAAGTGAAAATGACGACATCGAAAGCCACAGTCACTTACTCAAATTAGAGCTATCAAACAGATCGTCGTTAACAAAACATGGCGATGTTGTTCAAAACAGTTATCTGGTTTTCACAAATTTGTTCAAAACTGTTTCAACTGGTCGGGTTTTCATGCAACAAGCGTGCAGAGTTACACCTCAAATGATAATGGAAAACTCGAGTGCAAACTGGCAAACACAATGCCAGCTAAAACCTCTGAGTTTTGATAGGCTACAATCAGTGGTGACAAGACATAGTGAGGAATTTATAGGCCCAAAAATATTGGCAGCAATTCTTAAAACTAACGAAAAGAAGAAATACTTGAAAGAGCTTGAAGACAATTCAGGTGCAAAAGTTAACTTCATGTCTGAGCACGGACAGATACGTGTGTATGGTTCACGATGCGAAGTTGAAAACGTTCTAGAACATTCTAGTTTAAGGTCTGATATTACACGAATGCAAAATCAATGCTTGGAATCTGATTTCAAAGTGCCGTATCCTCTGGGGAACCGAAAGAAACTGGGATCGTTTCAACCTGGGCTACATTTGGACTTCAGCAACGTCATGTATGACGAAGCAAAAATATTCGAAGAGTGGAAAAGTGTCAAAACTAGCTATGTGATATTTAGAAAAATTGATCACAATAAAACTGATAAACTGGAACAAAATATTAGCAATATGAAATTGAAATGCCCCGACATCAAATTAAAAAGCGAGTGGGGAAACCCGAGAATTCCCGATAAAGGTAAATGGACCATAGGCAGCATCTCCTATTGCAAAATGGCGTTTCGATCTGAAAACGTAGCAATGTATGTCTGCAACAATTTCCAATTCTACAAAAAGGATGATTTCATCGAAACCCAATGCTTTCTAGACAACAACGAAGAAGTCCCCGTGATTGATACACGAATTTACCCCTCTGTTTTGGAAATGGCTGAAAATGATTCCAATATTGAAGTGAAAACCCGCGGTGGATACAACCCATGCTTTGTGATTTGCCCAGCAAAGAAAAAACATGGGGGCAGACAATATGATTATGTAAAGCGCTTCAAAGACAAACTATTTGAGTCTGGCATACTTTCCAGCAAAAAGGTCCAAAATATTAATTTCGGCCTTCCAATTGGATTCGACCAAGAAAATGCTGAGTGCTTGAAACTGGTCGAGAGAACTATTCAAGAAAAATGCAATAAAGTAAATTACAAGTTAGTGCTCCATTCCACAGCGAAACCTTTTATAGAAATTTTTGGAGACGACAAAAATCAAGTTGCAAAAATGATTCAGAAAATAATATTAGAAATAAAAAGTGGTATTCGAGGCCAAACTTTATCCTTGCTCTATTTTAAAGAAATTAAGCTGGAACGACATCAATACACGAAAATTTTACGAGAGCTCGATCAAGTGCGAGCTAATTATCCCGAAGTGGAGCTAAAAGTGAAGTCAGGTTCGCATTTTAGTCGAACAGATTTAGTAAAGCCCACCATTCAAATCATGACAAGAGTGAAAACTGAAGGTGAGCAATGTAGCAGGCACATCCGAAAAGTTCTAGAAAATTCTGGAAAAACGTCTGCGGGAACTCTGCTGTCTGACAATCGCTGCTGCATGTGTTTAAAGGAAGTTGTTTTGACAAAATATGTGATCAGAAATGAGAGGAATGAACGAAAAAGTGATTTGTTTGTGAAAATAGACGATATACCAAATGTAAAACAGTTGACTTTATGCGGTTGCATCTATTGTCCCTCGTGTTTGTTCATTTCTGTTCAGGAACAAATCCAGAATGAAAATTTTGCCAAAACAGGACTAAAATGCGCAAACGCGTCAAAATCATCCAAAAAAGTTTGTCACCAGACAATATTGAACCAGGACTTAAAAGACAACCTGACGTGCAAGCGTTGGGAACAGGTACTGAACGACGCCTGGAACTCGCACGAGAAATTCTGGGAGAGAAATCCGACGGCTACTGACAACGTTGTGCTGCAGACTTGCCCAAAGTGTGAAAAAAAGTTAACATTTCATCAGAATTCACAAGGCATTTTTAGTTGTTCGAAATGTAAATTTTCGCCCTATTACTGTGTGATGTGCAAATGTAGAGTTACAAACGAAATAGAATTTGGGACCCACCAAATGATGTGTATGGCAAAAACAAAATTAGTTCAGATGACATCTGACTCGGATGATGATGCATAATCCAGGCACAATATTAACTAGTTACAAACTCCAAATCATCAGAAATTAGAGATAGGAACTTAATATTGCCATAATTAATGTGAATGTATTGTTAATAAATGCAAAACTAACTCAAAAAGTATCCATTGCCTTCTGATATCTCATCGTAGCCCATTGCTTGATACAGTAAACTGTAGTTGAGCAATCTATAGCTGAGTAAATTCTAGATGGACAGTTTTTGAACACCTGATTATTTTGTGATTGACACTGTGAAAAATTCGTTATCTTTATTAGGCTTCTTTCAAAGGCAATTTTACCAAATGCGTCCAACAAAACAGATAATATATATTTATGGAACTTGCAATCTTTTATAATTTTTGAAACCTTTCAATAGAAAACTCTCTGTATTTGTAAGTATAGTTGAGTGAAACGGCATAAATCTTCAGTGAATAAACCACAAAAGATTAACCATTTGAAAGCCAATTTTGAAGTCGAACTGATCGCAAAAGATGTGCTGCCGAAAAAATCATTTTACCATTCCAGCAACAACAAAAAATGTTTTTATAGCAGCAAAAAATATATATAGCAGCGAATATTTAATAGAAGCAAAGTGATAGCTGTGGCTATTATTGGCCTTCTCTTGGTTTCTTTTCCAATTCCAAGAAATTTAAATGTATTTGGGCGCTGCCTTTTTAGAGATCTGTTCACATATTTTCATGATTTATAATGTCAAATTGAAAAGACGATTTAGGTCACGCTGGAACAGGAATTAGCGCGAAAAGGCAAGTGATATGGTGGCGTGAAAATTTTTTCACTCTAAATTTAAAGCAAAGATTGAAAACGGTGTTAGAACACAATTCACTTTCTCGATGGTTGTTAATTTGACCCTAGTTTTGTTGCTTATTCGTTTCTTATTTCTTTTTTCCTATTGGTTTTCCATTCCATGCACAGTCCACTTTAGTTCTAGTGTTTTGGTTAGTCAATAAAAACTCTTCGAATTTTAGGTCAGGACTTGACCTGAATTTTTTAAAATATCATCGTCAAAATGTTTTTTGCAACCATATCTTTATTCGTTCATGCAATTTCGACCGAACTGCGTGCTTGACGTCAGTTTTAAATTTTTCAGTCTTAGTAAGGCGAGTTTTTGTTTTTTCGAAGTAAGGCGAGTGAAAAAAGTTTTGGCAAGACGTGGCTTACATCACTCTCAAAAATAACTTTTTCAGTCTCAATTTTTTCTCTACTCTTGTTCAAGGAGATAAAGTCAAGTGAGTCAGTGCCACTTTAATGACAACTTATTAAAGAGAAGCTTGTAGAAGAGGCAATAAGTTATTCAGATTCTTAATCAAAAAAAACATCTCAGCTATTAGTAAAGAAATTTGAAATACGTTTTATTTAAATGGAATTTCACCTTTGTACTTCTTTGCTCACAAGTAAATTGAGCAAAATATTTTATAGAATTTAAAATAGTGTAGTCTTAAAAAACTTTAGTTGCTTCAATACTAAGTTGACCGATGGTTTGTTTTAGCGTTCAAAATAGGTCAAGGATTTCCTTGCAAAAGTATCCAACAGAGAAAAATCTTTAGCCATTAACTAAGCTATAGAACTACATCTGATAGGCATAAAAGTTTATCACTGCCATCAGAACTAGCTGTTAAACTATGTTTTTTCTTCGTCTAAAAACAATGCACAAAACAAAATTACAGATCGACGTCTGATCTTGTCCTCATATACATTAAAAATACTCAAGTGCACTTTCCAATCATTTTTACAAAACCTCAAAAAGTTCAATAAAACAGTCGAAGAAAAACCAAATTTAGCGGCCGGTTTTAAATTTAATTTTTGAATATTTCTTTGCTTAGTTTTTGTCAGCTTGGTTTCATTTTCGATACTCCTTTGTCATGAGGTAAAATTCTTATATGGAGATTTAAAGTGCTAACAGCTTTTTGTTTGTTCAGAGCAAATACGTCTCTCAAATTTATTCAATTTTGTTCAATACTAATTATACTTTTACATTTTCTATTCTTATTTAGCTTTCTAGTTATTTTCATTTTTTTTTCGAAAAATTAACGTCCCATTTCTTTTTGAGTTTTCATGAGCTAATATTACCCATATAAATCTTTGGTATGGTTTTGCAGTTCAATTCTGCTTCTTGACCAATCGCCTATTCTTTTTGTCACGTGCCAACATATCGAAAAAGCTTTCTGTTCCTCTAAAGTGCAGCCTTCTGTAACTTCTATAATTATAATTTAGTAAAACATTCTGATGACTTTTATCTATCTTTAGGTACTATTTTGGTACACCAGGCTCATAACCTACTAGGAATCTTTTAGGTACCCTAACTTTCGAAGAGCATTATTTCAATTACGTTAATTTGATAGTTTGATAAATCTCATTTTCGTTTTTTTTTCTCGCAAAATTGCGGGAGAGAGCGACTGGTGTCCTTTTCAGATATAATCACCACTTCATTTTTGCAGATTTTAATTACTTATTTTTGTTTTATAATGATCCAAAGTATTCAGCTGTCAGAAAAATCTTGGTCGTCTATCACAATTTGTTTGCTGTTTCGATAGTATGAGATAATTCCTCGAGCTCTTTTGTTATTATTATTTTTTGAAAATTGAAAATTGTTCTCAACTCCATCATTAAAGTCTAATATAATCAAAAACACTGAATTGGCTTCGTGTTACTTCAAACAAGTGCTGGTCAAATTTGTTGCTCTAACAGAAGCTATTTGCACTGAAAAACTTTGCGAGATCTGATTAAATCTATCCCAAATCAATGCGTTATTGGTACACTGGATCAGTATTTTTCGTGTTAACCTAAATTTTCTCCTCTATTCTGCAAATACAATGGTAAAAAGTATTTTAAAAGAGACAATACCCTCATAAAACCGATAGATTGTTTTCATGACCAGATGCAGTGAACAATTTGTTGTATCGTGTTGTATTGTTGTAATAACAATAAACTTTTAACTTCTTTGCCAATTATCGGAGGACTCAGAAATAACCAGGAGCGCATGGATGCTCAATATTTTGCGCCAGATAATGAACTCTTGACCTTTCCAATCCTCTAAACTTCAGCACTTTTTTCACCCTCCAAAGAGTACACGAAAACGTGTCTAGCCGCAAAGAGAAATGAAATATCCTACTTTACTTAAAATTTATAGAGCTTTATATGGAAAACATACTACACTTCAGTTGAAAAATCCATTTATAGTGCAAACGCATAACAACCATCATTTATCAATATTCGAGCGTTCCCGCCCAAAAAAATTCCAGGAACGTTGTCAAAAAACGATCATTAACCACAGCGCTTTCGAAGAGGCCGAATTAGTTGAACCTATTGGTAGCTTAATTGATGCTTAGTCTTGAAATATTGTTGGAGTCCATCCGCTCGTTGTTGGTTTGAACTAGTGAGCTCACTAATAACGGATTGGTTTCTGTTTGGTTTCAATTTGGTTTTCTCTTCAGCTAATATTCCGTTAATTTTTTCTGTAAATGTTTTCGTATTGAGTTGTATGATACAACTGTGTAGGATGCGGTCCTTTGTAGTGAGAGTTTTGATGTTGTTTGTTGTCCTGGTTGATTTAGGAAGATTAAATTAGCGTGTTGACTGCTCGTTTTTTGTCTCTTTTGGATGGCTTTGTGAATTGTGGTCTGCCAACTTCCCTTTTTGCTGCCTATACCGTACTGATCCCTTTTAATCACGCCTCATTCACAGAGCAACTCCATCCCTTGTGTTTCAATTTTTGATCCCCTGCGTCTCTATCGTCCCGTACTGTTACTTCCGCCCTCTCGTTTCCCTTTTTGCCGTACTCTCGTTCGCCCCGTGTTTACGTCATTTGCCCGTAATTCTCACCATGTCCCGTTTTCTATTTTGTTGGGTCCTCCTTTCTTTTTGTCGGTTAATTTGATACCCGGTGAATCTCTAAAATAGATTGGCTTTCTAATGACGCTACTAATAACCTTCTACGACGAATATATCGATCGGCCAAAATTGACTGAACAAAAAACTCGATTGAGCATATAACTCCTCCCCTACTAAAGTGGGCCAGAACAATTAGTATATAAAAGTTAAAAATCTTCCATCTGTCAGCTGATTGCTAAATTGTTAAATGGAAAAGGCATGCCAAGAGCAGTAAACAGTAATCTTAAAAAGAAAATCAGTTTTAAGGGATAACGACTTTGGCTGCCACTACTGCAGATATAAGCACGTTTCAGTGAATTTTGCTGTTAAAAAGCTGAATTTTTATTTGGGTTTTCAACACATTCGCCTCCAATTTTACATAGTTTCATTAAAATTTTGAGTCGATAGAAAATTTTGCTAACTTACCGGTGGAGTTTGTACGGTTTGGAGTTTTTAGTGATAATTTTTCATATCATCGCTCTCAACGCATTCACCGCTATTCTTATATCTTTTTCTGCATTGATGATATTTGGCAAAATTAACAGTGACTTCTTGTAAGAATCTTTTTGTTCATCGCATTCAAGGCTAAAAGTTCTTAAATGCTTTCACCACATTCATTGCAATTCTTACATTTTTTAACGGTTTTTAGCGTTTAAACCTCGACCCGCGTACGTAAATCTCCGCAAAACCTTATTCCCTTGAAACTTGAATTCCCTATTTACCTATAGCCCGCACAAATAGTTCACCCCGCCCTAATCCAATTCAATCCACGGGTGACCCCGCACGATAGCTCCCCCCGCGCTAAACAAACATCTCCTCCGCCATGCCCGCCTCGTAGCCCCCGCCTTTTAACCCCCAATACATTTTATTCCACCCCCTAGTTCAAAACTAATGCCAAATTTGCAAACATTTGCAAATTTATGCTCGAGAATGACAAATTTGTGAATATTTGTAAATTATCTCTTCACATGGTCAAATTTGCAAAATTTTGCAAGCGGTTGGAAGAGTTCGTTCCGGTCGGGTTCTGCTTAACATAGCAAAATGGGTTATTTTCCTGATCATTTCTCGGAGATAGCTTAATTAAATAGAAAAATGTTTAAAGTAAATCTTTTACACGAAATGTGTGGTGAAATAACCCAGCAAGGCCAACTTCTAGCGATAATTGACAAAAATGTTCAGACTTGTTTGCAAATATTTGTTAAATTAATGCAATATTTTACAAAATTTGCAAATTTCTTTATAAATAATTGCAAATTTGACATTAAGTTTAAACTAGGGCCGTAACCCCGCATGCTAGCTCCCCCCACATTAAACAAACAACCCCTCTCCATTCCCAAACACCGCTAAGTCCCCATCTGCCACTCTACCTCCATACTTCAACACACTCTATTACAACTCATTCCACCCGTTGCCCGGCACGCTAATTCCTTCGCGCTAACCAGAAATACGTCACTTAATTTAATTCATCATTTTTTGCCCCTCCACTTAATCCCCACAATTGACCCACCTCACTCCACCTCCTTCCAATCGTGACCCAGGCTTTGACATCGAGATAAAAAACTTTTATAACCTTATGGCGGGGTCCAAAATTGACCACAATCACACGGTACAGCACATAGTTAAGTAAATATTTGCATAACAAACTAATGTCGGACATAGCTTTTTCTTGTGTTTAGCAAGAGTCTTTCAATAAGTCGAGCATATAATTGTTTAGGCATTTTTCTAAAATTTATTCGCTTTTTTTCATTTTATACGCGCACATCAAAAAACTGGCAAACGGAAGTCCAACTTAGAAAATTGCTCGATTTTTTCTATAAATCTTAAGAAGATAGATTTATTGAGATTGATCTCAATACGATAGCTGGAGACAATTGGGTCGAGCATTATCCTCTTATAAGTCGAAGCTTAAAAATGGGAATCCCCAACTGGGATTCCCACCCGGATCTGTTAGTCAGTTAAAATCAGAGCTGGAACAATAATTTTTACAGCCTGGATTTTAGCCAGGCCAGCTTTCTGAACATGTCCCACTTTGCAATTTACAGCATGTTCTGCAGAGAAAATTATAGTGATTCATCCTACGCATTATTTTGTTATTATTAGCGTTCTCTGTGAAGCTTCACTAACCGAATGTCCTCAAGCTGAGCATTGCTAATTATCCGTATTCACTCTATCTGAGCAGGCTAATTACCCGCCATTTCTCTATCTGAGCAGGCTAATTACCCGCCATTTCTCTTATCTCTATCTGAGCAGGCTAATTACCCGCCATTTCTCGATAATGGTTGTCTCTCATCTTAAATTGTCCAAACAATTAAGATCCCTTATCTGAATTCCTAAATCAGGCGTTTCATGCCCGATGTAAACTATTGAAAAACTCAAAACACATGCATTACTTTGAATTAAAATGAAATAAATATAAATAAAACATTTGATAAGGGAAAAGAACAATTAATCAAGGAAACAATAAATAAATGTCTGTTTATAGGTGTTCTGTTCTGTTTATAGGTGTTCTGTTCTGTTTATAGGTGTTCTGTTCAGTTTATAGGTGTTCTGTTCTGTACTCTGATCTCCTGCCAAGATTGGGAATAATTGCTGTTTGAAACACGTAATTTGACCTCGTGATATCGTTTGCTACACGTGGACACGCTGACGAACACGACAGCCATGTTCCAGGTGTGTCCATCTGACATTCCAGGCCAGACGAGGTCGGCCCACGTCCACCTTCGTCAGCAGTAGCACCTCCGACTTCCGGCCAACAACACACCAGACCCCCCCAAAAGCAACAGCGTGTCAGGAAAATTCTTGAACGTCAGATTGCACACAATGGCCGGAAGAATAAAGAACTACTAAAATCTCATTGATCTGAAGCATAAAAGGGAGAGAAGCAGCGAAAACTAAAACCTGTAAAAGGGGACAAGTTAATATTAAACCACATGAGAACAAAAGAATAATTTGAATCATGAATTGATTTGAATATTCAATTCAGAGCAGGATGAGGACGACGCCTCATAATATTAAGCCGGAAACGCAGAATTCACAGATTATTCGCAGAATTCACGTATTAAGCCGGAAATATTAAGCCTCATAATATTAAGCTGGAAACGCAGAATTCACAGATTATTCGCAGAATTCACGTAGCACCGACAGTATAAGTGCACCCATATGCCGATAGCCCTCTCCAATTCTGACTCGCACAACGACCTCCGACCTCCACCTCCGACCTCCGCTACCGACCTCCGCCTCCGACCTCCGCTACCGACCTCCGCTACCGACCTCCGCTACCGACCTCCGCCACCGACCTCCACCGACCTCCGCTACCGACCTCCACCGATCTCCGCTACCGCCAAACGTTTTTTGGTATTACGAGAGCACACAGAGACCATTTTTACATCACCGACCTCCGCCGACCTCCACCCTCCGCTACCGACCTCCGCCTCCGACCTCCGCCTCCGACCTCCGCCTCCGACCTCCGCCTCCGACCTCCGCTACCGACCTCCGACCTCCGCCTCCGACCTCCGCTACCGACCTCCGACCTCCGCCTCCGACCTCCGCTACCGACCTCCGACCTCCGCCTCCGACCTCCACTACCGATCTCCGACCTCCGCCTCCGACCTCCGCCACCGACCTCCGACCTCCGCCTCCGACCTCCGCTACCGACCTCCGCTACCGACCTCCACTACCGATCTCCGACCTCCGCCTCCGACCTCCGCCACCGACCTCCGACCTCCGCCTCCGACTTCCGCTACCGACCTCCACTACCGATCTCCGACCTCCGCCTCCGACCTCCGCCACCGACCTCCGCCGATGCACCAATATATGGTTTAGATGAACGCACCAATATGGTTTAGTTGAACGCACCAATATGGTTTAGTTAGAATGGCTGTTCAGGATATCGCCATCTTAAAAATTTTATGCATGACACCAGTTATTCGAAATTTTCAAAATTTGCTATGATCGTTGTATGTACAGTCTGATGATGTGAAACGTTCTGTGCAGTGTTCACCAATAATGTAAATTAGGCTGCGAAGAAAAAAGACAGACTGGGATGTTTCTTTATCGACTCTGGGCAGACTGGCAGAAGTATTTACACTTCTATTTGACTGGTTCAGTAATGGTTACAATTGAGAGTCAATGATACAGCGCTGAAGCTCACTGTGAGCAAGGTCCGGGCAGTTTTAGTTGTCGTAGGTATAGGTTATCTAACCAATTTTTTTGGATGTTGAAAACTAGATATTTTAGCTGTAACATGCTTCGTTTTATAAACAATGAGTTCCATTTCTTTTTTTTCAGTCATTTTGATTACCAAAAGGAATGTTCTGATAATTATAATGTCCCAGTTTCTTGATTAAAGAGAATTTCCTGAAAATTGGAAAATATTATATGTCATGCCCAATGACTACGCTATATGCAATGGCAGACACTTAGAATCCGAATAAATTTGGGCGAAGTTAAAGTCAAGCTTTACAATTGGGCAAAGTTAAAATCCATTAGCAATGGTTGGGTCAACCTAAAGTCAAGCTTTGAAAATTTGGGTCGAGCTAAAATTTTGATGATCACTAAAATCGAACTCAATTACTTTCATTGCGATTTTCATTAGAGCAGTTTTTATACCTCTTTTGGGTCGAGCATTATCTTCCGATAAGTCGAAGCTTAAAACTGGGAGTCCCCACACCCACCCACCCTAGCATGAATCCACTACCCCATGCTCAAACCCCACCCACCATTAAGCTTAAGCTAGTCTGACTAAGCTAGAGATAGCTATGGACTAACCAAACTGCTTGCTATTCGTCAGATAACAATTCACTCGGCGTACTGTATTCAATTTGTGGCTAAGGCTTGCTATCTTGCGTTTGTTTTGGAAATTAAAATTCGTGCTAGCCTTTTTTAATCAAAGATTTTTTATTTGAGGCGATATTTTCAAATATGCTCGAGGCAAATATTTCCAAACCCAATAAAAACCAACAACAATTAAATAACTTAAAATCAGCAGACGCAGCAGAAGTACCAGGAATAGTTGCAGAAAAAAATACTTTGTAATCTGTGAGTTTTGTTTGAAAAGTATTCCGTTTTCATATCCAACATTGTTTGATCATATCTTTTTCATAAGTATAAGTACAGTCTATTGGTAGTCACTGTTGGGCGACCAGGGTCTTCTGACGCCCAATATTGTGAACCAAATGTCTTTTCAGAATCAAAATTGGAGGACCGTTGCTTTCTCATCAGTCTGACCTAAATGTTTTGGTAGCCAATGTTTATACTCCATATTGGTGTACAGCGCGGTCTTTTCAAACTCCATATTGGTCCATTGCAATTTTGATGTGTAACACTTTCTGATCACGGCCTTTTCATAATCCTAACCGTACTCTTCTGGTAGCCAATGCTGGTCAAACATGGTCCTTTTTTAACCACAGTCGACCTCCTCTTAAGTCTGACCAGTCTTTTAGTAGCCAATGTAGGTTAACCACATGGTTCGACACCAGGCCATTCAAACCCGGTCAAACGCGTGTTTTCATAACCAACATTGGTGGACAACGGGTTCTCAAAGGGGTATGGCTACAGTTTTCTGGAAACCAATAATTTCATACCCAATATCTGTCGATCAAGATTTTTCAATACTGCTTTCTAATAAGTCCGACCACAGTCTTTTGGCAGTCAATGTTGATTGACCAAGGCCCCTTTCGAATTTTTACCCCAAAATATGTAAGATTAGGGGGGTAATCGGCGGAATTTTCCACCAATTCCACTCAAAACTTTTACATCATTTTGGGGTGTAATGGGGGGGGGGGGGTAATTCGATGCAAGTGTGTGTGTGTGTGTGTGTGTGTATGTGTGTGTGTGTGTGTGTGTGTGTGTGTGTGTGTGTGTGTGTGTGTGGGGGGGGGGTGGGGTAATAGGGGAGGGTTATTTTGGGGGGTAAATTGGTACAAGAGTAGGGGGTAATTTTGGGGGTAAAATGATGCAAGAGTAGGGGGTAATTATCCCGCTTGGAGATCCTAATCTTACATTGTTTTAGACTGACATACTCAAAGACTGACATTCTTGAAATCGCAACCTTTGTATTCTTCGCCAGTTCTCCTTAGCCACTAAACCATCCTATGTGAATCTGCTTCCCAATACCCTATTACCCCCTTTATATTACATCCCCCTAATATTACCCCCTCTAATCTTACATCTTTTTGGATGTTAATTTTGTTGGGGGGAGGGAAATCTAAAAATCCAGTCCTCATGCTCCCCATTACTCCCATAAACCTCTTATCTCACCCCTTAGTTTTTGGGAGAGAAGTGGTTTAAAATCTCAAAATTGCCCCAATTATCCCGCATTACTCGCTTAATTGTACATCTTTTTACCCCCTAAAAATATCCTTTAATCTTCTCGGGGGTAATTTTTGGGGGTCAAAATCTATGAATTCCTCCATTAACCTCTAATCTTTCATCGTTTTACCCCCCCCCCCCCCCCCAAAAAAACCCCAATCCTACATCTTTGTGGGGGGTATATTTTGGGGTTAAAAACTTCCTCCATTACCCCCCTAATCTTACATCGTTTTACTCCCTAATATTATCCCTTAATCTTGCATGCTTTTGTGGGGCATTTTTGGGGGGTAAAACGTAGAAATTTCCCCCATTGAATTTAATACCCACTAATCTTATATCGTTCCCCCCCCCCCCTAAAATTACCCCCTAAAACTTCGTCTTTTTTTTGGGGGGGGGGGGTATTTTTTGTGATGAAATGTAAAATTTCCCCCATTAGCCCCATTACACTCGATTACGCCAATCTGACATTGTTTTACCCCTTATCTTACGCTTTTTGGGGGGTATTTTTGAGGGGGTAAAATCTAAAAATTCCCCTCATTACCCCCATTACTCCCTAATTTTTCATCGCCTTAACCCGCATAGACAGTTACTCTCTGCACTAACATCATTTTGGGGGTAATCAGGGGTTGTAATTTCAACACAGGGTTGGGGCTATCCTTTCCAACTATTGGTTCGCAACGGTTTTTCAAACCCATCATAAGGCAACCACGTTCCTTTAATAATGAACATTAGTGGACCACGATATTTAATTCCAATATTTAGATACAATGGTCTTTTTTTAAGTTCAACTACAGTCTTTTTTGACGACAATTTTGGTCTAGCACGCTAGCTCCCCGCGTTAACCAAAAAACCCTCCGCCATGCTCAATCACCATTTAACCCCAACCTCTCTTAAACCCCAAAACTTCGCCTCACCTTAATCCACCTAAGTCCACGTTCTAGCACCACCCGCGCTAACCAAACAGCATGAACTCGAGATATCGGATCACTTTATCTCCCCTCCGCTTAACCCCCACAATTGACTCATCCCACTCCACTTCCTTCTACCCATAGCCCAGTTTTGGACACCGATAAAATTTTTTGACCATGATCCAAATTTGACCATAATCCTACGGTAGAGTGAATTGTTATATTTAATTTAATTATTTTCAATTTGAGGTCGAGCATGATTTTACCATATGTTGAGCAAGAGTCTTTGTAAAAGTTGGGTCAATGATTGCTTCGGCATTCTTACTTATTTGGTCGTCGTTTTCCTCTGTATGCGCCTGCATCCACAAGCAATTCCATATTGGCATTGCAACAAATAATAAGTCAATTTTTGATCACTGTTTGTAATTCTCCGATTGTAACAGTTGCTTTCCGATAAAAGACATGGAAAACATAACACCTTCCAGATCGTTTCAGTTGTTTCAAGTTTTTCCGGATATTTTTTTTTGCAGTTAACTTTTGTGAACTGATTTATCCAATATTTGTAGATTGGCTTTGCACTAATTGATACTCAGTTAGTACCAAAAGCAAATCGTTCAGCTTTGCTGTTCAACGGTTTGTTTAACTTAGAATTCAAAACAAATCAAATTGAAACAATCAAAGGTCTACTAGCTACTGATTAGGGCAAATAATTTCCGATTTGTTAATATTTTCGGAGACTTGTTCTCGATAATGTAACAGCTTTTGCACTTTGTACTGTCCTCGTATCCTTAATTAATCACTAACACAATTTGTGAAACAATGCTAGGCTTCATTAAAGTCACTTACTATTTGCTTTGCAAAAGGTCTCTCTCACATTGGAACTTTGTTCCTCAGAAAAAAAGATCGAGAATATCCAAGTTAAATTTTTTTCAGCAAGTCCGAGTTATTTAAAACTCTGCAATCACTAAGATCCTTTGCATAACAAGACAAGATAGCAGCTAATCTACCGCCCAAGGAACTTCACTGTATATCAAATTAGTGTGGTCAAAATTGCTGATTTCAATTAATTTTTTGTTAGTTTTTCGGTATCCTTTAATGCTGGTACTAACTTTCTTTTACGTGTCAAAATTGCGCCTCTAATTGGTGATAGATAAAGATGTGAACAGAATGTCAACTCTTTTCCATAGCGTCGTTTTTTCAATGTAATATTGCTGTCATAGGAAATTTGCTAACGATTTGAAATTTTGTTTAGTATTTTGCATCAAAACCAGGTTGATTTGCAAACCAACCGTAAAGAAATTGAATGCAACTTCATCAAGTCGTTTATAAACGGTAAAGTTTTTTGTTGATATTGAGGTAGTTTGGAGTTTGAAGTACTCATAACAGCCACTAATTCTAAATGTAGACAAAATTGAACAAATCATTTCGAATTCGATTAAATGGAGCTTTAATTTTCCTTGTAATGCTAATTTAACTTCACTTTTATTTTTGGCTTGGAATCTAGACACCAGAATTTAATAAGAAAACAATTCCCAAGGAAAATACTTTGCACAATTGTTTTACAAATTTGTTCAATTGATTAGAACTAGATGTTATGGCTCTAATATTCTTCATTTCAAAAATTTTCTGTTCAGTTTCATATTTTTCAGTCATTCTGATTACAAAAAACACGAAATTTCTGATAATTGAATTTCCACATAGAAATGTGCTATGCCCATTAACTACATTATTTGCAACGACAGATTCCTGCTGTACATGCAAAATTTTTGGTCGATCATGATTACTTTGTTTCGAGCTAAAGTCAAGTATTATCATTGGGCCAAGTTACTATCAAGTAGCAATGACATGTTCAAGCTAAATTTAAGCTTCAAAAGCGTGATTCAAGTTAAAGTCACAATTCCTTGCAAGGTGATTTTTCATACGCCTGTCTTGTGGTGAAAAGAGCACGGTATGAAAAGAGCACGGTCTTTTCATACCTCTTTTGGGTCGAGCATGATCTTTGATAGCTCCAGCTTTAAACTTTGGCACCCTCAACCGCGCTTACCAAAATCCCTACCCGTCCCTCATGCTCACGCCACTTCCCCCCATTAAGCTAAAACTACCAGTATGACTAAGCCCAAGATAGCTATGGACGAAGCAAACTGCTGGCTATTCGTCCGATATCAATTTGCTCGTTGATTTGTTTTTAATTTGTGGGAAACTCTCGCTATGTTGTGTTTGTTTTGGAACGAAAAAACCGTGCTCGCAATTTTTAATCACAGATTTTTTTTGAGCAGATGTTTGCAAATATGCTATCTTTAGACAAAGATGACTTGGCTACAACAGAACAATTATTTCCAAACACGTTAAAAACCAGCAACAATTACAAAACTTTAAATCAGAAAAGAGCAGCAGAAGCAGCAGAAGTACCAAGAATAGAAGCGCAAAAATTGTTTTATAATCTCTAGATTTTTTTTGAAAAGAAATTCCTAATAATATGCTGAATATTTGCTCAGACGTTTGAGAAATAAGAGTAGAATTCATACGAGAAGTACAGTGTCAAATAGTGGAAAAATACTCAGCTAGAAAAGACGATCATCTGAAAAATTTCTGTTACTGGGTTAAGGCAATGAGCAGTTGTTTCATAGGCCTTGGTTTTTAAAAACAATTAATGGACGTCCTTATTTTTATAAAACCAGTTTTTGTCGACCATAATTATCAGGTACAACATTGTGCAATCACTGCCTTCTCAATAGCACTACTACAGTTTTTTTGCGGCCAATGTTGGTTATCCAATGTCATTTCAAGCCCAATTGTTGTCGACAGCTGTGTCCACCAAGTTTTTTTTGTCGCTGAATTTTTTACGACCCTCTTCTCTTACGACTAACCATTGTCCTTCTGTGGTCAATTATGGTCAAACAGTGTCTTTTTATACCTAACTTTGAGCGGGCACGGTTTTTTGATCCCAACAATAATCAATAGTGTATTCTCTTGGATCTGATCACAGCCAATTAATCTAAAGACAGGCTCTTGATAACCAATTTAGGTTATTAACTGTTTTTTCATGCTTAATATTGGTCGAACATGGCCTCTCCATACACAAATTTGGTCAACCGCGGTTTTTCAAATCCAATGTTGGTGAAATGAGGCCTTCTCGTAGGTCCCACTACAATGTTCTGAAGTCATTGTTGATCGACTACGAGTTTTTTTAACCCAATATTGCCCTGGTCGAACTTTTCTGCTCACAAAAATTTAAGACTGGGACTGCAAAGGGAGGACTTTTTAGGAAAACGCAGCTCAAAAGTCTTAAATCTTTTTGGGTTGAAATGGGCTGCCAAGGGAGGTAAACTGATATAACATTTTGGGGATAAATTCTCCATTACCCAAAACCTTACATCATTTTACCCCCTTGACGGACCAAAAAGTGGCAAAGGTAGGTAATTAAATTATCTTTTACCCCTCACTCTTACATCCTATTACCTCACTCTTACATCATATTACCCTAGTTGGCAGCCCAATTCTTCCACAATTTTACCTCGTCAAATTGTCCCCTAACTCTCACACCATTTTGCCCCCTTGGCAGCCCAATTCTTACACTCTCCTTCTTCTCGCTTAGCTTCCTGCAACGCGTTTCATTACTTTGGAAGCAGAGGGACGTTGGTCATATCTAAGTGTAGGGTTTTTTTTACCCCCTCACACTTACATTATTTTACTCCCCCTTGGCAGCCCTCTGGTGAGGGGAGTGGGGATAATTCCTCAAGAGTCCTCTCATTGCAGCCCATTGCAGCCCACTCTGGCATCGCATTTTTGGTAAGGCGTGGGGGGAGGGGTTAATTCGTCAAATTTTCTTTTCATTGTAGACCATTGCAACCCACTCTTACATTGCAATTTGTTGGGGGTGTTAAATACACAAAAGCGCTCCCACTGCAGCCCAATGCAGTTGACTTTAACATTGAACTTTGGGTCATAGGAGAGGGGGGGGGGGATAAATTGAGAGGTTAAATTGGTCTGGGGGTGGGGGTCGAAATGATGTAAGAGTGTGGCCAAACTCTTACATCATTTCGACCACCCATTCCCAGACCAATTTACCCTCTCATACATCAGTTTACCCCCATAGACAAATGGGAGATCTGACAACAAAATGGGAGGACTTTAGGGGGAATATACAAAGGTCTTTTCATATGCAATATTGTTCGATGACAATCTTTTAAACCTGTCTTTTCAAATTCACTACTAAGCTTCGATTCACTGGTAAGAAAATGAAGAAAAAGATATTGGGTAGGCCAAAAAAATTTTATAAACAGATCCCCCGTTCCAGCCGAAACAATCTACATTATACCCAACAGGCTGCATCAGGCAACCAGCAGTCTTTCGAAAGCAACTCGTCCGACAATTAATTTGTTGTTATCAGCTTGTGCTATCTTTTTAGCCCACGTTGAGAAATCTACTTTATCTAAACATAAGAAATGTTCCGTTAATTCTAGTCAAAAATGACAAAACTTCCTAAGATTTTTTCGTCTGGTAACAATTTTTGTTGGATAACATTTTTTGTCCAGTATTTAACAAAAGAGAGATTCGTTAGTGTCGTTTTTAAACGTATGAGAGATTTGGTATTGTTGTCTTTATATGTAAGAAAGAATCGGTATCGTTGAGGGAAATGACAGGAACCTTTTCTTTCTGGGTTTTAAAAAAGTTCAGTCCAACAAACAGAACGGTCGGCATGTTTAGTTTCAAATGCAACGAACCGTTAAAAATTTTTCTTGTAGGTTACAAGAAAATGTGTCAAAAACTCAGTGAAAGTAAATTATTCAACAGAAATCACGTCAATTTTCAGCTTGTATGTTTGCTTTTTGCATTCAAAAGGAACCGAGAAATTTTTATTAGTTCAATTAGTTATGGGAACGAGCGAAAAAATTTCAGTAAATTTGCACATTCTGAAAGAAACCTTCTCTCACAAACTTTTTTGAGTTTTCTGCATAAAGAACGTTATCATCATAACACTTGACTTCGCCATAAACAACAAAATCAAATTTTTCTATGAACAAAACCGAAAATTTCTCTCGTTTAAAGCCTTAACATACCGACAGTCTCCTACGCTTGAATACCAACGATTCGTCTCAATACCAAACATACTAAATCTATCTTGCGTCGAAAAACAATAAAACCAAATCTTACTTATTTCTGAAACTGAAAATACCGAACAAACCAATTATAGCAAAAATTTCGTACGTTTGAAACCAAACATACCGATGTCTTACAGATTTTTTTTTCGGTCTTCAAAAACTAGGAAAAACTAGGGAGGACTTCTCTTGAAACAATTTTCTGCAACAAATTTCTGTTCCCAGCGTACTCTTATCATCAGATCTTTTAACGTTTACTTGATACTTCAAAACCTTTACCTTACTACGAAATCTACAAATATTAATAGCTTATAATGGATTTTAAGCAATGTTAGTTTCAATTATCAAATTTAATTGGTATAGCCTTGTTTTTTGTCTGTCAACTTTGACAGTAAAATTTTTTTTCAGAGTTACAAAAAAACCGGCGAAAAACTGTTGAAAACGGAATTGTTGAGCCGAGATTTCATTGCTTATCAAAGCAACGCATTCAAGGGCAAATTAAATAAAAATTAGAAGACGAAGGCACAGCAAATACAATTTAACTCTCAATCAATATCCGACCTATTGGTTCATGATTTGTTCACAAATTAAGTTTGTGACGACAGTTAGTACGCAAATTTCATAAATGAAGTGCAATCAATCCACAACTCATACTTGAACTCTTCCACTATCACTAAAACAGCATGGCAAAGTTCGCGAAATCAGCAATAAAGTTGCATCTGATTCCTTACGATTGGTTCAAATTTTTTGGTTGCTCTTATAAAACTTTTGAAAAACTTCAGGTGATTTAAATGTCAATCTTTTTTTTTACCTCTGGGCGATTTTAGATAACGATGTCAACAGTATGCGCACATATTTCCACAAAGTCAGCTATCCAGCATAAATTCTTGTCATGGAAATATTTTCAACAATTTTTCCTTGAGAAAAAATATACACTGGATAATTGATCCATTTTCATAAGATCCATTATGGTCGTTATATACAAACAATCAGAGGCGATGTTTAAACAGATAAAAAACAGATAAACAAAGTTACTGAATGCCAGTTGAAAGTATCTTGAGCTTAAAACTACCTGTTTCTGTCTTGTGTTTCTGTATATGCCGACTTCACAATTTTAACTTAATCTTGACTTAATGAGGAGATTTTACTTTGATATATTTTTTGAATTTTTTTGCGTACCATGTTCAAAGAGAACCCCTGTAAAAATAGCCAATGATATGAGCTAAAACATTATTCATTCAGAATTTCAGGTTTCCAATATAACTTTTTATTGTTGACCGACCCCAATTGTGGGGGGGGGGGGAGGAACTATATACTCAATTGGGTTTTTTTGTTCGTTCAATTTTGGCCGATCGATATATTCATCGCAGAGAAATGTGATTGGTATCATTAAAAAGCTGGTTCAGCGTAGAATTCAAAATTAAAAAGATTTTTTTGTTTTCGTTTTTTTTCGAGGAGTTATCGAGGATTGAAGTTTTGTGTGAACACGGGATATTTGTTCACTTTTAGTGTGATTTTTCTTCAAATTAAGATATTTTCTATGAAAATAGTATTTCAAACTTAAATTTCTTGCCAGAAAATGAACTAATTTCGTGTTCCTAATAGACCAAAGGCAATAAAAAAGACTAGTTCTGGTCTCATAGGGAGCTTCAATATCAGAAAAATTAGAATTCTATTTGAGAGCTCCTTTTTTTTTTTATAAAACTTTTCTACTTTTTTTTGCTTTTGTAAGTCACCTAGAGACAAATCACTTTTCATATCGAGGTTCCATTAATGAAAAACCTCCTTTACAGTCAAATGAAGCCCAATGAACAAAAAAAATCGTTTTCAAGGAATTGCTCATGTTTTTTTTTAAATTCGACTCTGAGTTTTCGTAATTTTAATTGAATTTTTGAACTTCTTTTTGAAGTTTCACTATTTTTTCGAAATCTTATGGCATGAACTCATTGACTAACATTGCAATATGTCCCGTAATGAGATTTAAGTGACAATATCTAGTGCTTTGAGTGGACAGCTAATGGCTGTTAAGATTTCAAAAATAATTTTTTGAAAATTTTTCGAACACTAACCAGTCCTAAACTTTTTATCGTGAACTGTAAGTCAGTCTCTGTGATGACAGCACCCTCTTTTTAACTACAGTAACCAAATTTGGTCTAGCTGGCGGTTTTATCCTCTAGCTTTTAATAATATGACTTCAATGACACAAGATTTCAATGAATTTTTAAAATTTTTTTGAGTATTTCCGTATTATTGGTTACTTTTGAAATCTTAACACATAATCCTATCAACAGCTCCTATTGGCTTCAAGAAGTCGTTCAGTTGATCACAGATAATTTTTTTGGAGGAAAGTTTGTGCTTTCAAATGGCTTCGTACTTTTCTTCTCCCACTTCTCTACAGAATTTTCTGTTTTTGCCTGATTTTGTTGTTGTTTTCATAGTCATAAGACTTGCTGTGATTTCTTATTGATCACCTGTGCATGACAAACGTTCACATACTCCTATTGAACCATGTTTGGGCGTATTTTTCATTTTTCGTTGAAATTTATCGAATTTAATGGCTGTTAAGAATTTAACAATTAATTGTTCGAAAACTTTTGAACATTAACCAATCTTAAAATTTTCGTGAACTCTTAGTCAGTCTCAATATTGACAGAACTCATTTGCTTTCTACAGAAATTGATTTGAAATTTTTGGCGTTTTTATCTTCTAACTATTGATTATATGACTTCAATAACACAAGAATTCAAAAACTAAGAAAAAAATTTGGATTTTTTTGTATTATTGGTTACTTTTGAACTCTTATCAAATTATCCGAAAATTATACACACCACCAAATATTATTCTAATCCCATTGGCTTGAAAAAGAGATTCAGTGGATGACAGATAATGTTTTCAGAGAAAAGTTAATGGCTTAATTGACTTCGAAATTTTCCTCTCGCACTTTTCTACTGAATTTTGGTTTTCGCATGTTCTTGTTGTTGTTTTCATAGTCTTAAGACTTTTTGTGATCTCTTATTGATTATTTATGCATGACAAACATCTTTTTCCTGCCAAGGTGTTTTTTCTGAGCTTAGTTTTTGACCTCCATTTAACGCTTTTGTGTTTAATGGCTGTTAAGAATTTAAAAAAAAAGATATTCAAAATTTTTTTTGAACATTAAGCGATCCTAAACTTTTTTTCGTGGACTTTTAGTCAGTCTAAGTACATACAAAATCCCTTTTTATTTCTAATGCAGCCAAAAATACTCTGGTCAGCGATTTTATCGTCTACCTATTAGTTTTAAAACTTCAATGCCACTAGTTTTCAATTTTTTTTTTTAAATTTTCGGGCATTTTCTATATTTGGATCCTATTGAAATCTTATCACAGTATCCTAATACTGATAGTTACCATTAGTTTAGGGAAAACGTTCAACAGATCATGTTTAAAATTTTCAGAGAAGGACCTATGGTTTAAATTGCTTCGACACTTTCTTCTGGCACTTTTCTAATCAACTTTTGGTTGTTGACTGTCTTTGTTATTGTTTTCGTCTTCAATAACTTGTTGTAAGGTCTTGTTGACCAAAAATGAATGGCCAATAAACTTGTTGACCCATGGAGGCATAATTTAGCGTATTTAGTGGAATCTGTTGAAAGCTAATGAAACTAATGGCGTTGATACTACGAGTTTTCTCAAATGTTTCGTGGTTCTAATGTGTTTGTTCATATTTGTATTTTTGAAACTATTTTTGATAAAAATAAAAAATCCCATGGCTGTTGTAAAATTAATTGAACAAAGAAAAGTTTTTGGTGAAAAGTTCATTTTTTTGCCTTCGACACTTTTCTCGCTCAGTTTTTTTTCTTGAACTTGTCACCGACGCTTTGTTTGTTGGACGATTTGCGTTTTTATAAATGTTTTTGAGTGGTCATTTTTGCTCTTCTTTTTCTCTTCTTCCAGAAAAATTGCGTAGTAACAGATCCCAATGATTAACAAATGTGGCCCAAATAAATTTATCCAATCTCTCTGTATAATTCCTGCAGCTGAATTAGTAGATATAAGAATTGAAATAAAATTACATAATATTCAGATAATAGCTAACTGTTTTAATGTTTGCAATAATTTGTGTTTTCGCAAATCGTTTCTAATTTTTAGGTTTTCTTTAGTTCGTTTCTAAGGCTTAAACTACCCAAAGACCTTTGTTTTGTAGTAACTTTTTAGTAATTTATCATGGATTATTTAGTTAAAAACTAAAGATTTTTAAGACTTTTGAAATCTCTTGGTTTAAAAAATGTTGATTATTTTTTGAATTTCGCCTCATTGATCGTAATATAGTCTCATTAAGAAAACTTTCCGTCCGCTGTATAGTTGGGAGAAATTAAATTAGAGTAGTTAAGGTTTTATCTGACTGCATTTTGACGTTGCTGCTATGTGCTTTTAAATTTAGATATTCAGTTTTTGCCGTGAAGTTTTTGTTTTTGCTTTTTTTCTTTTTTTTTGTCTTGTAGTCTCTTTAAGGTTAGATCTCCTTGGCGCTGTAATAAGGCATGGCATTATGTATTTCAATTAGTAGATAGGTTGTGTAACGATTGTTTTAAACTCAAGCATCTATTTCTTCATTTGGTTGAGAATTAATTCAAAAATGTAGATGAGCTCGGGTCGTAACATCATGTGCGAACGCACATTAACGAGCCGCCCTGTTTTATACAGCATTAAAAACAAAAATAGTGAATTTTTGGGTTGGGTATTACTTGCACATTTAAAGCGACGCAATTTGTTGATTAACAAAGCTGTTACTGAGAACATAATTTTGAATCAGGACATAAAATTATAATCAGTTATATAGCAGATACACACACAGTTTTCAAAGTCTAAACTTAAAATGCTTCATCAGAACGGATGCAAAACCACAGCCCATAAAAACCTGCGGTGTTTAATTGCCTTGTCATAATCTTCAGAGCAATCGTTAATTTCGGACCGCATTTCAGGAAAGCGGAAGGCAAACAGCTTTCAAATGAAAACTGACGCTACTAAGTGAAAAACATGGATTGAGGTACGGAAAGCCAGCATTAGAAATAGCAATTTATTTGTGGAAGCCAGCATCCAATTTATTTATGGAATTGAAGTGTGAAACCAGCCTTGAACCATTAATCAAATCAAAGAATTAGTAAGTTTTTTTCAGAAAATAAGCTCCTCAATCGACAGCAATCAAGTAGGACATCAAGCATCGAGAATTTCAAAATAAAATTAAACGAATTTTTTGATTAATTGTTCCGACCCACTTTAGTGGGGGAGGAACTATATACTCAAAGTTTTTTTTTATTGTTCAGTCATATTATGCCAATCGGTATAATCATCGTAGAGACCCGGGCCGAGGAATTTGGCAAAAATTATGTAAGATCAGCGGCAACTAGCGTAGACAAGTCGGAAAATTGACCGCAATTTTCTTACATAATTTTGCGTTGAATGCGTTGAATTTAAAGACAAAATTCAACGCAGTCAGCGCAAAATTATGTAAGAAATGGCGGTGAATACAAAAAATCAACGCGTAGAACTCTGGGTATGGGACTCGAACCACTGACCTCGTGTTTACTTGTCGCCTCTTCTACCATTGCGCCACGGTACCTTGCTTTCCTTAAGAGCCGCAATCCTTATAAATCGTAGATCTTACATATTTTGCGTTGAATTTAGCGTAGATTTTGCATATATTTCGTTGAATTTAGCCTAGATCTTTCATATTTTTCGTTGAATTTAGCCGAGATCTTACATAATTTCAACGTATTCAACGCATTTATCATGTGAGAAGTACTGGGAAAAATTTAAATTTTTTTTAAGTTTTGAAAAAAATTTGAATTCTCAAAATGGTCTGACATGGTTTTTGCACCGTAACAGAGCAAATGGTTATTTTTTGCTGACTTCATTTTTCTCAATTGTGCAGTATAGGGGTCGAAAAAGCAAAAAAAAACAATTTTTCAAAAAAAAACTTGAAAAATTTGAAATTTTCAAATGGTCTGAATTGGATTTTGCACTATAAAAGAGCACTAAAAAGTGTTTTTTTTTTGCTGACTTTGCTTTTCTCACTTGTGAAGTATCGGGGTCGAAACAGTGAAAAAATTGACTTTTTGAAAAAAAAACTTGAAAAACTTTTGAAATCATAAAGTGGTCTGAAATGAAATTCATAAAATTCAACCTTAAATTTGTAAGATGTAAGCCAAAATTCTACGCAAAATATGTAAGATTGGTGTTGAAAGCGTTGACTTTATGTAAGATCTACCCTTAATTCAACGCTAAAAATGTAAGATCTACGCTACAATTCAACGTTAAATATGTAAGATCTACGCCAAATTTCAACGCAAAATATGTAAGATTGGCGTTGAATGCGTTGAGTTTATGTAAGATCTACGCTAAATTCAACGCTAAATATGTAAGATCTACGCTAAAATTCAACGCTAAATATAAAAGATCTACGCCAAAATCCAACGCAAAATTATGTAAGATTGGCGTTGAATGCGTTGAAAATATGTAAGATCTACGCTAAACATCTAAGATCTACGCTAAAATTCAACGCTAAATATGTAAGATCTACGCCAAAATTTAACGCAAAATTATGTAAGATTGGTGTTGAATGCGTTGAATTTATGTAAGATCTACGCTAAATTCAACGCTGAATATGTAAGATCTACGCTAAAATTCAACGCTAAATATGTAAGATCTACGCCAAACTTCAACGCAAAATATGTTAGATTGGCGTTGAATGCGTTGAATTTATGTAAGATCTACGCTAAATTCAACGCTAAATATGTAAGATCTACGCTAAAATTCAACGCTAAATATGTAAGATCTACGCCAAAATTCAACGCAAAATTATGTAAGATTGGCGTTTATTGCGTTGAATTTATGTAAGATCTACGCTCAAGCGTAGATATTACATAAATTCAAAGCATTTAACGCCAATCTTACATAATTTTGCGTTTTTTAGCGTTGACACCTGGGCCCGGGGAGTTGCGAGTTCATCTAGACTATAGTCCTGCAAATTGAAATAAATGCATGCCATTTAAGCGACTATTTTGCATTTTTCTTACATTTAATCCAATTATTTTCTCAACAAATAGACAAATCTGATAAAAAATAATTGTTCCGACTCACTAATGGAGGGAGGAACTATAAACTCATATGGTTTTTTGTTCAGACATTTTTGGCCGATTGACATATTCATTGTAGAGAGTTGAGACTGGTATCATTAGACAGCCCGTCCAGCTTAGGACATGGATTTTGATTTTCGCTTTCTACAGGGAGCCATAGACTTTTAAAGTTCTGTAAATAGGAGACGATATTCCTTTGTTTTTGTTCAAATTTTCCTCATTTTTGATCCAATTTTTGTCAATTCCGCTGAATTATGTGGAAACTGTTCACAGTTAAGGGATTGATTTTATCGTTAAAGATAGAAGAGGATTGCTGAGTCGTTCAATTCGAGTTTTTGTTTTCTAGAGTTTAAGCAATAGGTCTCACAATTCAAAATTTTTTGTCAAAAATGTGACCAAATATAATTTTAAGCCCACCTTCATAAAACTTTCCGGAAACACCCTAAAGAAGCGCTCATATTCTTTGTAATCTCAAATTGTCTTTAACGGTATCATATTTCACTAATAGTTTCTTGGTTTTGATTCTACGAGTTCTTAATTTTTTTTATTTTTGCGCATAACTGCATGTTTTATAGGTTCATTTTGTCTCTTTGTCAATTTACCATCTTATTGACAGCTCCAATTATGGGAAAGCAGAGTTGGAAAAATACACATCATTGAAAAAAAGGAGTATCTAAATATGTGATTTGTTTTTGTTGAGTAGTTATGCTTTTGGTCTGAGACCAAAAGCAAAATTTCTCTAGCAAAACTTAGTAGATTTATTTTGTTTATGCCTATGTTTTTTGTTGTTGAGCAACATATACCTGATTTTGATATACATCAATTGATTTCACAGGCTCTATAACTGAACATCATTAAAGACTTCAGTTTATATCTATTTGTAGTAATGACTTTCTAATTAAATGTTTAAAAAAGATTTTTTTTCAAGTGACCCTTTTTACTATAATTTTTGTCACAATGTAACTCAATCTCAATACAAACAAGTTTCAAATTGTTATGTCGGTTCACACAATTTTCTTCTTTTGGTTATATAATTTGACTGGTGGCTTCGGCAAATTAGTATATATAAAAGGAAGACCCATTGGTTTTCAGAAGAGAGGCAAGTGATTATTCACAGTTCTTGCAGATATCATCTTATAGATCTAGTGCCTTGAACACTGTGGTGTCGTAAAAGTGTTTGAGAAGCTGTGTCTCCTCTCTGTACTTGTTGTTATTTAGTAGACTTGTGACACAGTCTCATCAATGAAAAGATAATTGGCTTTTTTTGTAGTTGAAATTTAATCCACTTATTTGTCGAAATCTTATTTCTGTTAGGATATTTGAAAACATTATTTTTTCAAAAAAAATAGGTTTAAGAGCTTCGCTTTTTGATTTGTTTTCAGTCGATTGGTAGATTAGTCTCTCAAAAGAAAGGTCACAACCCGTTTCTAGTGAGCTATAGTTTAATCTTTATACCGTTTTTGTTTTCAACCATGTGTTTTTCGGCTGTGTCACTACTGTTATCATCAGGTTTTATAAAATGTTTGAGAGTTATATATTATATTTTTACATTTTTACAGTTATAAATTTTTACATTTTAAAGTACTTTTGTGTTCTTCTCAAGTTATAATTTTAATGGTGGATCCTAGTGACTCAACAATTTTGCCCTTCTTTTTGTATTTGTGTCACGTACATTGGATACTGACATGAGTCAACTGCTTCCTATGGAGACATAAAGGGATATTTTAATGATTTCATTTAATATATAGTGATATTAATCTCTTTGAAATTAATTCTTTTCAAAATTATAATCTTATATTTGAACCTCTCACCTTTTTGCTCTTTTCTGTTGACCTGTTACCCAGTCGATTGAAGACAAGTCCCATATCTTTTCTAATGAAATATATGTTAAATTGTTTCGTTAGGGTTTTATCTGGTGCGGGTTCGATTTGGTTATTATTATTTTAATATAGACGTCGAGTTTTGGTCTTTATAATGTTTATTACTTGACTTTTATTCTTCTTTTCTAGTAGTCCTATTAACAACAAGTTTTATCGGCGCTCTAACGTGGCATTTTTTTTACTCCATTACTGGTTCATCGAACTTTATGTATGTTTTTGGAAGTGTTAATCTTTTTGTAGTCAACTAACTCAAGAATGTGGATGAGCGTGGTCAGGACATTATGTGCGTACGCACATTACCGAGCTTCCTTGTTGTAATTGAAGATTTGGTTCTAAAAAAGATATTAAATTTCTCTATCAGCAAATTGTTCCAATCGTAGAGGAAGAAAGCTTCAGGCACTTGCAGCGTCGACATAAATCTCCACTTGAGCCCTCAAACAATTAAAAAATAAAAAAAGCCCAGGTGTTGCTCCAGACCCAAATTGAGATATGATCAGACTATGCAGACTGAAATGACCTCTGATCAGACTTTCGAGAACGAAGTTACCTTTGATCAGACCATCCAGACCAAAATGATCTCTGATCAGACTTTCCAGACAAAAATGTCCCCTGATCAGACCGAACCCAGACCACTGTCCAGACTATAGTGCGCTTATGATCGGACCCAAATTCTGACCATTGTCTAGACTATAAAGCTGGTATCCATTTGCTATCAGCTGGACTCCTTGTTTTCTATATTGTTCAGGTTTTGGGTTTCCTGTTGTTCATTTCCCCATAGTATATTTAAAAGGAAGACCCATTGGTTTTCAGAAGAGAAGCAATTGATTATTCACAGTTCTTGCAGATATCATCTTATAGATCTAGTGCCTTAAATACTGTGGTGTCGTAAAAAGGTTTGCGAAGCTGTGTCTCCTCTCTGTACTTGCTGTTATTTAGTAGAATTGTAACATAGTCTCATCAATGAAAAGCTTAATTGGCTTCTTTTGTAGTTGAAATTTAATTCACTCATTTGTCGAAATCTTATGTCTGTTAGGATATTTGAAAACATTATTTTTTCAAAAAAACATTAGGTTTAAGAGCTTCGCCTTTTTGGTTTGTTTTCAGTCGATTGGTAGATTAGTCTCCCAAAAGACAGGTCACAACCCGTTTCTAGTGAGCTATAGTTTAATCTTTATACCGCTTTTGTTTACAACCATGTGTTTCTCGGCTGTGTCACTACTATTATCATCAGATTTCATTAAATGTTTGAGAGTTATATATTATATTTTTACATTTTTACAGATATATGTTTTTACGTTTTAAAGTACTTTTGTGTTCTTCTCAAGTTATAATTTTATTGGAGGATCCTAGTGACTCACCAATTTTGCGCAACTGAACACTGTTAAAGCTCTTATTGACATGTTTATGATTTTAATGGCTTCACTGCCATTTTTGCGGAAATTTGATCTTCTTTTTGTATTTGTATCACCTACATTGGATACTGGTATGAGTCAACTGCTTCCTATGGAGACATAAAGGGATATTTTAATGATTTCATTTAAAATATAGTGATATTAATCTCTTTGAAATTAACTCTTTTCAAAAATATAATCTTATATTTGAACCTCTCACCTTTTTGCTCTTTTCTGTTGACCTGTTACCCAGTCGATTGAAGACAAGTCCCATATCTTTTCTAATGAAATATATGTTAAATTGTTTCGTTAGGGTTTTATCTGGTGCGGGTTCGATTTGGTTATTATTATTTTAATATAGACGTCGAGTTTTGGTCTTTATAATGTTTATTACTTGATTTTTATTCTTCTTTTTTAGTAGTCCTATTAACAACAAGAATTATCGGCGCTCTAACGTGGCATTTTTTTTCACTCCATTAGTGGTTTGTCGAACTGTATGTATGTTCTTGAAAGTTTTAATCTTTTCTTAGTCAATTAACTCAAGGATGTGGATGAGCGTGGTCGGGACATTATGTGCGTACGCACATTACCGAGCTTCCTTGTTGTAATTGAAGATTCGGTTCGACAAAAGATATTAAATTTCTCTATCAGCAAATTGTTCCAATCGTAGAGGAAGAAAGCTCCAGGCACTTGCAGCGTCGACATAAATCTCCACTTGAGCCATCAAACAATTAAAGAAAAGGCCCAGGTTTTGGTCCAGACTCAAATTGAGCTATGATCAGACTATTCAGACTGAAATGACCTCTGATCAGACTTTCGAGACCGAAGTTAACTTTGATCAGACCATCCAGACTAAAATGATCTCTGATCAGACTTTCCAGACCAAAATGTCCTCTGATCAGACCGAACCCAGACCACTGTTCAGACTATAGTGCGCTTATGATCAGACCCAAATTCTCACCATTGTCTAGACTGTAAAGCTGGTATCCATTTGCTATCAGCTGGACTCCTTGTTTCTGATCAGAGTCATCGGACTTTAGATGAGTCTCTGATCGGAACGCTGCTTTATTGTTGCCAACATCCCTCAATAAAAAAACAAAAAAAATGAAAAAGTAATGCACTCAAAATCAGACCTTCCAGACCGAATTGACCTCTGATCAGACCGAACCCAGACCGTGGTCCAGACTATAAAGACTATGATCAGACCGTCCAGACCGAATTGACCTCTGATCAGATCGAAATTTAGACCGTGGTCCAGACTATAAAGACTATGATCAGACCGCCAAGACTGAATTGACCTCTGATCAGACCGAAAATTAAACCATGGTCCAGACTATAAAGACTATGATCAGATCGCCAAGACTGAATTGACCTCTGATCAGACCGAAATTTAGACCATGGTGCAGACTATTGTGCGCTCGAACCGCTCTCCGGACCCTGTATTTTCGGTCTGGGAACACAGGGGTGTGCGCTCGATTGGGTCTGATCATAGCTCAAATTGGGTCTGGATCAAATCCTGGGGGGGGGGGGGGGGGGGGTTATGAAGAGCGAATTTAAAACTAGGTCGCATGTTTGAACAAAGACATGCACAAATACAAAGTAAACCAACAACAGTCGAGCTTTTAACGGAAGGAGGGGTGAAAAACAAACTACTCAATGCTCATTTCAGTTACACAAAAGTTTGAAACCGAGCCGAAGCCAAGGTCTGACCGACGCAAAAACATTTCTGAAACAGTTTTCAGTGAAATCAAGGCAGGGGTAACTGAAAAAATATCGGACTCAACACAATTTCAACTCGAGCAAGCAGAGGCTGAAAAAAGGAAGCCAGAACTGGAGTTGTAAAAGGAGCAAATGTGAAACTCAGCAATAACTTTCTCCCGGATTTAACAAACAAATTTTATGAAATTCTAATGCCAGATAGGTGATCACATACTTGGTTCGAATTCGCTATTGAACATAACAGATAAAGTGTAATTTCACTACATAGAATTTCAGGAGATTCCTCATCAAACGCTGAGGAGAGTGATTTTACACCCAAAACAATCTATAATACAAAAGTGCACCTTTCAGTGGTGTACACCTACCAAATCTGAGGTTGAGCAACTTGAAGGGTACTCTCTCGCAGGGCTTGAGTCATCTGGCAGGCTCATCGCTACGGCGAATAAAAGCCAAATACAAAAATGCGAAATACAGTTTGTCTCATAAGTCTCTCAACAAGCAAAACAGAGTCACCAGTATCAGAAATGGAATTTTTCTCGTTTTACTCTATGGTGCCGCTAGGATTTTTTTTACAAAGTATATCTTGAAGACCTCGTCTTATCACCGATGCACAATAAAATATACCCCAAAAAAGTCAGCTAAGGAGTCACGATTCATCAATTCTATAGACAAATTGACAATCTGAGACCAAGATAAAAAATTTTATGTTGCAGTGCATAGTTTTTTTTCCAGAATTATGGCTCTGTGATATTTACAGAGATAAAGACTGACGTGGTCTGATTCTATTAGCCCGTGTCCGAGAAATAACTCCCATAAAATTCCGTTCATGGGATGAGAGAAATGCAGCCAGGGAAATATGCCAAGGAATTTCAGAGAGAAAAACAATTCATAGATACGCTGCAATTCAATGTGAGTTCAAGTGTGAAAAAATCGCAAATCGAACATTGTACTCCAGCAGATAGCACTCATTTGAATTGGAACTGTCCACTATTCGGGAACATGAGTGTAAATTATCTGTACGCAGGAAAGGTTATGATATGGATGTCTGGGCAAAAGAGATGCAACCTAAGATTGTAAAATCAATGTATGCTGTATGAATTGATGTACCATGAAGAACAGACAATTACTATACTCAGAAAAACAAAGGGATGAAGGCAAGCTCGCTGCCAAAGTATTCGCAGCAGGAATCAATCTCAATAACAAATTACGAGATTCCTTTAGATAGTTTCGGTCTCGTTACAGAGGGTTGGATAATAGGCACAAAAAACGGTTGTGACAACACGAACAAATTGTGAAATCTCTTTTTTTAGGAAAATGAGTTGAACTGATTTTCATGTAGCGTTGAGAAAGAAAAGTATTTCTCACACCTGAGGAACAACATGCATTAAAAATTTTAAAAATTCGTAATTCCAACATCTGTCATTAAAATGGATTTACCTAAAAGCACAAATGATCATAGCAGTTGGGATACCTAATTGCTGGGGACACTCTCATAGTCAACGTAAAGACATCAACAATCAACATAAACTGCGAAATCAAGAACTTTCCTTAGATATCACAACCCTCAGTGCAATGCAAATGTGTGGAAACATTCTGAACAGTTGATTTCACCGAGGGATCAACAATATCATTTATCGATCAAAGCATCCTAGAAATGTTGAAAGCAAAAGAAATCAATTTTTAACTCAAGGGGGCTCGCATTCAAAAAACGAGTAATCTGAAGGCAGAAACATCGCATCGAAAAACCAACAATCTGCTTTCAAAGATGAAATCAATTGAAGTCTGCGTAAGTACACACTTCCGTCTTGTGAATAACGGCAACAAGCGAAAGCAAAATTTCAAACATTTTGTTGTTCGTTTCAAATAAAAGTCTGGACTTGGTATCGTTCCTGGTCAGGACGCTTGTGAGCTACAACGCCCACAGAGACCATTTCAATTTCACAGCAGAGCTCATGGAGGCTGGTAATGTTCCAACATGGTGGGAGATGGATAGTTATGTTATCAAACTTAAATTTGTCAGTTGATAAAAAAGGAGATACAGGCACTGCATGAGCGTACACCACTAAGTTTACGAAGCGACAGGAAGGGACAATGTTGGGTAGAGAACAAGAACCTAACACACAAAATAAGTACAGATTAGCCGTGGTTTAATTTAAGTCTCTTCAGCTTTAAGTATAAAACTAAAAATTATTTGAGTGAAGCTGTAATTACTTGCAGATTACCTCTTAAAACCACTGCCAAAAATAAAAACAGCAATTCTTCAATGAAAATGGAACAAAAACTATTTTTTCCTAACTAACCCGGGTCGAGGTCTGGCCGAAAAAAATGTAAGCGGTGAATAGCGGTGAAAAAAACTTTTTTCACCGCAAAGCGCCCGCATCTTTTAGCGTTGAATGCGGTGAATTTTTGCGGTTCTTAGCGGTGAAAATTTTTTTCACCTCATTCACCGGAATTCTTACAAAAAAGAAACTCCCGTAAAAGAGGGTGCGAACCTCTACCTCCTGCGTGTCACCAACTTCGTAATCCACTGCGCCATCTGTCACTTACTTCATTGATATTTCCTGCGAATATAATAAAAGCGTTGAAATTAGCGCGGTGATTATTTGCAAGATTTGCAATTTTAGCGGTGAAAAATTATTTTTCACCGCATTCTGCTGGTAGCGGTAAAGAATTTTTTCACCGCGTTCTGCTGGTAGCGCTGAATTTTTTTTTCACCGCATCCTGCTGGTAGCGGTGAAAAATTTTCTTTCACCGCTTAAGCGGTGAAAAAATTTTTCACCGCTGAAAAGTTTTTTTGAACGCATTCGTCGCATTGAACCTAAATCTTACATCTTTTTGCGATTTTTAGCGGTGACACCTCGAACCGGGAAGAGAAATGTGTAAATGTCAATTGCAACATAGTAATCGTCCGCTTGCAAATTTTAATTGAGGTCATGACAATAGTGTTTTGAAAATTCGTAGCTTACTTTCATTTGCAAAAAACTGTTTCAGCCGAACATTAAAAAAAGAGCAGTTCTAAGGAGTTATCTCCAAAACGCTTCAAAACTATAAAATGGCTGCTCTAAATAAACTGCAACCTAACTTTTTAGAGATATTTTGTACCAGAAATTTTTATCAAGAACACACTTTTAAAAAGTTTTATGCGAGCTGAAGAGCTGTCATTAACTGTACCGCTGCCTTTTTGTTTTTTTTTCTTTTACAGCTTATGGAGTTCATTCTGTTCACAACATTCAAAGCGACTCGTTTAAAATAACTTGCTTGATATGTTTTTTCTTAAAAATATTTGACGTTGCTGGATCTGAAATGATATTCGATTTTGCTCTGATGTCACATAATAGTGTTTCTACCTTTTTCTTGTCAATTAAGCTTCACTCTATTTATATTTGATAATGAAAAAAAAATCTCAACAAAAAAGAGCGCGTCGATCAGACTATGCAATTTAAAACAGTATGCGTTTTAAATCGGTTACATATAGATGACAAATTCAGCTTCTCATTACTTTCTAAACGGAAAAATCTTCATAGCAGTCTCAATTGGCTAAAATTTCTTCTGATTGTTGAATAGAAAACAATGAACAGGTAGCTGTTTTGAATACCAATGTATTTCAAATTTTGTTTAAGTTTAGATTTATTTGCCTCAAGCACACAGTTTGCTAATTAGGGGTTTTTTTATGTCTCGTTGTGCCTGCTATTGAGCTAGATGTTAAATGCTAAAAAGTTAGATGGGAAAAAACTGATATTCAAAAAACAACAAATGAGAGGCAAAAAATACTCATTTTGGCCCTTCAAACTTTCGAAAGAATATCAATTTCCTGCAAGAATAGTTAGTTAAAAATGTATCTCTCTATCATTCCTCAATTTTTCCAATAAAATGTGAGCAAATCTAGAAAACTACTGCCGCGGCGTAATTCACCCGCCTAATAACAGTAACGAATGCCAATTTGTTTAATAAGATTTTTTTAATAACATTTTTATGGTATAATGTTTACGTAAATGGTTTTCTGTTTCCTATTGCCTCTACAGTACCATGAAAATTGCAATTTTCTATTCTTCACTTATATTTCTGTTTTTACGTCACTAAATCATAGTTGAATGCCGGGAAAGATGAATTTGCATAGCAATTTGGAAGCGGAAGACGACTGGAGTTTCATCTTTTTTCTGACTCTTTTTTTTCGGGAAAATTCCTGTTTCAATCATCCAGGAAGAAATATGACTCTGAAAATAGTATACATTTATGTAACAACAAACACATGAAGTTAAGAAGAAACTATGTTCAGATATTTTCAGGTAAACTCGTAGATAACTTCTGAATAGTCAATTCTTATAGAATGTTTATCATTTGATGGGTGGGAAGATTAGGCGCCATAATTTTTCCGATATTTCTTTTTCTGTCTGATCTACCAGCGACCAATAAACACAAACAAACAAAGATTGAGGTGCTAGACAGAAAGTCGATATGCCCAGACCGATATGAACACAACAGGGGGCACGGTTGCCCACCTTAGACAAAACTTAGAAAAGTATACGGTGCCTTAGACAAAACTTTCTAGAGCTTACACGGTACCGTAGAAAAATTAAGAAAAATAGCACGGCATGATATATGTCCGTATGAAGCTTTTCACGGCACCCTACAAAATAATTGTTCTGTTCAGTTTCTCTATCCAAAGAGCTAAAAAATGCTTCTAAAAAACGTTTAACGCATTTAAACTGGTTTTGAACGATTTTTATCGCTGGCTACGTGATTAACAACTCCGAAAAAAACTACAAATCTTAGTACGGCTCCGTATAAGGGTGTATCAAGTTTTTCAATTTTTGAAATGTGCAGTATGTTCCACAAGAAATCTTCAATAAGCTAATTCAAAATCAGCACAGCTTGGATTTTGATAAAAACAAAATTTCTGAGACTTTTTTTACTATCAATTTGTTTTTATTGGTTGAATCTATTAAATCAATCCTGATTATTCACTATACGGTGATCACAAAGAACCGCACTTTTTTTATCTGTGGAGATCTTGTTGTTTGTTGACTTTGAGCAGCAGCACTGATTGATAAGTTAGTCATAGTTAACTATCGTACGCACTTTCTGATAAGTTTTTTTTTCAGTTGAGTCAAAAAAATTATACATATTTCTTAAATTTAGTTTAATGTGGCCCACTTTTAAATAGGCAGACAAAATAGTCATATTGGGGTATCGGAGGCACTTTCTGATCACTTTCTGCTCAATTAAACGTTTTTAAGTCTTTTCTAAAGGGACCCTGCATTAGCTATCAGCTGGATCCCCCAATGCACTCTGTCATGAGGCAACAATAAGGCAGCGTTCTGATCAGAGACTCATCTAAAGTCACATGGCACTGATCAGAACCAAGTGTCTCTGATTAGAACCACTTGCGTTCGAATTCGTTTCTGATCAGAATCAGTTGCGCTGGAAATGCTCTTTGATCTGAAGGCTATGTGCGACTAGAATGCGCTCGAGCCGTTTATGATCCGAATCAAGTGCACTCGAAACTGGTTATGATCAGACTCAAGCGCACTCGAATCCACCTCTGATCACGCTCAAGTGCGCTAGTGCACTCGAAATTGCTGTGTATTTTCTCGCGCAAAATGTTCAGACGTGAGCTCGAAATGGTCTGATGAGGGCTATTTTTAGCGTACACCTCAGCAAACAGTTTCACTTGCCAATTTTTTGTTGGAACCGATTTGGAACACCTAATGTCTTTGTTTCTAAATCTGCGATATGACCTGATCAGATTTTGAATTGGTCTGGACTCTTGACCAACGTGGTCAATAAATTACACTCGCTATAACGCTTGTTATTGAATATAGGAAGTGGAAAGAAAGATCAAACATTTAGTGAAGAAATTGTTTGGGCGAATTCCAATTCGGCATTAATTTTCCCGTTTTTTTGTCGCAGTCTTGTTCATTGTAAAGCGCAAACAGAAATTATTTTGAGCTAAACATCTTAAGAAATTGAATTGGTAATTTTCTTTTAATATACCTTGAAAATGTTGATTGAGCTTATATACGCTGCTTTATTGTATTTTAGATTAGTTTAAACTCATGTTAACAAGTTTAGTTTAGATTCATGTAGAAAGCGGTTCTTTTCTATTCGATGAACATTCATTGAAAGATAATGTTATTGAATCAGTTTACAAAAACGAACTGTAATTTTTGTTAGAATGGTTAATTATAAAATTCAATCTATTCTTAAAACAGACTAATATTGTAGTGAGATATATATTCTTTTTTCGTTTTGTCGATATCATTGCAAAAAATCTGTAGGTTAGTGTTTTGAAGTTTAAATCCCACAGCAGAGACAATTTCATTAGATTAATATTATCGAAGTTTTGGCCTTCAAAATGAGCTGGATTATAACCAGATACAGATTAACTCGAATATTAATTCTAATTTTCATTTGCTCACTGTTTTACTATTATTATTATTATTATACCATTCCAAAATATTCCGGTGGTTATTTAATTTATCCTCAATTGTGGAACATTTCGGCTGAAACGACTACTGTCATGGAAAATACAACTCGCTTTCACCCAGACGCGCCTTTTAGAGCACTATCACTCTTAAAACAGAAAGTGCTATTAGCTCCTCGGTGTAATTTTGGAAGCTCGGAGAATAATGTCTTAATTATTGTTCTCAACAGGCGGCACCTTTTTCCTTTTCCCGTGATTAAATTTTGTTCTGTAATAGTTAAGTCTTTATAGTCGGGAAAAATTTAAGTAAATCTGTCGTATTTTCCCAATTTATGGCAAATAATAATAATTGAACGATACATGTCTCTTCAAACAATCATTCTTCTTAATTAGTTAATTAAAGAAGAAATCAAATAATATCACTGCAACACATATTTGAAACAACCAAAGATACCAAGTTCAGAAGGCGACCAAATATAATGAAGTACACTACTCATGAACAACGATGTTAGGTCTGCTGAAGTTGTTTTATATATCTCCCTTATCATGCTGCTAAAAAAAAATTTGTTTCATCCGCAAAATTTTTCTACCGAATACTCCCTACTGACTGGATGAGTTTCCTGCGAAACTATAAATATCAATGGGTTTTGTTAAAAAACCGAACTCTCCGTTTCTCATATCGCAACTATGACTGCGCTATTTTTTGTGGAAAACTGGTAGGGAGAAAACTTTCTCTGTCCTCGTCAACAGCCGTCTTCTATAGTTTACATAAAAGTTCTAGAGGAGCTGCTGAAGTCAGAGACGTCAAATGGCACAGGAATTTTCTTATTACAAAAAATATATCCCCTTGAAAGCCAATTTTCCAAAGTTTCCAATCATCTGCAGCTTCAGCCTGTGACTTCACCCTATTCAAGAAATCTTCGGTTCTCAAGCATAACAAATAGTCTGTATAGTTCGGCATCATGGTTCTTGTTAGGTATTTAACATAAAACAAGTCTGGTGTCGTCGTTTTTAAACGTACGAGAGATTCGGTATCGTTGAGAGAAACACCATGCACTTTCATCTTCTGGGTTTGAAAAGCAGATGAGTCCAGCAGACCAACAAAAATGTTGGCATGTTTGATTTCAAACGTAACCAACCGTCAAAATGTTGCTTTTAAAATGCAAGAAATTATGTCCCAACACAGTGAATATGAATTAATCAACAGAAATCTCGTCAATATTCAACAATTACATTACTTTTTTGAATTCAAATTTAACCAAGAAATTTATATTAGTTCAACTAGTCAAATTAGTGAAAAGACTAGTTGGATTCGTTCAGTTAGTGTCTTTCGTTTGAAACTGACAACACCGAACATACTGAACGTACCCACGCTTTCTTACGTTTGAAACCGATTATATTGACTATTTAATACAAATTTTTTTGTCTTTTTTGACGTTTTTTGTCGTCTTTCTTTGACTAGGGCATAACGGCACTTGCAGTTGAGTTGTGACTCATCGAAGAAACCATCGGAAAAAATTTAATAAAAAATTGAATAGCTGTCTGGTATAAATTTTTCGACAGAAGTATAACAATTTTGCAGCAGAGGAAGTTGACTCGGGTCTGTCACATTTTTTCATCCTTGTTTTTTTTTAAAACTTGCCCATATCAAGAAACAGAGTAACTCATTTTCTGTGTGACCAAGCTGGTCACTTTATTATATGAAGGCTGCTATTATTTTCTGGCTGTGCTTGGTCCCTTTTCCCTTTTTGTGGCTATGTCTAATTTTTCGTGATTTGGGCTCGCCAAATGACAAGAGAGAGCTAACAAGAGCGGGCAAGTTGACAGCCGATTTTCTAGACTTGATAGGATTATAAGGCAACACCAACAAAAATAATGATTCATCACTATCAGAGGCACGCCCATCAAAATCAGTTTCAGAATACTTTTCGCGTCCCGCTGCTACCTGATTATCTGTGTCTTCAGGTTTTTACAAAGATTTCTCTTGATTTGACCAATTCAAAGAACCAAGAATACAATTTCTGTGCACCTATATCTCTACATAAAGATCCTGGGGAGCCTTGTGGGTTGAAAAGAAGATCTGAATGATCCAATATACCACTATAAACTCTCAATTTCTCATGAGAATTCTGTTCTCAGTTCAAAAAGTTACTGAACATTTTTTTAAATAAGAATCTGTTCTTTAAGAAACCTGTGATAAACTATTTATCATAGTCAGCAAATAAAACAGTCAAAACTATAAACAAAAACAGTCTAATTCGACCGGTCAAACTCAACTATTCCGCATTTTAAAAATAATTGTTGCTTTTTGAATATAAACATTCGTTTTGCAACTTCTTTCATGATAGCCTACTGATCTCGGTTACCGAAATATTCATTATAATTTGTCATTTTTTGTGGGGGAAAGGGAATGAAATCAGAATGCACAAATACAATCAGCGCTCATTCGTCAGAACAACGTATGGAAACTTTTCATCCTTTTCCAATCAAGTTAGATGGAACTGGAAAATATTCTTCGTAGTTGGTAAACCCGTATCAGAAGATGAGCGTCTTTTTATTTACGACGAATTCACAATTTTCGGTGATCTACTCGTGACGAACATTGCCGAGTATTACAAAAATGTACCAACAATGAAATTGTTGATTGCTTTCGATTATATAAACAAGAAGTGTTCGGGCGTGAAGTATTTAGTGAAAACGGATGATGATGTTTACATTCGGTTGCCGAAGTTAGAAAATGCAATAGAAGGAATGTGACGTCATCATTGAATGATTGAATAATGTCTTCGCAGAAAATTTTAAAGGTGCCAGGTTAGACCTCGAGTAATGAAAAGACCCATGATTGCCCCGGGTTGAGAAGTCCACACCAATAAGTACTTTAAATTTTAAGAAGTATCGCGAATGATTGTAAAATTGCAGTTTTTAGCGTTTTGAAAAAATATGCGGCTAATGAGACCTCAAAATGGGCAAATCTTACGACAAACACCGATTAAAAAATTTGACGAGTACCTGCCATAAAATTATTACTTAACTTTTACGATACCCAAACATTTTTTTCTTTTATTTTTGAACAAAAATGCATCCCTTCTTGAAAGCAAATATCATTTTTTAAAAATATATATATTAGAAATAACTTAAAAGCTAACGAAAGTAAGTTAAGTGATGACGCAGGTTTTGTTGTACTTTAAGTTATAAGAAAAAGTGCTTTTTCCCTTTATCACCTCAAATGTTCATATTCTCAGAACACTTTAGTTTTAAACGCTTCAACCAGAAGCAACAAATATTGCTGAAAGAGCACCGAATATGCAGATTGCACGATTGCATGGCGTTAACGTCTTGAAATACACTGCAAAGAATCAAATTTTTTAAATCATCCGAATTTATTGGCTCAGATAGTTTCCGTTGAAGTACAATGTACAAAGTATAAAATAATGTTGAAGTGTAAACTGTAGCTTGAATGAAAAACGAGTGACTTCGGCATCCCTTGTAATTGAAATAATTGTAAGAAAAGAAATAGGTAAGATTTTTATCGTTAAGTCTGTAGTGAACGTTCAAAAATCGTTCATGTTCTTCATTAACTAAAAAATTACACTGCATTCTTGTTAATTTTTGGAGATGCTCGCCCAGGCTGCTCATCTTTCAAAATCCACATCTATTAGGTTCAAATATTACAAGACAAAAAGCAAATTTGCTCGAATATATATCTTCGGCAATATCTCTGTTGTCCGTACACATGTAGTAAGATCAGGAAAAAAAGCGAGCGCCAATAAGTCCGACAGGCTCACATTTTGGTATATAGGTTGTTAGAATTCCCATTTTACAGTGTGCAAAATCTAGCGACAAATGTAATTGACTCCAATCTTTTAATCAAGGGTTTTAGTCCTTTGATCATCCTTTGATCTGGTGGGATTAGCAGCCAATTTTTGCTCTGCTATTGTTGCTATATTGAGCATATAGTGACATGACGAATTTAGTGATGAAGGAACGGCAATCGGGTCACTAATATTCGCATTGTCGCTGACCTCGGTAAATTTTATTAAAATTCGAAAAAGCAACGAAATGAAAGCCATAGAATGTAAGGTTAAACAGAAAATATGTTAAAAAAAATTTTTTTGAAGTTTTTTGGTTCCATTGAGATGAGGAAAGGTCTTATTCAAACTTTTGTTTAGTTTTCTCCAAAAAAGAAATATTTTACAAAATTATTCTACAAATTATACCATTTTCTGGCAGACCACATCAGTTGGAATTGTTTTGTAGAAAACCTTTTTAAGAGATCAAATGAGTGAAGAGTAAACAAAATCTGATTTTCCAAATTTCTCTTTAGTACCAGGAAAAGTATCAATCAGACTAGAGCGACGTAACAAAAAATCAACTGTAGTTGAATTTTTTATTTCCAAAAACCAATTTTATTTTAAACAATTATTTTATCTGCTCTTTGCTAGTGATTTGTACAATCTAAAAAGTTTGTAGTTACTAACAAACATCTACCAAGAACTAATCATTTAGAGACAAATGTTTCTTTCAAATGTGAAAAGGAGAGAACGATCTTAAATAAAGTTGTAATTTTACACGGTCGCTGCTGAAATCAAAAATTGAAAATGTCTTATCAAAATTTATTCAGTTGTTCATAGAAATTCTATTGGTAACGTATTTGTATCTCTCTGCAAAAGCTATCTTTTGGCCAAAATTTGCATAGCAAAATTGTAAGGCTGATATGAAAATCATAGCCCCCATTTCATGAAGGGTTTGGAAACTTGTGAAGATAAATTGGTTCTTCTTTCTCTTTTATGGGGAAGTTTTCCAGTTGTTTACTAAAGCTTACCTTGATAATGCAGCCAGTAAAGAAAGCTATCAAACTATCGAACATTTTAATAAAAACTGAAAAATTATTCGTTGAAAAAAACCACTTTACTGAAAGAAAAATGAAAAAACTGTCCAACGAGGAGTTGATATTTGTCATTATCTTAAGATAATGACAAATATCAGCTGCTTATTTGCCAGTTTTCACATTTTACGTTCACTTTTCGTTTTCGTAACTATACTTGATTATTTGAAGTAAACAAACTTTGAATTAAGCGCAATACTTCGAATTCATCCTCTCGGAAAGAGGCAGTTGGGAAGGGATCAGTTGAACTATTAGCGCTCTCTCTGATGCAGTTTCTCACTTTTTCTAATACCTGTTTTTATTTCGAATCATTTTGTAAATGTTTACTGTTGCTGATATGCTATTCCCCAGAAAATAATATATTGGTTATTATAAAAGCCCAATCAATGATACGTCAAAAATTTAGCTACCCAAAAATTGGCAGATCAAAACGAAAAACTTCCCGCTGGAAACAAATCTCATTCTTTGTATTTTGGGGCCCAGTGTCGATCTACAGGCACGCCAAGATCACCAGATATCAGAGGAAGAACAATAGCTGAAAATCCTCACCGGAATTTACCAAAATTTTGTTGGGGATTTCTTACCATGTACACTGGTGACTTGATCGGAAAAGTGAATCAAATTTGTCCCCACCATTGTGAAGGATTTAGAAGGGATCTTTTCCGCTGCAAATTCTACCTACTGTAATGGGCACCTACTGTAACTTTTTTTTTCAAGATCCAGCCATCTTAGCAAATCTATACTCCATTTCAGTCAGGTTTTCAACAACTTTGTAACCGGATTTGAATTTTTGTAGCCTTCCAACTGATGCAGCGTTTCAGTGCATCTTAGAACATAATAGAGCATTTTATTGCTTTTTTCTATCTTGATAGATTTCATTTTCTTCCATCAATAGCCCTATTTGAATTTTGACCGTTAGCTTGCAAGACCTTGCATGATTCCCGCAAAATTCTTTCAAAATTTTGTATAATCCTATATCACATACCAGCATGATTGTGATAGATCCCGAAACGCTGCAAGATAGCATTGTCCTGTAAGCTTTTACAAAATAACATTCTTTTCTATAATCTTGCAAGTCGTCCTTTTTCGTGAATTCTCAATTAAGGTTATACAACGTACGATAAGGTCGGGAAAGATCCTGATTTGTTCTTTGTTCACAAGCAATGACAACTTCACATCAAACTCAACATGTTTCTACAAATACGAGGACAACTTTTTTGGATCGTGTATTGCTACAATGCCTGGAGTTCTGGTCAAACAGATGCCTCCATCTGTTGGAACTTACAAAATATTCAACCGTATAAATTTCACAGACCATCGACTAATCGATAGCTTGCTTGTTGTCCATACTAGAGGCAATCATAATATAAAAAAGCAACCTCGGCTGAGTTACACTTTTCTGAATCGAACTAGAATGGCGTCACAAAAAAGTGATATGACTTTTCTTCACAACTTACTTTCGAGAAGGAATATTTAACAGACCCCTTGATGTGTACCTTGCATTTTGTACATGATTTTTGTAATGGAGTTACTTTTGACAATTAAATTACAATTCAAAGAGATTTTGTACCAGAACAATCAAGTTTTTGTTTGTGTGAAGAATTCATACAATTTTTACTCTTTTCTTGGGTAGTTTCAAGCAGTCTCTGTCTCGTTGTTAGTATGTAGTTTAAAATTGTTTCAAAAATCTGGTCACAGCTCTATTGGAAAACTGATGGAAACTATAAAAATGCATATAAAAACTTGTACAAATTTCGCAAAAGGTTACATAATAGATCACA